>NC_080571.1:194626316-194946660 GCF_030247185.1 Malaya genurostris | reverse complement strand
TCTAAGTTCACTACAATGAAAGTATTTCACTAAGCAGGACAGCTTCAACAATTTTTTTCGGCCTTCCCTTCATGAAACATTTTTGAGCAATGCCGGGTAAATCAGCTAGTAAATTATAAAAGTCTAAGGATAAAGTAAAATCCGTCATGCTCGCAGCTCTCTATTGCCCTTATTTTTATAGACTAATAAACCTATAGCTGGTAACAGATATTTGACACTAATTTATAAACCCATTACAATAGGCTCGGTACCTCATGCGGCATATTGGCCGTTTAAATGAGGACGCGTTATCCTCATTAGCATGACAATCATCAGTTGGAGAACACTCAGCAGCGAGGAACAACAACTCTGACTATAGAGTAATCGGGTCGTTTTCATGTCATTTGCCACCGAATATGAAAATCACACCGCTACAATTATGCAAATTTAACAAGTCTTCTGTTATGCCCCATTCGCTTTCAACGCACACTTCTCCTATCAGATATCATTCTCAAACTCTTTTTTCCCGTTGTTTTCCTTTCTTTTTCGCACCATCTGCCTGCTACTTTTGGACGGAAAATGGTTTTGCCTCGTGCGCTAGGTGGCAAATACGAACCGGTGCTGATAGACAACGCATACAAAGTGGTGATGAAGCTGAGCATCAAGGTTGTGAGCCAGGCAGATTTCGGAGCGTACAAGTGTATTGCTAAAAATTCCCTTGGGGAAACCGACGGCACCATCAAACTCTACAGTAAGAACTGCTTTCCGATAGATACCGGAGATACTTTTTTTCTGTCACATCTCCAATTGTGTCCGAAGAGCTTCAATGTTCCCTCCGGTGTTGTTCCGTTGGCACTGCCAGTAACGGAAACGGAAGCAACTGCACAGCTGCTCGGCGGCACACAAACATCAAGCGTTATAATTTACTTTGCCTATTCGGTTTTATGGTAATCGTTGTTTTTCCGTTTCAGAGCTTCCGAAAAGTGCAATCAATTCGTTGGACTCACACGAAGGAAGGAGGAAGAGTGAGTATAGTTTATAAATGATTTGGATTTGGTTATGGAATATAAGCATGAATGAAGTTCCAATTAGATATCTCAAAATTTGATCTTACTTTAATTATATATAAATTAGTAAATCGTTCTTAGTGCTGATAAACTGTGATTAACTAACTGATTTCTATTTAAAATACTAGGGTTTTTGTACCCATTGTCATCTGATTAGTAGACTCACCATATTATTTTGCGGATTATTCGACTTTCAATCAACGAATTGTGATACAATCGAATACAATATTACAATGTCTTCGCTTTGGCAATAAGAGCAATATCGCAAAAAAAACTGTTTTAATCCACCTAGTGGTGTAATGATGCATTTCCCATATTATCAATCATCTCCTATATATAAAAGAAAGGAAAGAAAGCTTAGAACCCAGTTTTGGAGACTTCTTTTGCATAACTACTACATTTAAATATGTGTTTCATTTGAATTTAAGTTAGTAAAAATCTATATAACTATATTTGAGAAAATGAAGTGAGCTCCATTTTAAAGATTTTGACCATTATTGCCGGATCCGAAAACCGGAATTTCGGATCAAAAAATCATCAGAAAAACTATGAACTGTAACAATAATTATAATTACCTAAATTTTCAGCTCCTTCATTTAAAATGGCGATTTTAAATAAATGACGAGCCCAGGATAACTAAAAACAGTTCGTATGGCCATCAGTTAACATGGCCTACGAATTGGAACAGTTTCGAACACAACTTAGAAGACTTTTGAAAACTTTTCACCTTGTAATGTTAGAACCGGAAATCGAATTTGAATATTTTTGTGGAACTATCAGACCAGTTAATTTGAGTTTGATTTTATGAAAATTTAATATGAGTTTATTTGGTCTTAGACTTTTATCTGCGAACTAAAGGAATTTATTAGCAATATTTAAAGAACTCGCTGCTCATCACATGGTTACTTGTGAATAAAAACCTTTACCATATTACTTATATTTTCAAAAATATCATAAGAAAATTTTTTTTTCAAACTTGAATGAAACTTGAAGAAACCTTTTTTAGGTATAAACTAACATAACCTTTCAATTTGTAAACAGTTGTGTCAAATTAATAAGAATTTTTATTTATTTTGCATCGTCGAACTAAATGACGATTTGAGATTTTAAACACACTTTACCCTATAGTTCCGGAACCGGAAATCGGATCCGAATGAAATTCAAGAGCAATTATGGGACTATAAGACTTTTTAATTGAGCCTAAGTTGGTGAAAGAGAAAATTGAGTATTAAATAGCAACCTTTGGGACTATGAGATGTTTTATTTGAGAAAAAAAAGTGACATTATTTGGCATATGACATGGCAACATCGAAACGAAGAGGTGGGACGAAAATAGCCTCTTTTGGGGTGGCGAAAATTATCAATTTTTTGTTAATCTTAAGGTTTCCACAACACACTCGGCATCGACAGCACGAAACATGATCGAAGATTCCGATTCATCGAATGATTTGGACAGATGTTTTGTTTTTTAGAACTAAATGGGGCAATAATCAGCGCAACAAAGTTTGCTCCCACAAAGCTCACTCTGTTTGAGTACTCAAGTGACAATATTTTCACATGCCTGAAATGCTTCCCCGAGCCAGACAGTCAATCGGATAATGAGTGAAAAGTTTTTTGTTTACTTGAATTTTGGTCTTAACTCAAAAGCAATTGCATATTATTTCCCATATATTTTTCTGATCATCTTTCATATTTCTTTAACAAAATTAGTCATTTTAAAATGAAATGAAAAAGTTGCAAAATATCAATGCCGGCGAAAAATTTCATTTCCTACGTCTAAATGAGACTGGCCGTTTTCGCCCCACCGATTTCAAGATATTCGATTTCGAGGTTGGTGAATTCCGAACCAGATTGCGCCCGTATAAGCGAGGATATATAAATCAAACAATTTAACTAATGGTTATAGCTTCCGAACAGCATATAACACTCTGGAAAAAAAATAATATTTTAGGCAATATTTTTAGCACAAGACCAAAAGTGACCATATATGGTGATTTTGTGATAATACTAACAAGTGAGTAAAAATTGAATGAAAGAAAATATTAAGGATGATAAACACTACAAATGGTTCCATCTGCTAATGACGGCTTATCTATATTAATTTTTCTTGCAATTATTTTAGGGTTTATGTTTTCTATAATTTCTTCTGATAAGATGGAAAGATGGTGGCCTTGGTCATAATGTAAGATAGTAAAAAGAAATGATTGCCAATTAAATAACAATACGTTGCCTCTAAACAAAAAGTAGCTGTCATTTTCAGATTCTATTTAATAAATTTTTCATTTCGTTGCGCTTTTATTTCTTCTCATTTTTATATACAGATTTTTACAGAGTTTTGATCCCCCGATACAGAATTACAGAATTTTCTCCTGAAAAATAGAGAATTGAATCTGACAACCCTGCACGCTATATGAAACTAAACACAGCACGCTGTGAACGGAACAAATCCGGTGTTTTTTTCTTCTTCCGTTCTAGCACGTACCGATTCGTATCGGTTTGGCATCGTCATTTTCTATGACGGTTTGAAAGTTTTGACACTCATCGCCATATAATTTCGGAACCGGAAGTCAGAACTGAATGAAATTGCACAGTATTTTTTAAAACTATGACAGCTTTAATTTGAATCATGAATTGTGGAAATCGGTTTAACAGTTGTTGAGAAATTGAAGTGAGTTCCGCTTTCGGAAGCGGGAAGCGGGAACTGGTAGTAAAGTAGGTTTATATATTCACTAACTAACTAGATCTGCCAGCTAAATGAATTTACCAGTAAGTTTAAAAAAAATTGCACCTCGTTTCACCATCGCTTGTGAAAAAATACTCATGAAATTGAAAAGTTTTCACTTATCGCGCTGTAATACGATTGCCTCTTCGACAGCAGGCGAACACGAACGAACTTCAATGCATCACCATCTATTTTGACGCTTGATTTCGATCTATTGACAATCGCACGGATAAGTCTAATAAACTTTGTCGGAAAGCATTTTCTAGCTATGTATTCCAGTTCGTTGTGTTCCACTAAATCATATGCTGCTCGATACAAATCTGCTTTGTCGATAATCGTTCTTTTCGAAACCCGTTTTGCCAACAAAAGATTCGGCCAAAAGACGCGCTCTAGACAATATCTCTTTGGTGGTAATATTACTATTCTTGATCCGGTTGTTCCCTGTCATGAATAATACATCCCTCGCGATCACTGTTGCATTAGAATTAATCATTTGTTCTGAAAAAAATCTCCCCGTATTACATGTGGTTTTCATCATTTCGAAACTAATCAGCCAAAAATATAGCTCTGAATACATTTTGATCAGCTATTTGTTTTAAAGAAATCGTTCAGTGCAAAAAGATAAATGGACATTTTCAAAAGAATGAGCAATTTTTGGTAACTATATATATATATATATATATATATATATATATATATATATATATATATATATATATATATATATATATATATATATATATATATATATATATATATATATATATATATATATATATATATATATATATATATATATATATTATCAATTTGAATTTGAATAAATACTGGCAAAAAATTATCCAACGATCTGATGCTAGTCTTAAGCACCCTCATAATCTATATCACACTTTTTGATTTCAATCTTTCTCTTTGTATACTACAGTGATTGTTAAAAGTACTCATTTAATTCGAAATGATACTGACGGTACTGACACTTTTTATACCACTCGGCAGTAATATTAATTTCAACACCTTTCTGTTGTTTTCTTATGTCATTTTCAACCAATTATGAGCTGATTCAAACTGGCTGAAAAACTGAATTAACAGTTCCCAGGTCCTAGGTATCATTCAAATACAACTATGAAATGAAAACCGCGAAAAAGCTATCGCAGACACGGGACTCAAACTCGTAGTTAGATCTTCTCCGGGGAAATCTGTTTGCCAATTAAACTACCCTGAAACACACGAAGGAATAGCCCAATTAAACAGAAGAACCGAGCATGTTCAGATGTGCTCGGGCACCACACTGTTCGATTGTAGTCATATCTCTATGGCTACCTTTATTACTAGTTTTGTATTAAAATGTTCAATAACAAAGCAAAGTCTCGAAGCGAGCAAAAAATGACAAAAGGAGCTGAGATAAATATGAGCGCCCATAGCCCCATAGCGGCACCTATGATTGATCCTAATAAAAGGTAGTTTCCATGTCTGAAACCTTATAATTAAGTCACCAGCCACATGAAGTCACATCGTCCACTAATTCGCTTCAGGCGTGTAACGGTGGGGTGCGCTTCTTTTCTCGACTCATTAAAAGAGTCACTTCGTTGACTGTATGATTGCCGTCGTTGTTCAATTTTCTGGTGAATACACGATACGCGATTGATAATAATCATGTAATCATGCATGTAGAGTATTATGACTTCCGGAAAGCTGATGTTAGTAGTTTCTCAGGAAATCTTCATAATTATTTTAGGGTGATGATATTCTAATGACGATAGCAGGTTTTTATCAGGCTCCTGAAAGTAAATTTAGTAAGAAATTTTTCCAAATACTAAGAAACGACAGCCATGTTGTGAAATTGTTCTAGAAAAATCGAACACGTAATAGAATACGTTATACAAATGCAATGCAGACATCGAACAACGGTTGGTAGACTTGTACAACGAAGTGCAAACACCTCATTCATATAACTTGACATTTGGCTAGGGAAGTAATATTTTGTGCAATAACACTCATTACGGGAGACTTTACATATTTTTTACGACTTCACAGGTCACAAAGGTCTACTTTCATAGTAGGTTGACCAAATATAAGTCGTACCACCTTTGACATTGTTTCCCTACTTGCACCCTGGCATGTAAGAAAGACTTTCTGTGATTTGCCCGTTCCTATTTTAATAACGTGCACGGCCATGCTTTCTTTTCCATTATTATTTCCTGCTTTGTTTTGCTAACATTCGTAAACAACTCCCGCGAGACGAAGCTGGGTTTCTTGCGTGAACACGCCACCCATCCAATGCAATCATACCCTTCTAACATAACACAGTCCTCCGCGCTATTCTCGATCCGGTGATTGTGGGGTGCTAACAGGTCCTGGACAGTAATGAGCCAAGCAGTAGCGACTGTTTGTAAGCGGCACTGTAACAAGCTGTGCTGTGGTGCGTGTCGTTAAATGCTGCTGAAATCTAGAAATCCAATTGTTGAGTCAGACTTTCATCAGTTCGGCTTTTTTGTGTTACCGTCCAATAGTCGAATTCCGTCGTGTTAATCTTTGCTTGGGTGATTTGTGAAAAGCTGTTTGTGTACAGCTCAGGTGACTAGTGTTTACTAAAATTTGATAGTAATTTGTGTTCCCAATATAATATAAGTTCCCCGCAGAATTAAGTATTATTTTTGTCAATGGAATTTGGGCGTGGAATGCAGCCTTCGATTATTCGAAACTAGTACAAAAAATTCTCTCGTGTATAACAGCATTCTCAACCATGCAATATTATTGCGAGGTTTTCAAAATATTTTCTTTTGATTGTTGCACAATAATATAAAAGATCAACTTAAATCAACAAGACCTACAAATTAAAATAGTTTATAGACCTTTTATGATGATTTTTGCGTTTTCGCATCGTCGCTTTAATGGCGGGTTGACTCTTAAAAAAACCTATTAGTAACCTATGGAACTATGAGACTGTAATTTTAAATAGAAGTTTATGAAAATCGGATAGTCGATCTCTGAAATAGAAAATTTTCAAAATGTTTATCCAATACTATTCGAACGAGAAATTAAATATCAGTATAGTCGAAGTCCATTCATCTAGTCACCAACCAAATAGGTTTACAAACTTGAACAGTGTTTTGAGTTCAATTTAAAAGAATTTTACATTGTTATGCATATTCTGAATGGAAATCATCATGGAACGCTGGACCGACGGCATCCTGTTGATTGTTCTGAAGCTCGATCAACCTTCTAAAGTCAAAGTCTTGGTATTACATTCCTTTTGTAGAATGTTGTCTTTCTGTTTCAACCGACTTCGCAGCTGATTCTTAGAGTACATAATAATCATCGATATGTGCAAGGACACCAACGGGGATCTTCGTACGAACGACTGTGAGGTGATCGAGAGGTGGCGGCAGTATTTCGACGAGCACCTCAATGGCGATGTGGCGGAATACGAAAGTTCCGGTGCGGTAACGAATTGGGAACGCGTGCGGAGGACGATAGACTGCCGGTTCCAGACTTTCAAGAAGTGGAGAGGAGGTGGTAAGCCGGTTGAAAAATAATAAGGCCGCTGGCGGCAACTACCAAGCGAGCTACTAAAACACGATGGTAATGCACTAGTGAAAACACTGCACTGGGTCGTTACCAAGATCTGGGAGGACGAGATATTACCCGTCGAAATGGATGGAAGCAATCGTGTGTCCCAGAAAAAGGGCGATAAGCTGGATTGCTGCAATTACCGCGCGATAACTCTGCTGAACGCCGCCTACAAGGTACTCTCCCAAATCTTATGCCGTCGACTTTCACCGATTGCAAACGAATTCGTGGGACAATATCAGGCAGGATTTATGGGCGAACGCGCTACCACGGACCAAGTGTTCGCCATCCGCCAGGTGTTGCAAAAGTGCCGCGAATACAATGTGCCCACACATCACTTATTCATTGATTTCAAATCAGCCTACGACACAATCGATCGAGAACAGCTATGGAAAATCATGCACGACTACGGATTCCCGAACAAACTGATACAATTGGTCTAGGCTACGATGGATCGAGTGATGTGCGTTGTTCGAGTATCGGGGATAAACTCGAGTCCCTTCGAAACTCGCAGAGGGCTACGGCAAGGTGATGGCCTTTCGTGTCTGCTATTCAACATAGCTTTGGAGGGTGTGATAAGAAGAGCGAGGATAGACACGAGTGGCACGATTTTCAGAAAGTCCGTCCAGCTACTTGGTTTCGCTGATGATATTGATATTATAGCACGCAACTTTGAGAAGATGGAAGATACGTACATCGGACTAGACATAAATGTGTCAAAGACAAAGTACATGAAAGGCAGGGGCTCGAGAGAAGATAATGTCAGCCACCCATTACGAGTTCTGATTGGTGGTGATGAAATCGAAATGGTCGACGAGTTCGTGTACTTGGGCTCACTGGTGACTGCCGATAATGACATCAGCAGAGATATTCAGAGACGCATATTGTCAGGAAATCGTGCTTACTTTGGACTGCACAGGACGCTTCGATCGAGCAAAATTCGTACGAAGTTAACTATCTACAAAACGCGGATTAGACCGGTTATCCTCTACGGGCACGAGTCCTGGACAATGCTTGCGGAGGATCAACGCGCACTAGGTGTTTTTGAACGGAAGGTGTTGCGAACCATCTTCGGCGGAGTGCGAATGGAAGACGGTACGTGGAGAAGGCGAATGATCCATGAACTGCACCAGTTGCTGGGAGGACCAACCCTCGTCCAAACGGCCAAGGTCGGGTGGTTACGGTGGGCCGGGCATGTTGTTAGAATGTCGGAGAACAACCCGGTTAAAATGATTCTCGATAATGATCCGACCGGTATAGGAAGAAGAGGCGCGCAGCGGGCAAGATGGATCGATCAAATTGAGGACGACCTGCGGACCCTTCGCAGCTACCGAGGCTGGCGGCGAACAGCCATGAACCGAGTTGAATGGAGACGCCTCCTGTATACAGCAGAGACCCGCGTGGTCTACGACTGAAAGAGTAAGAGTAAGAGTATGGTCGGGGCTCGACGCGTTTCCAAAAAATTGGAAAAGAATCGGGCTTCTTTTTTCGAGGCGGAAGTAATATGACCCCTTAAGTATATTTGAATGCCAAAGACGGGTAAAACATTTAGTGCATTTTTAAAATGCAAAAATCATTTAAAAAACAGCTGTTGCGGTAGAACGCAATATGTGAACAGCTCTCCGCACAAATACGCACTACAATGTAATGTTCATGACACTAATGAATAATGACGATTCAGTCGGTTTTAGTCACCGCCGGCGGTGATCGATGTTTCGCTTGTATAAGTTCTTTTGTACTCCATATCACAGAAAATTTCTTATCGTGAATTTTTAATGTTTAATAAATTTCTGTAGAATTGGATGACAGAACGGGTGGACATCTTTTTTGCAAGAGCCAGACAAAAATGTTTGAATGCAAAATCCGAATAAAAACATTTGTTTTGGTTAAGGTTTTATCTGATTTTTTTTCATAATTCTTTTTGTCCGGTTCTTGCAAAAAAATGTTTTTTAAAGATTTTTACATTTTGAAATCCGTGTTTGGGCTTAGCACTCAATTTTTGCCTTTCTGACATAGAAAGGCTATGAAATCACTGTGGAAACCGACTTTTGCATCGATTCTAGGGGGAGTGGAGCTTCCATTTTCCTCCTGCGAGGATTCAGGGGCAGTTTGTTCGCGGTTCGTCTCGTCATCCATTGCCGCATCGGTGGTATTGTTGTCGATTTCGATGCTAGTTGCTGTAAATGCGCCTTGTTGTACATTGTTTGCAGTTGCTGATTGGTTGGGTGGTAAGTTGTTAACTGCAGCTGGTGGACATTGTTCTATAGGGGATACGTTGGATGATTTCGTTGGAGGGGATGCTGAACTGTTGTTGGTGACTGTCACAGGTGTACTGGGGTTGCTTGGGGTTGGTGTGAAGGAAGCACCGTTGTCCTTTGGTGTAGTTGTCTCCTTGTCCAGTTTATCACATGGCTTACCGTAGTGAACTGCTTTTTGGAAATATCGACATGTGGCCATCTGATTGTCATAGGTAACAAGTGATTTGCACGAGATTCTTGTATCCTGACCGAATGTCACATAAGAAGGTATAGGCCTCCTCAAGCGCATGCGTAACAAACGTATGCTATTTAGAATACCGGGGAAAAAAATCTTCCACTTTTCTTTTTCGATAGAGAGAATCTCTCCGTATTGGGACATAGTTTTACGAATATAAGGATCGATGAAGCTTGAGGGAAGATCATGCACACGCACTTCTATAGCAATATCCTCCATATATACTGGAATGTTGTACTTGATATTTTCATGCTCCACATAGTGCACATTATTATTGTCTTTAGCGAATTGAATTGCATCCAGCTCTTTATAGAACTGGATGTAAACAACATTATTGTTCTTATTGCATTGAAGTAAATGCACACGTTTAATGTCAAGATGCATTTGCTCCTTAAGCAAACCAAATCAAGTTCTCGTATCGAAGGTCGAATTTTGCACTGCTTGAAGTCAACAATAATTGTATGCTTTCGTGTCGGCGGTAGCTTTTGTTCGTTTGGTTCACTCATTTTCAAGGTCTATTGTTCACTACACAATACTGTACTTGGTTTCTTCCGTCCCCAACGTAAGCGGTTTTGATTTATCGACTGACTTGGATGAGATGTGAAAGCGAATTGTGTGTTTGGTTGTTCAAAACTGTTTCTATTTACCGGTTATGATAGTTTATGTTCGAACAAACTTGTTTTTACTCAAGATTCAATGGATTTTTTTTTGAAAATGCTATAATAATATTTATGAAAGTATGAGTAACATGAGAAAGGCACCATCACATACTATGAAAATTAAAGTCGGCTTTTATCCGGGTTTTGCGTGTAAAAATACTTAAACGGATTTTCCAAACTAAGTTGCAGCTATCTGATATTTGCATTCAGCCGTTCATATCTGACAATCACCATCGTTTTATGCCCAGTTGATTAACCCCCTCGAACCTAGTACCATTTGCGTCTTTCACTATCTCTTCGCTATAATTTTGTAGATGCCATCTACAAAGTAATGAAGAATTTAGTGCACGAAACGACCGAAATTAGCTCTGCCCCTAATTCGTATTACTGTTTATGAATTAGTTGATTTTAACAACAAAATTTCCAAAATAACTATAAAATTAGTTAAAATTGAGAGTTTACTTTGCTGAAAAAAACTCTTATTTTTAGAGAATGTGTTTCGTTGGCGAATATCCTGGGCACAAACCAGCAATATTTCAATCCAACACGAAATTCTCACTGACAACTAATTTTGTTATTAAAATCAGAAAATTTGTTTCTATTTATCTATCACCATCATTACTGAAGGACAGCGCAAAGAAAAAAAAAATGAAATTGGTTTTATTAACAAGTTTTTTTTTAGCCAAAAACTCATGAGAAGTGTCAAAGCAAATCAATCCATTAAAAAGCTGAAATGGACAGTCTTGTTGAAACTGCTTGCAAATTGTTTAGATGTGTTCAGATGCATGTGTTACGATATATCCATATATAAATTTCTAAACCGATATGTAAAAATGACGTAAACTGTTAGTGAAAAGTTTATTTATTCAGAATTTGTGCGCATTTGAAGCGATTTTGCGTAATAATGTTTTTACGCGGAACAGTGAAGTGAGTTTCGAATGTTGCTCTCTAATTGTGCATGTCAAATTATGTTTTTTGTATCTTCCAACATTCCAGGCTACGCCGTCCGGTGTACTACTTGTATTCGGTTTTTGTGTTCCGAGTGCTCAAAGTTTTCAGTGAGAGAGTC
Source organism: Malaya genurostris (assembly GCF_030247185.1). Taxonomy (NCBI): domain Eukaryota; kingdom Metazoa; phylum Arthropoda; class Insecta; order Diptera; family Culicidae; genus Malaya; species Malaya genurostris. The sequence goes on along the minus strand of NC_080571.1, from coordinate 194,935,101 downwards.
GATTTCGCGAAGTCGAATGAAGAAAACAGCGATTTAGGAGAAAAATTTTAAAAAAGAAATTTTTGTTTCGTTTATGTCTTTTTCTCCAATACAACATCGTATTTATACAATATAGAAAAAGACAACTGCGACTGAAATTTTTTTCGTTAGTGGTGTGCCATCTAGTGGCTAGTAGTCATTACGGTGTTAACATTTTCTCGGTGACAGAGCGCCATATAGCTGCAAATTGCAGAAGCCAATTCAACCAGTCATGTTGGTTGAGAACAATGTTTTATTTCTCTAATTCAACTAAAAAATTAGTTGAATGGATATGAAGTGTGCCTTAGCTAAGAAATGACAGCACGTTTAATCGGTGAATTCAACTAAAAAATAGCCATTTCAGTAAATATTTTATTATTATTAAGGGAATTAGAATTAAAAAATCTAAATTAGCAAAAGTAAGATTTTTTTAGTTGTCTCAAAAAATAACTAACTAAAATCAGAAAATCAACTAATTTTTTCACCAAAATGCTGATTTCGGTCTTTCCGTGTGGCATAGCATTTGAAAACAATTGTTATGATGGAGATGAAACATACAACCTCCTCATCTTTTGTATCAACAGATTACAATGATTCAACAGATAACTCTTATAAGTGATTGTTTCTCGTCTATAGCGAAACTGTTCATTCTTTGTTACAGATCAAAATCCTTGACATGTTATACATCTTTTTTTACATGTCATACGTCGGTCATAGCCATCATTTTACTCATAGTAATGAAAATGAAATTATTCAAAATTTTTAGTTAGATGTGACACAGATGTATTTCTATTATGTTTTTTTTCCATTTTTTATAATAGGTATAGAATACGCTCAATCTAACAAATATATGGAATAGCATGTCAGTTTTATTTGTATTCATGTCATCCATTTATGTCCCTGACATTATCCACCCTTCTTTTTTGAAATATGGATTTAAATAACGAACGCGCGATTGACAATTTTGAACGATTATGACGAGGCACCGAAACAGTTGTGTCATAAATATAATATTTCTACAAGAAAATTGACGAAAACGCATGGTAAAGTTCTGGTGCTGGTGCCATAAACCAGACGAGATATTAAGGACACCCGCTATTAAAAAAAAAGTGTAAAGATGAGCTACCTCCTATAGGATTTTAAAAAACCTCTTATTTTATAAGTCTGACAAGTTGAAAATCACTCAAGCTCACATCGTATATACTAGAAGTACTAGAAATTGGTCAAAAACCTCCAAAACGGAACTCACTTTTCTCCAAAATGACTTAACCGATTTTATTGGACGTAGATTCATTGGAAAGGTCTTACGGTTTTCTAAGTTTTCTAATTTCTATGTTTTGCCCATTTGAATTCAAATTCCAGAATTACAGCGTGATGAGTGCTTTAAATTTCAGGTCGTCGAATAGAGCGACTATGTAAATTCCGACTTCGGCCAAACTGGTTTCGGAAGTACCGTAAAAAGGAATCAAAATCTTCCAAACGGAGCTCACTGACTTTTCTTCTATATGGCTCAATCGATTTTCACAAACAACAGGTCCAAATAAAAGGAACCGGAACTACAGGAAAAAGTGTGTTTAAAATATTAAATCGTCATTAAGATCGATGTTGCTAAAAACAAAAAAAAATTTTTTCTCGAAACTCAAAATCGAAATATTTTTTGGCTACACTAGTTTACGCCCGAACAAATTTCCCTGTTTCTTTTCGTATAATGGACAATGTTCGCGGTAATCGTTGCTCACATAAACTGAGATGTTTGTGATGCAATTAAATTTGTTAATGTAATAGGATCTTCACCTGTTTCAATACTATACAGTCCCAACAATGCATCCAGTGACTAATTTCTTTTCTTATATTCAAAAAAAGACATTTCGCTGCGATTTCACAGTGGCAGGGAGAGTTTGGGAAACACACTGCTATAGAATCCTTTAAGATTTGTAAGATGGAGTGTATAATGCTAATAAATAACTAAACAAATTCTCCATGGAAACGGTCGTGCTACCACAGATGGGCACACAACACAACGTATATTTGTAGGCATGTATACATTTTGCTTTTGTAATCAATCCGATATGGTCAACCATTCTCATCCGAAATATCATTCAAGTGAGTTTTAACCACACTCCCCTTGGATTCCGTTTGGCCTTAAGGTGTTGTAATGTGAGTAGTTTCGCAAACGATACCGAACAAGAGATGACAGCTGCCCAAAGCAACGTAGTCTAGTATGCATATAGAGCAGTTTATTTATTGCATTGTTGTCTATTCACTCAGGTGGGCTTCCTGAAGGCAAACATAATGAATGACACATCTAAAATAAAAATGAGGTTGATGATTTAAGCCAACCATCGTTCCAGTTTAGTATCATCACTTGATAGGTGGAAGATTGCCCAGGTGTCTTATTTAAATTACCTTGCGGTTCAATTGTGTTCCGAAATCAACAGTTCGATCATCTCTTCTTTGAAATCATTCTGTTTGCACGAACTGAACTATTTTCTATTGTCAATGTTTGGTACAATACGGCAACATTTAGATTTCTACTCTCTTAGCATCCGAGAAAGTCGCAATATAACCTTGTTTGCGGAGTGGTGTTAGCATAAACACCCTGAAACCGGTCTACTTGCGGGTGGATAAACGTTTTATTAGTCTGTCCTGATTGCCAAAAGATGAAAGAGATAACGTCAAAGTGGACGGTTGTAGGCTAATTCTCCTACTGAACATGGCCTATGTGGTATAACCTAAAAGACGACAGGTCGTTACGCCTGGCTAGTGCCTTCTGTGTACGTTGTCGGGTAATTTTAAATAAACACAAATCATCAAATTATTTCTGACGCCAGGAAGACCATTACGAAAAACATGCAAGAAATGATTCATTCGTGGGTGGAATTCACTGTAATTTGAGAACACGATGTAATGACCTTTCTGTTTGATTGTTTTGTTGATGAGGGTAATAAACTTATAGTTTGCGGTAACGACTGAAAAAAAAACCTTGATTTCAGCGTAAGAAAAATATTGAATCCAGAACTACTCCGATATGCCTATATTTCCGTTTCATGCATTCCGGTTACGGTCCTTCAAAACAAATAACCCCTTTCTTTTGATATTACAGATAAATCACGCAAAGGACACATGTTCTACGAAACTAACGATGTTATTGAAGATGATATAGAGAGTTCCAGTAAAAGAAAAGGTAATAACGAAGCAGTTGGAATAACAGTTTTTATTATTCAATATGATTTTTTTTAGATTTAATCGTTGGTGGACGGAATGACGAGAGTTACGAAATATCAAGTTCCGTCGCGATCTGCTCGCCACTTTGCCGACTCCGCCCAGTGCTGTTCGTGCCGGTTTTATTACTTTTCACTGCATTGTTGCCGACAGTATGACGCTTATAATGAATAGGTTACGATTTGGGTTGCTAACATGTAAGTAGTTGTTCTAATAATCGAACAAGTTGAGTGGATGAGATTGCTTGAACGTTTAGCTAAAATATGAATTTACAACCAGTGTGAATGCAAAACATTAATGGAATATGTAAATAGTTAATAATATCAAGCGAAGAAAACTCTTAAAACAAAAGCAAAAATGAAACATATCGTTAGGTAATTGGGACGTTAAAACACAAACATTAGGAGGTAAATTATTCTATAATGATGTTGTATAATACGAGGGTACTATTCATAGCAGAGGGCCAAAAATGCTCGTGCTGTTTAAGACTAACAAAAGCTATCAAATATGTAAAACAATTGCCATTGCCGTGTTTTAAAATGGTATAGAAGCTTCCATATGATACAAACCAGGAACGGCTTGTGAATGTAAATGTTATCATTACCGCATATGATCTTGGAGATATAAGAGACCAGAGAAATAATAAACTGTAGTTTTATTTACACGAAAAGAAGCCTTCCATGTATTCGGAAATTCTGGGATGGGAGGTCACGCAAAATAATGTCTTCTTAAATAACATTTGCTTAGAGTCTAAATAATATCTCATTTGCCTGAATGTTTTGGTATGGACAAAAATGATTGATTTAAAGGTATGAAGTGCAACATTTTTAAAACCATTTTTTTAATGCATTGAATTTGGGATTATTGAGGGTTCAAGTAATTCGACGAATTTTACAGGGAAAATATTCTTGAGAAACATTTCTCACTAACTGCTTATATACGCCCTTATTCTGAATAACGACGTATTGATTTTTCGATCGAATGTGGTTCGATCGAATCATAGCTACCTTTGATTTTGCTAGCGTTATGGGGAATACAAATGAAATACGAGGAAAAAAAAAACGATACGACGTTATTCAGAATAAGGGCGATAATGTACCATAGCCATATCGAGATTGCTAAATGTCTTTGTGTGTAGCGCAAATAAGGACCGATTTTCACAAACTTAGAAACTCATTTGGAATGTGAGAACTTCAAAATTGATAAAAGTTAACAAAAATTAAAATAAATTCTAATTGTTTGTAGAACCCATTAGTTGGCGACTAAATAAATTCAATTCAGTTATACCGGTTCTAGGGACTGAGGTTTACTACGAGAAAGATAGAACCTTTTATCTTTCTCCGGACACTACCAGTCTAGATGCAGTGTGCAATCCGACGGAAAAAATTAACCAATAATAGATCCACTGGCTTCCTGTTTCCATATCGCAACAGGCGACAATTGCAGGAGTCTCTTTTTCACTTCAGTTATCAGATTTCTTCAACTTTTCACATCTGATTATTCTATTTTACTAAATTATCTCTTCAATCACCTTCATTCAACTTATTCATTTGCGGCTAGCTTCTGGAAAATTGAAATTATTGAAATATGAGTTAAAATTAAAATATTAAGATTTAAACTGGGTGTTCAGTCACAAGTGGTGGCTTTTCAGCTCTATTATATACATGATATGGCTATTACCATGAAGACATCATTTGATTCTTCAATTCTGTGATTTTTGTGTAGGGAAAATTCTAAACCTACTTATATTGTGTAATGGGGAAAAGGAACTTATATACTAACTTACTAATTAATACAGAGAGCGAATCGATTCAATTGAAGATTGCATCGATTTTTGTCGGAATTTGCTTATAATATTATGTGACATTACATCTAATGGTTCTATATTTGTGAGTCTGTGTAACTCATTTATAATAAACCAGGAAGGACGCTTCAAAATCATTTTCAGAATTTTATTCTGAATCCTTTGAAGCGTGTTCTTCCTGGTGGAACAACAACTTGACCAAATTGGTATTGCATAAAGCATGGCTGGTCTGAAAATTTGTTTATAAATTAACAATTTGTTTTTTAGACAGAGCTTGTAATTTCTGTTTATAAGAGGATATAAACATTTAATATATTTATTACACTTTGCCTGGATTCCTTCAATGTAATCCTTGAAGTGAGTTTTTTGTCATACGTTAAACCTAAGTATTTAGCTTGATCAGACCATGTCAATTCCAAAGCATTCATTTTGAGAATGTGATTATTGTTGGGTTTAAGAAAAGAAGCTCTTGGCTTATGAGGGAAGATAATTAATTACGTTTTCGCTGCATTTGATTGTAGATTCTTTGTAGGCGACTGCAGATCACTCTTAGATTTCTACCTGTGGCTAACAGACTTGTGTCGTCACAGAATAGCGATTTCTGACAACCAACGGGAAGATTTGGAAGATCAGAAGTGAAAATATTATACAAGATTGGAGCTACGCTCGAACCCTGCGGAACACCGGCTCGTACGGGTAGCAATTCAGATTTACAATTCTGATAGCTAACCTGAAGAGTACGATCAATTAAATAATTTTGAATCATTTTGATCAAATAAATAGGAAACTGGAACCTTTGTGCCAAACAATGTCGAATGCTGTTTCTATATCTAGAAGAGCAACTCCAGTGGATAACTCAGAAGATTTATTTGCTTTTATCATGTTCGTTACTCTTACAAGTTGATGAGTAGTTGAATGTTCATGACGAAATCCAAACTGCTTCGGTAAAAAAAATGAATTCTCATTTATATGAGACACCATTCTCAACAAGATATTTTTTTCAAAAAGTTCACTGATAGAAGAAAGTAAACTAATTGGTCGATAACTCTATGTTACTGCTGAGTTATTATCAGGTTTCAGGATGGAACTTACTTTAACGTTTTCCATCTTTTAGGGAAGTAAGCTAGTGAAAAACACTTGTTGAAAATTTTAACCAAGAGTCTCAAGGCAACATCGGGAAGATTTTTAATAAGAATATTAAAAATTCCATCATTGCTAGGAGTCTTCATGTTTTTAAGTTTCCTAATGATTGACTTAATTTCATCATAATGTCATTTGATATTAACACTTGAGTTGAAATATGATCATATTTCAATGAGACTTCATTTTCAATAGGACTCACAACGTTCAAATTAAAATTGTGGACACTCTCGAACTGCTGAGCAAGTTTTTGAGCTTTTTCGCCATTTGCAAGAAGTATTTGATTTCCTTCCTTGAGAGCAGGAATTGGTTTCTGAGGTTTCTTAAGAACCTTAGAAAGTTTCCAGAAAGGTTTAGAATAAGATAAAAATAAGATTAAATCTATGTTTAATTTCTTTTTGTAAATCTTTTACTATGTTTTTCATAGTATTATCACGAGAACGTTGATATAGTCGTCGACGAACATTCTTCAACCGAATGAGGAGTTGAAGATTGTCATCGATAATAGGAGAATTTAATTTAGTTTGAGCTTTGGGAACTGAGAGATTTCTAGCTTCGATAATGTAATAATTCAAATTATCTATTGCTGTGTCGATGTCCGCAGATCTTTATAAAATAATTTCATGATCTACATGATTTTCAATGTGAGATCTGTATTCAAACCAATTGGCTCTATGATAGTTGAATATAGAACTAATTGGATTAATTATAGCTTCGTTGGAAAGTCTGAATGTTACAGGAAGATGATCTAAGTCAGAGTCAGCATATGTAATCGGTTCACTACAAATGTGACTTTGATCTGTTAGAAGCAGATCAATTGTAGACGGGTTTTTCACGGAAGAGAAACAAGTCTGATTACTGGGATAAAGAACTGTAAAGTAACCAGCAGAAAGTTGTTTATGAAGTATTTTACTATTACTGTAATTTTGCCTACAATTCCACTGGAGGTGCTTTGCATTTAACTGCCCTATTACAAAAAATTCCGGTTGATATCTTGCGAGTTTTTGCAAATAGCCTTTAATAAAAATTTAATTGTTCACAGGTGCATTGGAATGACAAATATGCTCCAACGAATGGTTTCAGTTTCGGTTCCCAAGCTTTCAAAAACCTTAGTATTGAAAGAAGGAAAAATTCGATGTTTAATTTGCCGTTGGAAAAAATGGCAACTCCACCACCCAATTCAGTAAATCTGTCAAATCAATGAACCACATAATGTGGATTGCTTTTCAATTTTACATTGCTTTTCAATTTTACATTTTTTACTTCATATACTTGTTTCTCTCATTTCTATACTTCGTTTTGTTCTTTCTGTACTTGTTCCTTTTATTTCTGCACCTGTAACTGTCCCTGTGAATTTCTCACAGCTCAAAAACTAATTTGGATGAAAATTATTTCGAATACTCTTAAATTAGAATAATCGAACGACCCTCATGATTGCTCGAGATTAATGAAGTAGAATGGTAGAGTGTTGTGGAAAAATGAATCATCCACAGATAAAAATATTTTGTGAATTTACATTTATTTCCATGCACATATTTGGAGCAGGTAATTGAATGGAATGTTACATTACCAAACTAAGCGATTTGTACAGCCTTGTTCGATGAAAAGTAAATGCATTTCAATGTAATTTTACATCAATCATGGTTTTTAATCAGATTTTCGTTCCAACTGATGTCTGTTTAATAGTACGATTGGTTTACATGTCGTGTAAGTTTCATCTTTTCTTTCTGTGTCTGACAATTGTTTTTGGTTCGATCTCAACATTTTTCCCCAATTCAGGTACACACGTACACTTCGCACCACTTTAAAGTGGTTTTTCCTGCTCTTAAAAGTCCCAAATGATTCAAGCAAAATACATCCAAAATCTGATTGACGGTTCATGAGAAAGAGAGTGAATCATTCGAATAGGTAAAACATGTCGATAAGTTCCCAAATCTCGGTTCAATCGATGTAACACAGAAAGAAAATATGAAACTTACACGACATGAAAACCAGTAGTACTATTAAACAGACATCAGTTGAAACGAAAATCTGATTTAAAACCATGATTGATGTAAAATTACATTGAAATGCATTTACTTTTTCATTGAACAAGGCTGTATATTTACAAATCGCTTAGTTTTGTAATGTAACTTTCCATTCAATTACCTGCTCCAAATATGTGCATGAAAATAAATGTAAATTCACAAAATATTTTTATCTGTGAAGTTAAAAACAGAAATCAAACGGGATGGTTCCAGTACATTGGACGAAACTGTTCATAGTTACTCAAATACAAATAATTTGAAATTTCGGAATACTCTGGGTTGATATAATTCGAATCGCGTTTGGGCCAATTGAAGACGTTTGGACTCAAAAAATTAATCGAACTTGCAATTTGAAGCAATTGACGAAATTTGGAATTCGTTTCGAGAAAAAAATTACACAAAATCCCGTCCAAAATATCCTTCAAAGGTATAGCAGGGGAAATGCTTATGAAAAATTTAAGCCGAAAAAAACAGAAAACATCCTTCTAATTCGAATGGAATCGTTCCGAAAAGTAGAGAGCCGAACAGTTTTGGTGTTTGAGTTAATGGTCTTAATTTGAAGTGGCAGCTGAGGTGTGCTGATCCTGTTGTCTCAGTGCATTGTGAAAGCAATAATTATATCTATCAAGAAGATACAACACTTACTTTTCTTATAGTTGTTCTATAATTTGACTTGACGACATTGAACCAAAATTTATATATTGGAAAATGGAAACCTGTATGCTGTTCATTTGGCGCCCTTACTAAATTGAACACGTGATTAGAAATAAAGAAACACGTGAATGAAGTAGGCTTAGTGAAATTTTTGCACAAATCAGCTCGTTTGGCGCCAAACGGTTTTATTAATAATCTAGTATTCATATTTTGCTCTCCAGTGGGCAGCAGCACTACATAACTCGATACGCGCCAAACAATCATTGGAGATCTAGCATGCATTGAATGAAAAATTTCCAGTTCTAAACGAATCAATTTTCTAGTTTTGCTCTACTTTCCCGAAGGATTTTCCTTATGTACTGTAGCCTAAAACCTCCGCATTAACGTCACTTCTCGAACAAAAAAAATCATTTGAAGATCGGCCCACGCATACCAGAGAACATTAGCAACACACACTTTGTTCGCTATTATTTTATATATATATATAGATGTCACTACAATGAATCTCCTATTTTGTCTAAACCCTATTCACTCGTTTATTTTGTAGCAGGCATTTAAAAAAAATGGGGGAGTTTTTATTCGTTACGTGATAGTACTCCAAAATTTCCTTCAGTTTCCACGAATAAGAACTGTGAACCAAGACTTTTCGGGACTTCAGTATCGGATATTAGTGAAACGTTCATTCGGGAAGCCTGTTAGTTTAGTAATGCATCCGAGCATCTGGAAACCGGAACATACTAAGTCACGCGAATACTATCATCACTAGAATTTTTACTAACAAATATCCTTTTCCCGTGACACTTGTTCAGTGTGCAGTCGTATATACGGCCTCTAGTAACAACAAGTGTTGGTCTAATATCCCTTCCCATTCCTTAGACGATCTACGTTCGAGCCTAGCCGGCGCCGGTACTGATCAATGAAATTTAACAATATCAAAGTGGTACTCACCCTGATTTCTCAGAGATGGTTCCATCGATTTTTACAAACTAAGATTCAAACAAATGATCTTGTAGTTGCATGGTGACTGTCGAATTTCATCCGGATAAGACTTCTGGTTTTGAAGAGTGATGAATGCAAAAAAAAAATTAAGGCACCGTATAAGTGGCTGTTAAATTTTATTCGAATTCGAATTTTGTTTCTGGATTTATATGAGGATTAGTGCTTCAAACCTTTGTATGTAGTTTTATTAGTTGGTGTCCATGATAATTTTTTTTCATCACCTTTCTCGGGATCCAATTTCGGAAATATCGGCCGTAATGGTCAAATTTCTAAAATAGAAATATGCGAAAGGCATAATATTAATAAGCTAGCGTGTTTTAAATCTATTTCTTATTAATAAGCTAGCGTGTTTTAAATCTATTTCTCCAAAGAGTGATATAACGATATTATCTGTCTCTTTCTCAAGACTCATTCAATGTAGTAGTCGATAAATTAGCTTTAGTTAATTTATATACTCAAAAAAGACGACGTAGAAAAAGGTGGGTGGGTAATGTCAGAGACGTAACCGGATTGACGTGAATACGAATAACATTGGCTCGTTGAAAAAACAAACTGTGCACTTATAAAGCATGATATCAAATAAAAGACATAATAATAATAAGTCCACTACCAACTTTGATTAAACACAATGAAATTATAGAAAACAATAGGAATAATTCTGGGCTAGCTTGTAGAATTTTTACGGTCGTTGTTCTTTTTACGGTGCATTTTGCTTCTATGCAAACAACCAGCAGTCGGATGATGCAATCGCGCTTGTTTGAAGCGAGACTCGCACTGCAAGCGTCCCGCAGCAGAACTATTTGATTTAATTCTGAAGCAATTATTGTGAAGGGATTTTCTTTTACGTGATTTCAAAGCAAAATCTTGATATTACATGATATACATGATATGATGAATTTATTAGATTAAGAATACTTCGCGAATAATGGAAACCAACGATCATCTCATTCGAACCAATTCGAGGAGTAAAGTAAATCAACGAATGACAAACGAATGTATAAAACATGCACGATGTATACCAGCAACGAAGAATGTATTAGTAGATTCTCCACGATTATTGCTTATTCATTTTCACTCTTCTCTTTTTGTGTGGTGAATGGTTCAACGTTATTCGAGACGGGTGTGATTCTTATATTACTCACTATTCGCGCTGAAGATGGATGAATGAATTAGTAACACGAAGAATATGTGCAACATTGACGGAATCATTGCATTACTAGTACTATAATTCTACTGACGCTACGAGCCCTTTCAAGTCGGGACTCCAACGTACGAAAACTGGCTTGTAAGACCAACGTCCAATGCATTGAACTTTCCAAGCCGTTTGCAGTTTTTTCACTAATGGGCTGTCCTAGCAAATGGCAACTTACTGAATTTTGATGTTGATTATTTCATTTCGGATTTGCATATTTCAACGAATGAAACTATCATAATTCAACACGTAATTCATTTCTGGCTTTCAGGAGGGCCAAATTGTGAAATTTTCTCCGTTATTGAACACTGTTTAATGCATTCTATTCGAACGCAAAGCAGTTTTATTTTCACTCGGTTGGTGCAAAGTTCGCACTGCAAATGGTGCACTAATATGTTTATTCTCAATTCCGACTTGGATATTTAAACAGATAGGTAATTCTAATAGTTAAAAATTGAAAGGACTGATTTGTATAATTTTCATAGTCGCTGTTCACTTTTCGGTGTGTCCAATACAAACGACCATTGATTCTGAACCTGAAACTTTATTCAGACAGTGAATTCTTGATACTGGAACTGGAACTGTGCTGTGCACCTGAATCAACCGAAATGATGCACTTGGCTTACTTTCTGCTAAGTCAACTGCACAGGCTAGAACGAATGTGACCCTTTTATACCTACCTAGTAGATAATGTAGGTTACTACCTCAAAACCGTCATCGCAGGTACGAGAAAGTCAAACATGAATCATGAGGTTTTCTCTTTTATACTCGCTGATATCATACATTTTAGAAAACTTTAGTTTTGAAATATTTGTGGATATGTCATACAGCTGGAAAGTTTATCATACAATGCTGATCATATTTTCGATGGTATGTAGCAAAAATACGTTAGATACAACAAGAGATATTCTCGTTCAAAAACTTCTCACTCTCCTCGAAGGTAAATTTTGAAAAGTCGCCCATAGTGAAGTAAGACGAATTCACGTCCAAAAACCTGTTTTAATCCACCTAGTGGTGTAATGATGCCTTTCTCATGTATAATATTGTGGTATTCTATTCAAAATTTTTCTCTTCGATTTTTGAAAGAAACCAAGAGATTGTTTGTGCATCAACTAGTATAACATACAGAATAAAACAGTGCTTTGCTCGTGTAGGTCATCCTTCAGAAAACGAAGTGGGTTCACTTTTAAATGCACTTCGACACCGGAACCCGAGAACCGGTATAATCGAAGTCGGTTCGTACGGCCAAAAACTAACATGACGTACAAGCTCTACTAGTTTTTATTAAAATTTTGACGATTTTATACAATTTTGCCATCGCACTCTGAATGACGATTTAAATACTTGTTGTATCCAAAAATATGCAGTAATTTTTGGTAGGACCATAAGACCTTTCGTTTGACCCTAAGCTTGGGAATAACTGTTTCGAGTCCAGTTTAGACTTCCGTCGGGAATACACAAAAATCACGATGAGTGCTATTTGCGTGCTTCGAGGCCGTGTTCCTTTTCACACACCCTAAAAGATCAATGATCTGAGTGGCGGTTAAAAACATTAAAAAGCCGGTATCGTTGGTCAAGAAGTGGGTTCAACGATATAAAGAAATAAAAACAGTCGATGACCTTCCAAATTGTGGTTCGGCTTTATTTTTGCGCAATCCAGAGCGAAATTGAAACAAAAAGATCTCGAGTTATTACACGATACCATTTGGGAATCTGTGCGCAAACAATGTAAAAACGTGACCTGGATCATGCGAGAAGATTATGATCCCAAATACCAGAGCTGCGTCAAAATGCATTTTGACGCTTGATTGGCTTCCGCTATCGCCTGATGCAAATCCTATCGAAAACGTCTGGGCCTACAACAAGTAGAAGCTTTGAGGAAAACGTGTTTACACTTTGAGATGCCATGCGCTACCTCAGAATGTATTCGATGTATGTAGAAGCCAAAAACTATCATTAAATAAACTATTTCATAATTATGCACCACACGCTCTTACTTAATATATTGTAACAGATACATGTGCCACGTAATCCGCCTAAAACTAACCCTTCTTCAATGTCATTCGATAGTGACGTTGATTAATACCACTGGCAGATGCGTTTTTACGTACAAAATGAATATATAGCGAAACGAAATAACTCAAAAGAAGTTTAATTTTTCCTGTTCCGAGCGATGGTATGAAAACCACAATATTTACCACACGGAATCATTTGAAGACTTCGATTTTGATTAGAGTTTAAAATGGTTTTAAGACTGATTCACCGAAAACAACCAATTTCATGATAGCTATTACCAATGCCACTATTAATCAGTAATACAATTATTTTTTATATTATTTTTAATGTTTTTATAACATGCCAAATTTTGTCTTAACTGTTGGGTACGTAATTGCATTGTAACTTACCAAAATAGAATAACTACTGCAAAAATAACACAACACTCTAATTTTATTTGTGTTCATCAGAAAATTTAATGGTTCTAAAAAATTCTGCTCTGGGTTATTGCATTTCTTTCTTTTGTAGTTGAATGTAATTTGCAGTAAGGATGATTGTTTTTGTTTTTATTGGGAGAAGATTTTGAAGTCGTGAATAAAATCTGTGACATTCTTAGTATCAAATCATCTTTCAAAAACGACATGACATACATACAAAATTATTGTTGTTCGTAAAACTGGTCTTAAAACCTTCTTGAATTTTAAATCATTTCGAAATATACATTACATAATTTATGCTGATTTATAATGCATAAATGCATAATGCTTTATTTGGCTTCATAATGCTTATGAAGAATGGTCCATTCTTTCACTCGAATGGAATATAATCTTAAAGTGGTGTGTAGTAGGATTTAATGGAGCTTCGAGTGTCAATACTAAATTCATGAGGTAACATTGATGACTGCTACAAGTATTTATCAAAACTGAAAAAGTTGTTTGAGATATGTTCTGCTTCCATTTATCCACATTTGTTTTACATAAAAAAGAAATTCTTTCTAATCAATTTGAAAAAGTTTTCTTTTTGTCAAACGACATTCAATCTAATGAAATTATAAACAATATTGAGTGCTGTAACTGGAATAACTTCTATAAATTATCATAAATAAAAAATTTGGAATCAAGTTGAAATTATTTCACATTAGGAGATTTTCCCTCTCGGATATACAACAAACCAAATTGAATCTTGATTAGCCATAAATTATAATGATGATTACACGATGGGTTGATTGATAAAATGGTTATTTAAGGTTCAGTATCACTACACGTGCATTTAAAATTTGATGTTTATACATCCTTTATAACAATAAAATAAGTTGGTATTGAATAGGAACAAATTATTCATTAGTGCTAATTGTATTTACAAATATGAATATTTTCTTTATCATATTTTCAAACTTTAACAAATACGAGAACATTTTTTTATTCGGCCTTCTGTGGAAGTCTGCTAGGAATTATATTAGATGCAACGATTCTGTATACGTCTGTACATCTCATTTATATAAAACATGGAAGGCCGCTTTAAGAGAACTTTAACAATTTTATTCTGAATCTTTTGAAGCGTTTTATTTCTAGTAATATGATCTGTTTTCATGTGATCTCTGAAAGCAAAATTTTTATCAAACGTTGGACCAAAATATTTTGCTTCGTTAGACCATATTAAAGCTATTGCCTTATGCTGAATTGTGTTTTGCCACATTTTATAAAAAAGAAGTATCTATAATTATCTTAGTAACAAAATCTTGAACTGAATTCATTTTCGAACCACCTTTTCGTTTATTGTAAAAAATCCACCTTTTCGTTCGTAAATGGAGATTCCAGTGTGCACACAGTGCAAAAGGGACTATCCAGCGAGCGAATTTCATTTGACAAGTCGTTTTCTTTTGTTTACTGGTTGAGATATGTGCAAAAATAATAATTATCATTTAGATAACTCGCTCTGCTCACACCTTTGTAGGGGTATGAGGTGGGACCATCATCACTATCAACAAGCTACCAGTTTCGTTCGCAGGCAGCCACCGACTGAACCGGGAATTGTGACAAAACATATATATATATATATATATATATATATATATATATATATATATATATATATATATATATATATATATATATATATATATATATATATATATATATATATATATATATATATATATATATATATATATATATATATATATATATATATATATATATATATATATATATATATATATATATATATATATATATATATATATATATATATATATACGGATTCGTTTGCGAAGGCTCATGTAGAGCAGCACGGAGCGTTACTTTTTGGTGCATGACGTACACCGATCGAAGCAGAACTGCTACTGAATGAAATGAGAGGTGTGAAGCAACGATCGAAGCCGTCCCCCATGTAGAGAATTCAGGTGGATGACATCATTTTACTGTAATTGGTTCGTGAAAACATAGGTCGATTTAAACCAATTTTTCAATGGTTGATATACTGAAACGACGTCGCCATATATGTTTAAGTTAAATGTTTTCCATTCGGTGAAAGACCAAACGGTTGAAACCGAGTATAAATAAACATTAATTAATGAACTAAAACATTTAAAATAATCATTGTTAAATTATATCAATCCATCAACAAATGAATGAATTATTATCGTTCAAAATTCCGAATGGCTACAATTTCAAATTGTTCATTTTAAACGGCTGTTTAATATGTTCATTAGAATAGTTTTACGTCCAACTTTCCCTTAAAAAATGCTCCTTTGGAAAATATTAAACTTTACATGATGCTTGATCAATTTTACAGTTGCTACTAGAAATATTTTCCAAACAAGCAACTTGTTGCTCATCATACAAGCAAAGTGCGCTTTTCTAATCATGCAGTAAATATTATAACAGTAGAAATGCAATACAAAAAAAATGTTTGCTACTTAGGCAGTCAATAGAAATCTATATTAATATACAATTTCAATCACTGAAAACTATGGCAGCTCCGCTGAATTTTTTTATTTTGAAATTGTTCAAAACGTTTATTTTTGAATAGCTCGATGTGTATTGATTCGATGAAATTCAAGTCAAGTGTTGCTCGAGTAAAACGATTCAATAATTTCTGATTTATCGGAAATGAATTATGGAACGTTGTAAAACTTTCAATATGTAATTAAAGGTTGTAGTACGAAGAAAAAATAAAACGACGTGTATTTATTTAGAAAGATTGTCCATAAATATACTAATTGACATCTGTATTTTAATTGTTTTAGATGGCAAAATGGCTCCTTGATTCTTGCAATGTTCGTCTCTCAATTATTTCATATGCAAATGATAGAGCCTGTTCAGTTTTAGTAAGCACATTCATTATTGCATATAAACTATAAAAATATCTTCCTATGATACTTTATTTTATTCCGTGTTTCCTGTGCTATCTGGATTCAATTTGTTCCTTCTTGGTGTTTGGAGTCCCTCGCTGATTGATTATTTATTTATAACGAATGAAAAGAGCATAAAACAAATACAAATGTAAAATTATATTTCAACGACGGATCGGACTATCCCGCTTTGCCGCGAAACGTGATACAGCGCCGGCACGTACAAACAGGGAGCCACTGATGGACATCGCTTTCCGGACTGAGTTTATGTTGTTATGCACTTTTGCAACCATTTCCGGTTACAGTGAGTTTCAGGATTCGGTCAACTTTAGCGGATGCCCTGTGGTCGTATCTCATGCAGAATATTCGCATATTGAGAGCAACCACGCTTCTGGATGATTTCCATTGTGTTAAATCTGCAACAGATGGATGATTTGTGAGCGATTGGTTTCAAGAGAATTAATTTGATTGTATCATTTTATCATTTATTCATTAATGTTCATACAATATGAAGAAATTGGATTACCGCTGCGCTTCCCTAGGTCTAGTCCGAATGAATTGTGATGCCTAGTCCATTTTAAAAATGTAAGTTGTGGTTCTTCCGATGGTTGCTCATATTTTATTCGGCAGATATCTGGAAAAAGAATGTATTGTTAATAACATTTGAAAAGAAGGAAATATATATTTTTGAAAATTTATATTTATACTTTGGATATTTATAATACTTTTCTAATAAAACATCTTTGTCATAATGGAAAGCGGAAGATCTCTTCAATTACTGTTCTCTATTATTGTTATTGCAGCTAATAAAAATTCGAAACAAATTCTGTTTGGAGTTTTCTTTGATTGCATAAGTAAAAATCATGTTTTTGTATTTTCCAAAAAGCTGATTTGAAATGGATTGATGCATCGAGTATAATTTTATCAGCGCCAAAAAGCTGTCAATATATATGAAGGGTGACAATTTGGAAACTTTCATCTGATTTCAAGTGGCAATTTACAAACATAGGAAAACAGTCAACTTTGAAAGATGTATGGCTGGTGCCACGACCTAACTAGTACTAAGCTTCACCTTATGTCGTTTTCGTTTTTAAATTGCACTACACCGGTGTAGCTGCACTGAAACTGTTCGTTTTTACCAATTGCACTACAACAGTGCTACACTTTTTCTGCACAGATACAATCTAGAGTGCCTATAACCAGAGTGACGACGTCTCATCCGTAATGTTGACAACAAATCAAAACATTTTATCCGATATGTTGGCAGTTCCAATAGATTTCCATTGTATTTGACAGGTCGTTTGTTCGTTTAGAACAAAGCTGTCATTCCAAACGAACAGCTGTCGTCACTCTGTAGGCACTCTAATACCATCGGTGTCGCACTCATCAAAAGTTCGGTGTAGCTCTGTGCAGTGGAATCGTTTATTGTAGTCAAGGGTTACTGTTTATGTTTTCATTGTTTGTTTATTCATATATTCGTGTAGCACCGGTGTAGTGCAGTTTAAAAACGGAAACGGCACTAAATACAATGCATTATTTCAGCGCCTTCCAAGACTGAAAACATAGATGAAGTCTTTGATATCATGATTATCGTAATACCTTGTACTACCCTAAGGTTGCTGTAAGAGAGAACGTGATTTGCAAAGCCACACTCTTAGAAAAAACTAAAATTACGCTTGACGTAAATTCAAGTATGCCGTAATTTCTTCGGTGATGACACAATATTACATCTACTAACATGTAAACATATATTTTGCGTCTGTATCGATGTGAGTTTCAGCTAAAACAACTGTGATGTTAATGATATGACTTATCTTCAAATGCTTTGTATTGTGAATGTAGATAAATCGCGACGCTCCTTTTATGTGCATCTATAAAGATTTGTTTATTTGTTAAAATAATCCATCTGACAATTAAAAGTCTTAATGAATAACACGAAGTACAACGAACAAACTTATAACAAGGATACACTTAATAATTTCTGTGAGAACTTGTGCGTCGGCTCACCAAATTCAAAGAGATGCTAACATTTTTTAAGATGTAACATTTTTTAAGTGTGCATGCGAAGAGTTTTGATGCGGTGCAGTTTTACCGCTTCGCGTTAACTCTGACATGTTAACTTTGATCAAATGTAACTGCTTGCTCGTGCATCTTGACGATCCTTGTGATGCTTGCACTCTGACAGTAGCCTAAGGGTGAAGCCAGAGAGAAAGCGACACTCGACGCGAAGCGAAACTTCACAGATAGCAAGGAGTCGCGCGACAGAGCTCCGTTCATTTAGGTTCAGCAGAAAAATGATGCGGATAATTACTAGTCGCTTCACAAAGCATCGAGTTTTCTTTGAAATACATGTCATTTTTCTGCTGAACTTAAATGAACGGAGCTCTGTCTCGCGACTCCTTGCGATCTGCCAAGTTTCGCATCGCGTCGCTTGTTGCTTGCTTTCTGGCTTCACCCTAAGCAACAGTTACCACTCGTGGTAAGAAATTTGCGTCATGTTTACTTTTTTGTGTACAATATCTTGGCTATTGGTAGATATCGCCGAGTTCAAAGGGTTAAACAACAATTCACTTACTAGACTTTTAAGTCGTAGTTTACCAGATTACTTTTTTCTGCAGAGATTATGTGGAAATTGCCGATCGAACTTACCTTTCCTGCGGCTTATGATTGAAAGAGGTCGAAGCTAGTGGCTTCTTGTTCTCGTTCGTAGTCGAGGATTGCTGCGACGAATATTGGTGGATGTTTTTTAATGTCATTGACTTAGTAGTCAAGCATGAAACCGACGACACGACCAGGCACTCCGAAGAAAAATCGAAATAAAAAGTGTCTGTGAGTGATTTTCCGTCAGTTGCCACAAATATAGCGGCCCCTTGATAATGATAAAATTATTCTTTTTAGGCAACACTGTTCTGGTTGCTATGCTTTCTTTGTCAAAGAACCGCATATATAGAAATAAACAAACAAACTGGAAAACTATCCCGTTCCATTGTCAGTAGCCACGAAAATGCAAGAAAAAAAAGGATTAATTTCGGAATAAAGCGATCTATTCTCTTGTGTGCAGCCACATATTTCCAAATCTGTTGCAATAATATGGACACAAGACGAAACTGAATTTATTATAATGTGTATTTGCTAATAATCAAGAAAAATTACTGTTTCTAAAACTAAAAAAAACGTGGAGCAGGATGTTTATTTCGTTTATTATGCATTCAATTGAGACCAAAACATTATTTCGTAACACTAGAAGAACCCTTACAGAACCCTTACCCTCAATGGGAAATGAACGATAATGAAATTGCTGCGTTCTGTGATGTCGTTTTGAAACACCAGTATTAAATTTAAGCTATTTTCAAATATCCTTTAAACATTGAGTCAGTAACAATAAAATGCATTTATTTATGTTATTTCTCTGCTAAATCATGCTAGAAAGCTTGATTGTTTTCCATGAAGATCTTTATTGGAGATGCGTTTCAAGTCTTCTCAAGAGAATTTCCAAGAATTATCCAGATGTCATACTAAAACTATTCTAGGGTTAGCAAAAGTCATAAAACAAAAGTTTGTCTCAATGGCGCGAAAAAATAGTAATGCTGATGATACGATCTTAGCAGAAATTCTTAGTCGCATAATTTAAAGATTTTATGAAAACTATGCAAAAGTTTCAATTCATTATTGAATTTTTCTAATGGTATGAGATGATGATGTAGTTGATTGGTAACTGCTTTGGTATCAAATTTCCGGTGCATACAATTACTGGTGGTGCAAATAAAATAATATAACTTATCCGTATCGCAAAAACATAGCGTTTCACTTAACTTTTAAGGGCCGATTCTTGTTTTTAGGCAAAGTAGTAAAATGCGCGACTGGTATATATCGATTCGGAGTTAGTTTTGTTTATCTACATAAACATGTTTTTGAATAACAGTATCCAAGGTATCTGTTATTCGAAATCAATAATTTATCAAATCGAGTTGCCAGTTTTAACAAATTTTCAAGTAATTTCGTTCTGACATTTCGAGTTACTGAGGGGTAGTCAGATTTGCGATACAGTTTTAATAGACGAGTGCCAGGTCGTGTCGTCGATGAAACTCTTCAGACTTGAAGGAGGCACATTGATGATTCGTGTAGTATTGCCGAATCCGTATCCCACATATTCGCCCTTATTCTGAATAACGACGTATTGATTTTTCGATCGAATGTGGTTCGATCGAATCATAGCTACCTTTGATTTTGCTAGCGTTATTGGGAATACGAATGAAATACGAGCGAAAAAACGATACGACGTTATTCAGAATAAGGGCGATTAGTTTAATTATATTTCTTCGCGTTTCGCCTTCGGCTCGTCAGTGCTTAAAGCAGTTCAAATTGAACTGCCATCTCGTGCCTAGCAGTTCAACTTAAACCGCTAAGCAGACGCAAAGTTTGCACTACTTATGCAACCCTCAAACAATATTGCACAAGTGCTATAATATTTCTGACGTCTCAGGCGTAAACGTCAGAAATAATATAGCACTTGTGCAATATTGTTTGTGGGTTGCAGCCGAGCCGAAGGCGAAACGCGAAGAAATAGAAACAAAATATGTGCTTTTTGCACAAACCAACAAAAACCCCTAAATGTTCAGTTTAATTATATTATATTTGTATAATTAGAACTACCCACTAAAACACCTTGGATCTCAAACCCTATCTCCCCGGAACTACCGTTAGCCATATTTTAGCACTGAACCAAACATTTTAGAAAACTTAAATTTTGAGTTAGCATCTCGGTGCAATATCCGAAAAGTCGTTACATAAATAGTGTAAGCTTTGCGTGTGCTTAGCGGTTCAAATTGAACTGTTAGGCGGCGATGGCAGTTCAATTTGAATTGCTTTAAGCACTGATGAGCCGAGGGCGAAACGTGAAGAAAGCTAAAATAAAATATGTGCTTTTCTGTACGAACCCAAAAAATCCCTAAATGTTCAAGTAAGTCGTATTTACGACAAAACTCAAAAATGATTTCAGTATTTTTTTCGACTTATTACTCGTTGGATAAATATACGATACATTAAGGGGGTGCTCTATGAAATGGTCCGAAAAAGCGATCATTTTAAGGTGAAATGTAGCATCATAAAATTTTATCCGCTTCAGTTGAACGAACCGTCGCACAAAACGTACCAAGAAAAACGGACACATAGAAACAAGAACTTTTTTCAATGATTGAGCGCAGTGGGCTTACCTCTCGTTGGCTTGTAAAAAAGACGTAATGGATTTTTGAATCCTTCACACTTTGAATATATGCTAATTCAATCATTATTGTTAGTGATTACTCTTACACTAGAGCTATAAATCATGAGTAATTATGAATGATTAACATGAGGTTATATGTATATGTATTGACTAATTTGCTAACCATAAATATTCCTGAGTTTAGTAGCAAGCATGGATTCTCCTTCAAAAGAACGATTGAAGACAAGATAACATTCAAGTATTTTCGATAGTGTTTTTGGTTCTTCGAAAATCGGTCTAGTTTTTGAATAATTGATCAAAAACGCAATTTTCACATTCCGCTACATTTCACCTTAATTACTTCTATCGATAGATACATTATCTGACAAATATCGTATCCGAACCTCGAATACTTTTGGGGATGCAGAGATTTGAACTGATTCGTTCTCTGCCTGTCTAGTTTCTTAAAATCGCGTTTTTAGATCCCTTTCACAATATAAAAACCTGTTTTAATCCACTAAGTGGTGTAATGATACCTTTCGCATATCAATCATACTATCATATATAATATTGTGATATTCTTCAAAATAATTCTCTTTGATTCTTGAGCAAATAACCGAAATCGGTTTGTTTGACCGTCTACTGAAAAAAACTATCAATTGGAGAAGATTTGAGGTCGATTTAGACAATTTTTTACGTTTTTTTGCCCTTTTTAGTGATGGTATAAAATTTACACACTTTACCCTATATTTCCGGATCCTGAGATTAGATCCGGATGAAATTCAGTAATGCCGTATGGGACCACAGAAACTTTCACTTGAACTTAAGTTTGTGAAAGTCGGTCGCGTCATCCATGAGAAAAGTAAGAACACATGTTTTCATTTTTTTTGCACATTTTACCCCGTAACTCCGAAACCAGAAGTCAAATCCAAATGAAATTCAAGAATTTAGTATGGGACCTAAAAAGCTTTCATTGGTATCTAAGTTTGTGAAAATAGGTTTAAACATCTCCGAAAAAAGTTGGTGCACTTATTTTCAAAATTTTTGCACATTTCACTCCATAACTCCGGAACCAGAGGTTAAATTCAAATGCAATTCGGGAATTTAGTATGAGACCACAAGACTTTTCATTTGAATCTAGGTTTGTGAAAATCGGTTCAGCCATCTCCGAGAAAAGTTAACGTTACATACACACACATACACACAGACATGTTGCATACTCGACGAACTGAGTCGAATGGTGTATTACATGAATTTTTATTTCTTACCCTCAAACATATGTATATTCACAGATAATGGAGTTTTTAAATCGCTTTTCTGTTTTTGTTCAGTGAAACACAAAAAAAATCACTACTCACGCGAATGGTGCTGCTCAAGAGATTTAAATTTTCCTGTTTGAAGAAATCGTTTCCGCTCTTTTGTTATTAGAGTCATATAATGCGTTTGTATTGTATTCCATAGACGACGTTTAAACGCATGGAAAATTATAGTGTTTCATTTTCATCAATCTTGGTTCCTAACTTTGATAGTTGCGTTGTATCGAGAAATGATTGCATTACTCAGTCGTTATTGTATTGAAACACTAAATCATAAATATTAGATTGAAGAGGACAATCAAACACACTATAATTTGTTCATCACATTCGATATCAACGTTATGCTACTCAACTAAGTTTATTCTCGTCTACAGTGCGGTAGTTTCCCGCCAATGACATATTTTTTTCTTAGTTCCTCTCAACCAACTTCTATTGAGTTTAACTCTGCCTGGGAAGATTTTTATACTTATCTGTCTTCCTATAACACAAGTGGACCTGATATGAATTATTTATTGGCGTATTTACTTGTATGAGTGCGCTTGAAAGTTTCACTGCTTTTTATGTTGTCTGTATTTTCGGGGGTTTAACGGATTTAAGATGCTACTGAATATTCTATGAGAACAAGGATGCACTCGTGATTTAGAGGTTGGAAAACGTTAATGCTTACGTGAAATAGAACGATGCACTTTGTATGAACTTGATAGTTTTATATTTAATCAATAGTAACCGTTAGGTACTGTTCAACGACTTGATAGTTTTATATTTAATCAATAGTAACCGTTAGGTACTGTTCAACGACGATTCATACTAGTTTGTTGAGTCGCCCTCGTCAGGAACTAAAATTCCAAGGATTCATTTTCTGCAAAATTGAGAACTTTCAAATTTTGTCAGTGTAAACTTTTATTTACTATTGCATTATGACCAAGTATTTTTATTGCTGTTTACTTGAGGAAATATCGGTAGTATGGGACAGTAATTTGAATACGAGTAAGCATTGAAAGCACCGTAATTGTGGATTTTAACGAAGTGATGCACTTTCGGATCAATATTCAAGTAGGCAGGCCTGTACCCAGGATTTTATTTCGGGAGAGGCCCAAAGATTAAAAAATAATGTTACTGAAGATTGCTTATGTACATAATTCTCGGTGTGCATTTTACGGCTGTTTTTAACATACATTAAAAAATTTTTCACTGGAACTGATATTATATTACATTTCATTACGTTTACTGTCTTGTTATTTCTGTAACACATGTCTGAGACATTCTAAATAACTATATGTTTTTGATTTCGGGAGGGGCCAGGGCCCCTCGGACCCCATCTGGGTACGCGACTGCAAGTAGGATTTTGAGTCAACAAATCTGCTCTGAAAATCTACACCAGTCATTTCTAACGGAGAAGACATCGACTCCCAATGCGTGTCAGCACCCGGTAGGGCCTAAGGGTGAAGCCAGAGAGAAAGCGACACGCTACTCTACTGCGAAGCTTGACAGATCGCATGGAGTCGCACGGCAGAGCTTTGTCCATTCAAGTTTAGCAGAAAAATGACATGTATGTCAGAGTGAGTGCGTTGCGATCGGTCAGTGGTCGCTTCGCAACGCATCGAGTTCACTCTGACATACTTGTCATTTTTCTGCTGAACTTGAGTGAACGGAACTCTGCCGCGCGACTCCGTGCGATCTGTCAAGCTTCGCTTCGCGTCGCTTGTCGCTTTCTCTCTGGCTTCACCCTAAGATAATTCGCTTTGCTGCTGCAGTGGAAGTGTGTGTTTGAAAATTACCTACCTACACGATTTATAACACCGAAAAATTCTTTCAAAATTGTTAGGGTAATGTGAAAATTGTATGAATATTTCGTGCAGATAAATATTTGTTCTTAAGATTGAAGAACAATCCTTAGAAATGTCGAATGCTCCAAGTGACTAAAAACGAATTTGTATTAGTAAAAAAATGTATTCAATACATGGTGATAAATCCGTTATCGTTGTCATGGGCACATGTACTTCTTGCTCTTGAGATGGTCATAAGCGTATTTTTATGGGGGGAAGGAGCGTAGCAAGTGTCATAACCAAGGAGGGGTCATAAAAAACTCATATTACTTGATCAAAACCGATATTTTTTGAAGATCTTAGAAACATTTTGCATACCGTAGATATAATTTAATGGGGGATGGATGCAGCAAGTGGGGGGGGGGAGGTTGTAATGTTTGTAATGGCATAACTTCAAAACTACTTAACGGATTGCTATTAAATCTGGTACATGTACTTCTTGCTCTTCAGATATGGTTATAAGAATATTTCCATGGGGGGAGGGAGCGTAACAAGTGTCCTTAACAAAGGTGGTCATTGAAAATATTATCTAATTTGACGAGCATCGGTACTTTTTGAAGACACTTTTTACACAACTTAGATAAGATTATGAGGATATTCTGTTAGGAGAGGGTGTAGTAAATGCCTCTAAAAAAGGAGTGCAATGTTTGTAACGGCATAACTCCGGAACTATTGCACGAATCGCTATAAAATTTGTTTAGTTATTTCTTGCTGTTCAGAAATAGTCAAAAGGTATTTTTATAGGGGAGGAAGCGTAGCAAGTATCATTAACAGGAGGGGCCAAGAAAAAAAAATCATAAAATTTGACAAAAATCGATAATTTTTGAAGATCATTGAAACATTTTTCATACTTTGATATGATAGATATGGGGAGTGAATGTAGCAAGTGCATTAAAAAAGGGGGATGTAACGGCATAACTCCGACACTACTGAACGGATTGCTATCACACTTGGCATAGCTGCTTTTTGCTCTTCAGAGATAGTTGTAAGGGTATTTTTATGGGGGAGAGAGCGTAGCAACTATCCTTAACAGGGTTAATGAAAAAAATTATTTAATTTGACGATAATCGATACTTTTCGGAGACCATGGATACTTTTTGTGCAACTTAGGGTATTCGTGTGGGATGGATGTAGTACGTCCCTCTAAAAAGGAGATGTAATGTTTGTAACGACGCAACTCCGGAACTACTGAACGGATTGCTATCAAATTTGGCACAGATACTTCTTGCTCATCAGAAATGATCATTAGGACATTTTCAGGGAGTGTCATTAACATGGGGGGAGAGGTCAATGACGAAATTTGAATAGAATCGACATTTAGACTAAAAGGAGGGGTTTTTAAAAATAAATTTCAATCTCCCATTTTTTATGAAACAAGACAGTGGCAAAAATTTCAAGGTCGTATTTTTCTTTGAATAATTTCAAAGGATCTGGTTCCATTTTGCCGGGGAATTTAAAGAGCTAAGGGAAAATAATCTTTATCTGTCTATGAACGCGAGTGTATTTAAGTCTCAGCATAATTACGAAACAACTAAACGAATCGCCACTAAGTTAAGCACATGTACCAAAGGTGGGAATCGATATTTTTTGAAAAGCACAGATACACTACTCAGTGTAATCATGGAGGAGATCTGTAGTAATTTCACTGACAAAAATGAAGTTAAATCAAAATAGATTATAAGGTTGTTTTGAGGGTGAGAGAGTGGAGTAAGTGCCCCGAACATAGAGAGTGTAAGAAAAAATTGATCGGGTTTTACGACAAATTGCTACTTCTTCACGAGTACAGTATATTTCTAGCAACTAAGTGAGGTTCACAAAAATATTCACAAGAGGAAGGGGAAATCTGTATTCTCAACATTGATCTGAATTGACGAAATCATACAATCAATGTGCATTTTATTATGTAAATTGAGAAAACTGTCATGGAAATAAGATTACAACAACATTTATATTAACTGAATCATTCTATAGGGTTTCTTCTCCGATAAACAACCAAAATGGTTAAAACCTTGGTAAAAAAAATTATATAAAAACGTCATTTTATAGTACGAATGATGTTGAACAACCTTTCGTTATAAAATAATAATTATCAGATGGAAAATTTTGAGCAATTAATGATGTCATAATTTTTCTAAAGAGGAGGGAGTAGCAAGTGTTCATAGACATGGAAGCCAAAGGTATTGTAGATCGATTGTGACGAGGAAGTACGGAAGTACGTTACAAGCACATATACGTATGATACTCGGAGGTTACTAAGAAGGTATTTATAGAGAGAAAGGTGTTTTAAATGTTCCTAACAAAAGGGTTCAAATATAAAACTGACCCAATTTGTCGAGAATACCATGAAAATTATGATTATTGTGAGATCTGAGATGGGACACTGATCATTCGCAATCTGAACATGAACGGAGTATTGTTCGATCGGGTTTTCGTCAAAGTTATGTTTCACTACAAGAGTATTTCACTAGGCAGGACAACATCGAGAATTTTTTTCGGCCTTCCCTTCACGAAACATTTCCGATCAACGCCGGGTAATTCAGCTAGTTTATGTATAAAATCATATTCCAAACGGTTTGTAGAAAAAAAAAGTACAGCTTTACCGTGGTTTTTAGTAATAATATTTAAAAGTACATATTTAAATAATTTGTTTGACTGTACAGCTTTTGTTTGACTGGATTCTTTAGAATATAGTTGCATAGCATTTAAAACATTAGTTAATGTCAAGAAATCTAGAAAATATTGGCGTATAAAATGCGTTCATTATACGATTTCATTTCGTGTGTGAATGATTGAAGAAATGAAAACGGATCGTTTAGCTATTTTTGAGAAAAAAAAAACAGATAAAAACATTGAATGCAAAAACCGGACTCGGATTTTGCAATACAAAATTCGAATAAAAACATTTCTTTTTTAGGAACCCAACAACAAACTTTGAATGTGAAAACCGGATAAAAACTATGTCGGTTCTTCCGAAACAATTGTTTCCATACGATTCTTGCATTCAAAGTTTTTCCGACAACTGTCACTGTAGAACGAAGCATGGATTTGATCGCCCGTAGCAAACAAGCAAACCATGCTTCGTTTGCAACAGCATTTGGCAAATAAACTTTGAATGCAAGAATCGAATGAAAAAATTTGTTTCGGAAGAACCGACTAAGTTTTTGACCGATTCTTATAAAAAATAGGTTTTTTTTTAACTATAAATGCATGCATACATGCAAAGTCCGTGTCCGGTTTCTGCACTCAATGTTTTTACCGGGTTTTGCATTCAAAATATTTCTACGGATTCTTTTTGCACATTGTAGCTTTAATTTTGATTCATTGAATGTTAAACATGATTTCCGTTCAGACAGTTAAGCTATTCTTCATTTCATTAAAGGTGCAAATAGAGCTTCCAGGTAAGTAACGATACCACATTGTTTCTAAACATGTGTTTGGAAGTAATTCCACCTGATTGATTCTCAAAGCATCTCAAGGACAGTCAATTTGGTGAGAACTGAAGCGTAGCTGAGCTGTCATCATCTTCAGGCAGACTATAGAACCCATTGATATTCAGCAGTGATTTGAGCTTCTTATCCAAGTTTGGCTGTTTCATCAGCACGGAAGGTTCCACACAGCTTCTGGTAATTTGCATATAGATGAAGATGATCACTTCGCTACTGCGTTCATTAGGCGACAATGGACCGATGATGTAATCCAGACATATCGAGTCAGCTATCAACAAAGGTGTCAATTTTACGATTTTTCGACTTATTCGGTGTTAGATTCATTCGTTTCAACAGTGGAAATGGTGTTTTCGAATGTGTATGTGAAAAAAATGGTTCGATTATCGCGCGTCGTAAAATTATTCGCTGTTTGTATTTTCGTCGTGAATACGACTTACTGTATTATGGGGCACTTTTTCAAAATTTTTCCTGTACAAGAATGGGTAGAACTTAATCGTGAATATCTCTTGGTGTATTTAACTTAAATTTTTTTTAAATGTTTGGTTTGAACGAACATTTAGGTAAAATTCAGTGCGAAAACAAGGCGCGCAAAATTCCAAACACATGAATTGAACGAATCATCGCACAAAGCGTATTGTCCTAAACCAACACATAGAAGGACGAAATATTTTCAGTGATTAGCGGCCCTTACACGATCATTAAAAGTGTCATTACTAAAAAGTAATGACACTTTTAATGATCGTGTAGGGTCTGCGAGTTCAGTAATGACACGAGTAATGATGGAATTCCGGATTTTCCATCATTACCAAACTTATTTCTTCTTGTTATTTTTTGTGGAAGTGCTGAATATCGTCAGTTGTATAAGATGAGAAAATTTGACAACCATACGTGAAAAAAAATTAACAAAGTGGAAATGACAAAGTGTAGATTAATATTATTAATAATAATTAATTAATGTTTCATTAACCTTAACGCTTCAATGGCAAATAAAATTTATTTTCAGCTAAACTAAGATAAAGAATATTGCTAATATTCTTTATTTGCTGATGGAAAGTTATATTGGTTACAAGCCCCGTGCTGGAGTAGTTACAAATACTCATCATTAATAATGAACGTGTAATGCTAAAAAGTAACGATGTACAGTAATGCAGTAATGACGAGCGTTTGAGCAGAAGTGTCATTACTTAGTAATGACACTTTTAATGATCGTGTAAGGGCCGGTATTGAGTTCACTGGGCTCAAGACACGTTTTATTTCGCTAGAAAAACAGACACTAACTAAGGAAGGTAATAAACCATTAGTGTTTTCACTAATATGAGGGAGACATATTTGTGCATGTTGTTTAAAACGGTCAAAAAATTACAATACACTACAACTTTATGAGTTGATGAGCTCGATCGTATGAATCTCGAACAATTTTTTTTAATATTCTTATGAATTTAGAGTTTAAAAATTCAAACAAGCAAAACCGAGCAAATTCTAAGCAATACATCTTATTTTTATTCTATGACTTATACATCACTATACACTAAGGTCTCTTTTTGCACGGGGGTTACGTGCCGTGCTAAAAAAATCCGTGTTGAAAAAAACCGTGTTAATTGCGGAAACCGTGTTAAAAAAACCGTGTTAATTGCGGAAACCGTGTTAAAATAAAGGTGTTAATTGCGAAAACCGTGTAAAAAAATCTTGTGAAAATCGCATTAATTTTAGAAAACGTTCAACAAGTGTATTAATTCCGAAAACAATCGATTGGTACGTGTAGCATCTTCGATGTGCTGTACCTCACCGTGTGCACCAACGCATTAACAGCGAAG
This sequence comes from Malaya genurostris, assembly GCF_030247185.1. Taxonomy (NCBI): domain Eukaryota; kingdom Metazoa; phylum Arthropoda; class Insecta; order Diptera; family Culicidae; genus Malaya; species Malaya genurostris. Next base: position 194,905,093 of record NC_080571.1, on the reverse strand, counting down.
CAACAATTGTCATCCTCGTGATATACTCTATTATCAACGAGACAATCCACAAAACGCTTTTATTTTCAATTTTTGTGTCACGCTAATTGTCTTCACGGATCCGCATCGATCTACGCAAATAACATGAATTCACGCATGACAAACTAAATAAAATCGTAACAATAACCTTTTATATCACCCTTCATTTACATTTGTAAGGACTAAGTCAAAAGGACTCTGTTCCAAATCTTGTATAAAAACCGCTGTAGTTTGAATTTCAAGTATCATTCTTAATCCAAAACCGAAGAGAATTATTTCTGCTGTGTACCAGTCAAACCTGCCTCCGCGAAAGTTTTAGTTAAAAATTGTGAAAGTGTGCGGTTTCTGATTAGCCGGATCGGTACGTTCATATTTTTCGATACTATTAATCGTTCCTGCTTGATTTCGTTCTCAATTAATTAGCGAGGTAGGTTACAGAGGGGCTGGAGTCCACTAGGAGATTGATAGTACCTATTAGCTCTCTCCGGACTGTACCAGCCTAGATGCCGTGTGGAATCCGGCGGAAAAAAATGAACCAAGAATAGATCCACTGGGTTCCTGCTTCCATGTCGTAAAAGGCGACAATTGCAGGAGTTTCTTTTTCCTTTCAGTTATCAGATATTTTCAATGTTTCACTTCTAATTACTCTATTTTAATAAATTATCTCTTTATTCAACCTATCAATTTCCGTCTAGCTTCAGAGAAAAGTTTTATTAGGAATGATTTCTTCTTCCATGTTATTGATTGTCTTTCAGGATTACAAAATGAATGATAAAAATCAATCATTGCGCAAATCCGTTTATATTACAAAGTTAATAACAGAGATAACATATATCGGTATATTGAATACATAGTAAAAACACTTGATATTAATATTTCAAACAGTAAATTAATATTTTTCTCGGTAGCCGGCTGCCCAGATCAGCCGGTAAAACCAATTAAATAGCTAACAACTGATGTGGTTGGATGCGACTCGTTTATTTCCCGCGTTAAACTACGTTTTTATCGGTGTTCTATGTCAAGTTGAATGAAGATTTGTATGTCTTTTTGAAGATCACAGTGCAGCGGTTCTTGTGATATATTTTGTGCATTGATATTCATATGCGTAATTGACGCAGTCTTCTTCAAAAGTTGTCGATAAACAGACTCATCTGAAGTGTTTCTATTGTTCCGTTTGGTGGACGACCTACGGGTCGGATGTCACGGGTGAGATGACGACCACATTACAATGCGGCGCCTGTGCGAAAGCAATAAAAGAAGATAGTGAAAAGGTGTTCTGCTACGGCCCGTGTGGTTTGATACTGCACCTAAAATGTACTGATGATATTGATAAGCATGGGTTGAAGGCAATGGAAACAAATCGTGGTTTGAAATATCTGTGCCATGGTTGTCGGAAGCACCAATCAGGTCACAACGAAATTTTGGCAAAATGTAACGACATTTTTGAAAAAATGAATGAGAATTTTGAGTTGTGGAAAAATGTTTTTAATGAGAAGATTAAACTACTGGAGCACGATATTGGCATACAAGTAGAGAAAGCAGTAGAAAGTTTAAAACATGAACTGTCCCGAAAATCATCTGGTAATACAAATAAAAAATCGTTTGCTGATGTACTAAAAAATGATAACGGAAAAAATATTACCCCGAGCGGTCCTAGCCGAAATCTTAGATCTAGAAAGCGACCTAGAATTGACGATAATGATACGTTATCCCCGACTATCAATACCAGTGACAACCCGCTCTCATCGGTTAGTGATCCACAGTCTCACAAAAATGATTGCGTCATCGTTGTTCGCCCAAAAGAAACAAAGCAAAGTGCCAAAAAAACTAAGTGTGACCTAAGCAATCATATTGATCGTGTTTTGCATAAGATTCAAACAGTTCGTGAAGGGAACAGTGGATCAATTATTCTTGGCATCAAATGTGCTGATGCTGTAGAACCCGCGGTTGCCGATGTTAGGAAAAAGCTTGGTGAAAATTACGAGGTGTCAGTCCCAAAACCAATCAAACCGAGACTGAAGATTGTAGGTGTTGCCGATATGCTTTCTGAAAGTGAACTTATGGAATGTGTGAAGGACCAGAATGAATCAGTCAACTTGACTGAGTTGAAATTAATCACCTGCTTCAAATCAGTGCGTAACGACATTACGGTATACAATTATATAGTCGAAGTGAATAATGATGCGAACAAAGCTATGTTAAAGTTGGGTCGTGTGAACATTGGCTGGGATATATGTAGAGTTTTTGAATGCTTTGGGATCGTGCGCTGCTTCAAATGTTGTGCTTATGGACATAAGAGCAATGAGTGCAGTCACTCTCAAGTATGCTCAAAATGTGCTGGTGACCATTCCACGGCTGTTTGTGTCTCAGAAATACTGTGTTGTGCTAACTGTGCTCAGATGAACAGAAACCGAAAATTGAATCTAGACACAAAACACGAAGCGTACAGTTTGGTATGCCCTGTGTATAAAAAGCTCGTTGAGAAGAAACGTCAGCATATTCTACGTGCTGGATAGCAATTACTTGGATTTAAATCAACTGACGGACTACTGTCGTCTGCCATCGCAAATACTGACGCTGCCAAGCATATTTCTCCAGATCCTGATGTCGCCATGACTTTTTCTCCAGGTAAAGCTTGGGAGGGTATATGTCCTCTCGAAGCTACACTCGATACTGCACCTCCTCAAAAGAACTCTTGTTTGCAGCCTATGATTGTGAATGACGTCTGCAGTCCCGATTCCGTCACTCGCCTGCCGACTGCCATCGCAGATCCAGTTCTTGATGCTGCTTTGAATTTATGCCCAGTTCCTGATGCCGCCATAATTTTTTCTCCAGGTAAAGCTTGGGAGGGTATATGTCCTCTCGAAGCTACACTCGATACTGCACCTCCTCAAAAGAACTCCTGTTTGCAGCCAATGACTGAGAATGACGTCTGCAATCCCGATTCCGTCACTCGTCACTTCCTGCTGACTGACATCGCAGATCCGGATCCTGATGCTACTACTGTACAACTAAAAATATACTATCAAAACGTGCGAGGTTTGCGCACCAAAATCGACGACTTCTTTGTTGCTGTTTATGATGCGGAATTTGATGTGATTGTACTATCGGAGACATGGCTGAACGACGACATCTCCTCGCTGCAGTTGTTTGGTTCTGGTTACACAGTCTACCGGAATGATCGTGACTCAAAAAGTGTTGGTAAAAAAAGAGGCGGTGGTGTACTTATTGCTGTTACTAACCGATTAATGTCAAAAGCAAACACAAACTGTAACAATATTTTAGAACAGCTCTGGGTTCATATAGGTAGTCGCGATTATAATGTCTGCGTGGGTGTGGTCTACATTCCACCTGATATGGCAAGCAACGCAACCGTGATACAACAGCATATTGATTCTGCATTGAATATTGCAAGTGGACTGGATCCATCTACTTCTCATTTGCTATTTGGAGATTTCAATCAACCTGGTCTTGTGTGGAAGAATACTTCCTACGGTTATGCTACCATCGATCCGTCATCTTCCTCTCTTTCGGGAGCAAATTGCACTCTAATAGACGGGATGTCTCTTTTAAATATGTTTCAAATTAGTATGGTGACAAACAGATTGAATCGTACTCTAGATCTTCTGTTCATAAACGAGGAAGCATTAGCAAATTGTCACGTGCGTCAAGCTGTCGAGCCTCTCGTTGGGATTGATCCTCATCATCCACCTCTTCTGGCTGAATTGACATGCTACCAAAAAGTTTGCTTCAACAATACTGTCGAAGACTCGAAATTTAACTTCTCGAAAACCGATTTCACCGGATTAAATAGCTCATTAGAGTCAATTGATTGGGCATCTCTTTTGGATAATGTAACTGATGTCAATGTAGCGGTAGAAAAGCTTACACATGTGCTGAAATATTTGTTTAATCTACATGTACCAGCGTCACGACCTCGCCCAAAACCACCTTGGTCAAATCGGCACCTTCGTGCACTGAAACGCGTAAGAGCAGCTGCACTTCGGCATTATACAAATCGACGCAACCCTATAACTAAGCACGAATTCACTCTCGCTAGTAACAACTACAAGGTCTATAACCGCATGCTTTATTCTAGACATGTTTTACAAACACAAGCCGATCTTAAACAACATCCAAAACGTTTCTGGTCTTTCGTGAATAGTAAACGCAAGGAGGTAGGCCTCCCTTCTACTATGACTCTTGGAAATGAATGTTCAAATTCATCTTCTGGAATCTGCAACTTGTTCGCTAAACATTTCTTAAGTGTCTTCGAAACAATTTCATTTGATCCTGCTCAGATGGAATTCGGGCTCAGAGATGTTCCTTGCGATATTATAAGTCTTGGTAACATTCAATTCACATGCGAAGAAATCATTTTTGCGTTGAAAAAACTGAAGTCATCAACATCAACTGGCCCAGATGGCATTCCTGCCATCATACTCAAACGATGCGCGAATGCACTGTGTGTTCCTCTAAAGATAATCTTCAATAAGTCTCTGTCGCAAGGAATATTTCCACAATGCTGGAAAAAATCGTACATGTTCCCTGTGTTCAAGAAAGGAAATAAGCAAGACGTAGCAAATTACCGCGGTATAACTTCTCTTTGTGCTGGTTCTAAGTTATTCGAAATTCTCGTTAGCAATGTTCTGTTTGAAAAAACCAAATCATACATATCGACCGATCAACATGGTTTTTTCCCCGGTAGATCAACAGCTACGAATTTAGTTCAATTTACGTCACACTGCATCAGAAACATTGAAGATGGAGCACAGGTTGATACAGTTTATACAGACCTTAAAGCAGCGTTCGATCGTGTTGACCATACTCTGCTACTTGCGAAAATTCGAAAACTAGGTGCATCGGAAACATTCACAGATTGGCTCAAATCGTATCTTGTTGGCCGTTCACTTTCTGTTAAGCTTGGGAATTGTGAATCAAATAGCTTCTCGAATCTGTCGGGTGTGCCTCAAGGTAGCAATCTCGGACCTATACTATTTTCTTTGTTCTACAACGACATCTGTTTTGCCTTGCCACCAGGGTGTAGGCTTGTTTATGCAGACGATCTCAAGCTATTTCATATCATTAGATCTGAAGAAGACTGCATGGCCTTACAACGACAAGTTGATGTCTTCAGCGACTGGTGTACGCGTAACCGATTGACGCTTAGTATATCGAAATGCTCCGTTATTTCATTCACACGCAAGAAAGAACCTATTCTCTGGAGATACACTATTTTTGGAGAATTCCTTGAGAGAGTATCAATTGTAAGGGACTTAGGTGTAGTACTTGATTCTCAGCTGTCGTTCAGAGACCACTACTCCCATATCATTGCACAAGCTAACCGGAATCTTGGATTTATCTTTAAAATAGCAAAAGAATTCAGTGACCCTTACTGTCTCAGATCATTGTATTTCACCCTTGTCCGATCTGTTCTTGAAGCTTCATCGGTAATATGGTGTCCTTACGCGGACGTTTGGATTAACCGAATTGAATCAATACAAGCTAAATTCCTCCGCTACGCCCTCAGATCTTTACCTTGGCGCAACCCGACAGAATTACCACCTTATACTGATCGTTGTCGATTACTGGGTATGGACACACTTTCAAAAAGGAGAAATATTTCCAGAGCTGTATTTATAGGAAAACTATTGATGGGACAAATTGACGCTCCTAATATCCTTTCTCAAGTAAATATCAATGTACCACCTAGAACTTTAAGATCGCGGAACTTTTTAAGACTTGACTATCAACGTACTGACTATGGACAAAACGAACCCATTAGGGGAATGTGTAATAGTTTTAATAGTGCTTATGAATGTTTTGATTTTTCCATTTCATGTGATGTTTTTAAAAATAGACTAAGAAGATTATTGTAATGTATAAGTGTAAGCCCACAATGTAATATGAAAATGTATGTAGAACTGTATTATTGTCAACCGTCAGAAAAGATGAAGGGGTTTTTACGCCCAATTGGACGATTGAATTATTTTCAATTGGGCTTTTCCCCTTCCAATGCTTCATGGAGACTATAACAGGTCAGATGAAGGAATAAGAAATAGATAAATAAATAAATAAATAAATAAATAAATAATTTTAATAAATAATTAAAATAATAAAGCGGAAATAATACAGAATCAAGACGTGTATGAAATCTGTTGACCTTTGTTTGGTGATAAAAAAAGATTTTATAATAACTGTTTAGAATATTTCAATGCAATGAATCAACTTTTTTGTCTACATCCTATTCGCTCGTTTATTTTGTGATACAGTAGTTTTATTTATAAAAAATAGGGAAGTTTTTATTCTTTACGCGATAGTATTGAAAATTTTTCTTCTGTTTCCTCGAATAAGAGCTGTGAATCAAGACTTCCCGGGACTTCAATATAGGATGTTGTTGAAACGTTCACTCGGGAAGTCAGTGAGTTTAGTAATGCATCCGAGCATCTTGAAATTCCGATCAGTAACGAAGTAGCAACCAGGGGTGGTCGCTCAAGCTCAATTAATTAGCGAGGTAGGTTACATGTGGTTAAATATTTCGAAGAAGTACAATATAATGGAAATCGTGTGCTTTATACATTTAATTTTTATATATTTCTACCGTGTAATTTTGATTACAGAATCATACAATGTCATCGAATTCTGATGAAATGATTCCCAGACCCAAAAAGTCGATCACGCTTAAAAACAAAATAATTGTTTTAGACCGGCTCGCAAATGGTGAAACGACTGCATCCATTGGCAGATCTCTGTCATTGAATGAGGCAACTATCCGAATCATTAAGCGAAATGAATCTCGTATCAGATATACGGTGTTTGAATTGTGGTAAATCGCATTCGAAAGACGTTTGTCCAATGAATGAAACCACTGATAAATTTTCATGTTCAAATTGCAATGGAAATCATAAATCCAATTATTTGAAATGTCCTGTCAGGGAAAAAATTTTAAACGCTCGTTCGCTTAGACAACAAGTCAAATCAACGACCTTAAATTTACAGAACATACCTGAAAATTCTTCTAAGGCACCTGCCAATTCGTCTTCTAACGAAAACAATTTATTGACAGGTAGATCGACCTCGTCATCATCTTCTTCTAATGTCAGTTATGCTGGTATATTAGGTAGAAATCTATCTCCTATTTCTTCTAATGTAAATAATCAAAACACAGGACCGCCTTGCAGTTCTTCTTCTAACGAAAACAATTTATTAATAGGTAGACCGGCCAAATCATCTTCTTCTAATGGCAGTCTACCTACAAATATTCCTTCAATGCCATTCGCTTCTTTAAATGAAGTCGATTTAGGCGATATAACTGAAAATAAAATGATCTACCTACAAGATCAACTTTTTCAAATGATCATCCAAATGAATTCGACTTCATCACTTTTTGAAGCATTTCAAATCGGATGGAAATTTGGAAATAATATTATAATGAATTTAAAATTTAACAGTGATGTTAAATAATTATTTGAATATTTTAAATTGGAATGCTCGATCTTTGAAATCGAGTGAAGATGAATTTTATAATTTTCTCAAAGTTCACAAAATTCATATTGCCATTGTGACAGAAACTTTTCTTAAACCAAATGTAAAATTGAAAAGTAATCCACATTATGTGGTTCATCGATTTGACAGGTTTACTGGAATTGGTGGTGGAGATGCCATTTTTGTCCAACGGCAAATTAAACATCGAATTTTACCTTCTTTCAATACTAAAGTTATTGAAAGCTTGGGAATCGAAGTTGAAACCATTCATGGAATTTATTTCATCGCTGGAGCATATTTGCCATTCCAATGCACCGGCGAACAATTAAATTTCTTTAAAGGCGATTTGCAAAAACTTACAAGATATCGATCGAAATTTTTCGTAATAGGGGACTTAAATGCTAAGCATGTCCAGTGGAATTGTAGGCAAAATAACAGTAATGGTAAAATACTTCATAATCAACTCTCAGCTGGTTACTTTACAGTTCTTCATCCCAGTAATCCTACTTGTTTCTCTTCCGTGAAAAACCCGTCTACAATTGATCTGGTTCTAACAGATCAAAGTCACATTTGTAGTGAACCGATTACTCATGCTGATTTTGACTCAGATCATCTTCCTGTAACATTCAGACTTTCCAACGAAGCTATAATTAATCCAATTAGTTCTATTTTCAACTATCATAGAGCTAATTGGTTGGATTACAGATCTCACATTGAAAATCATGTGGATCATGAAACTATTTTAGAAAATTCTGCGGACATCGACACAGCAATTGATAATTTGAATCATTATATTATCGAAGCTAGAAATCTTTCAGTTCCCAAAGCTCAAACTAAATTAAATTCTCCTATCATCGATGACAATCTTCAACTGCTCATTCGGTTGAAGAATGTTCGTCGACGACAATATCAACGTTCTCGTGATCCTGCTATGAAAAACATAGTTAAGGATTTACAAAAAGAAATTAAACATAGATTTACTCTTTTGCGAAATGAAAATTTCGCTAAAGAAGTTGAACAAATTAAACCATATTCTAAACCTTTCTGGAAACTTTCTAAGGTTCTTAAGAAACCTCAGAAACCAATTCCTGCTCTCAAGGAAGGAAATCAAATACTTCTTACAAATGGCGAAAAAGCTCAAAAACTTGCTCAGCAGTTCGAGAGTGTCCACAATTTTAATTTGAACGTTGTGAGTCCTATTGAAAATGAAGTCTCACTGAAATATGATCATATTTCAACCCAAGTGTTATCACACGATGACATTATTGAGACGAATTTTGATGAAATTAAATCAATTATTAGGAAACTCAAAAACATGAAGGCTCCTGGTAATGATGGAATTTTTAATATTCTTATTAAAAATCTTCCCGATGTTGCCTTGAGAATCCTGGTTAAAATTTTCAACAAGTGTTTTTCATTAGCTTACTTCCCAAAAAGATGGAAAAACGCTAAAGTAATTCCTATCCTAAAACCTGATAAAAACCCAGCAGAAACATCAAGTTATCGCCCAATTAGCTTACTTTCTTCTATCAGTAAACTTTTTGAAAAAATTATCTTGTTAAGAATGATGACTCATATATATGAGAATTCAATTTTTTTACCAGAGCAGTTTGGATTTCGTCATGAACATTCAACTACTCATCAACTTGTCAGAGTAACGAACATGATAAAATCAAATAAATCTTCTGGGTTATCCACTGGAGTTGCTCTTCTAGACATAGAAAAAGCATTCGACAGTGTTTGGCACAAAGGTTTAATAGCAAAAATGTCTGATTTCCAGTTTCCTATTTATTTGATCAAAATGATTCAAAATTATTTAACTGATCGTACTCTTCAGGTTAACTATCAGAATTGTAAATCTGAATTGCTACCCGTACGAGCAGGTGTCCCGCAGGGTTCGAGCGTAGCTCCAATCTTGTATAATATTTTCACTTCTGATCTTCCAAATCTACCCGTTGGTTGTCAGAAATCGCTATTCTGTGACGACACAAGTCTGTTAGCCACAGGTAGAAATCTAAGAGTGATCTGCAGTCGCCTACAAAGAAGTTTAAATATTTTCAGTGATTATCTGTCAAAATGGAAAATTAAACCAAATGCAGCAAAAACGCAATTAATTATCTTTCCTCACAAGCCAAGAGCTTCTTTTCTTAAACCAAACAATAATCACATTCTCAAATTGAATGGCTTGGAATTGACATGGTCTGATCAAGCTAAATACTTAGGTTTAACGTATGACAAAAAACTCACTTTCAAGGATCACATTGAAGGAATCCAGGCAAAGTGTAATAAATATATTAAATGTTTATATCCTCTTATAAACAGAAATTCTAAGCTCTGTCTAAAAATCAAATTGTTAATTTATAAACAAATTTTCAGACCAGCCATGCTTTATGCGGTACCAATTTGGTCAAGCTGTTGTTCCACCAGGAAGAAAACGCTTCAAAGGATTCAGAATAAAATTCTGAAAATGATTCTGAAGCGTCCTCCCTGGTTTAGTACAAATGAGTTACACAGACTCACAAATATAGAACCATTAGATGTAATGTCACATAATATTATAAGCAAATTCCGACAAAAATCGATGCAATCTTCAATTGAATCGATTCGCTCTCTGTATTAGTTAGTAAGTTAGTATATAAGTTCCTTTTCCCCATTACACAATACAGGTAGGTTTAGAATTTTCCCTACACAAAAATCTCAGAATTGCGGAAGCAAATGATGTCTTCATGGTAATAACCAAATCATATATATATATATATATATATATATATATATATATATATATATATATATATATATATATATATATATATATATATATATATATATATATATATATATATATATATATATATATATATATATATATATATATATATATATATATATATATATATATATATATATATATAACAGGGCTGAAAAGTCACCACTTGTGGCTGAACACCCAATTTAAATCTTAATAATTTAATTTTAACTCATATTCCAATAAATAGTTATTTAAAAAAAAAAAAAAAAAAAAAAAAAAAAAAAAAAAATTTCGTATCAGACAGGCAGTCTCGAATGGCACGGATTCCTCGTCTAAACGAGCAGCCTATACCCGAAACGTTGCTGTTGATAAAATGGAAAAAGCATTACTTTAAATTAAAATGGAAAAAGCAAAAGAATTCCAATTAACGCGGATATAATTAGACAAAAGGCATTACGTCTTTACCATCTTTTGGAGAATGAGGAAGCATCAAGCAGTAAACATAATGGTTTTAAAATCTCTTTCACTACTATTTATTCCAATATGAATCACAAAATTTTTTGACAGGTAAACGTACTGAATTTAAAGCAAGCAAGGGTTGGTTCTACAAATTCATTCGGAAGAACAACGTCCGAAATGTGCAAGTCAAAGGCGAGTCAAAGTCATCGGCGGATACTGTTGCAGCTCGGGAATACCCAGCAAAACTGTTGACAATTATTAAACAAGAAGCATATCACCCAGACCAGGTGTTCAACGCGGAAGAAACAGGTCTGTTCTGGAAAAAAATGCCGAACAGAACATATCTAGCTGCTGCTGAACGTCAAGCGCCGGGATTCAAAGCTGCAAAAGACCGATCACACTGCTGTTTTGTTCGAACGCATCCGGCGATAAAATATTGAAACCGCTACTGCTTCATCGGGCAATGAGACCCAGATCGATGAAAAGAGAAAATTTCGATACGCTGCCTGTGCTCTGGAGAAGTAATCCTAAAGCTTGGGTTACTAAACCAATATTTGAAGAGTGGTTTAACGAACTTTTCATTCCGGAGGTTCAGAAATACCTGGAGAACAAAGGAATGAAGTTCAAAGTTCTCTTGATAATAGACAACGCTCCTGGACATACCGCACCTCAACATTCACAAGTACAAATAGTTTTTCTGTCACCCAACACTACATCATTGATTCAACCATTTGTAGATCAAGGCATTATTTCAACCTTTAAAAAACTATATATTAAACAAACGTTTAATTACATATTAGAACAGTTGGACAAAGACCAATCTATGACGGTAATTACAGCATGGAAAACGTTTTCGATGCGGGAATGCGTGCGTTTCATTGGTACAGCGTTAAAAGCTATGAAAATGTCTACACTAAATAATTGTTGGAAATCATTATGGCCAGAATGTGTTGCACATGATGGAAAAACGTTATTTGATGATCGAGAAATTATTTTACTAGCGCATGCAGTAGGAGGGTTTTGATCATTTTACCTCCTCGGATATTCATGAATTGCTGGAATACACTGTTATATGCGATGAGGATCTGTGTACCGATGTAATAGACGACGTTGAAGAAGAAAAAGAAGAAGAAGAAATTGGACAAATGAATGCCGATCAAATTAGAAAAGGTATTGCTATAATTATTTTGATTATTGTCTCTTATATAATCACTTTTAACCAGGTATTGCAATGTGCAATGTAGCAGCTGCTCACTTTATCAATGTGGATTATAATACTGCAAGAGCTATATCATTTAGAAGTGACATGAAATATTGTATTGCTAGATATGAAGAGAAGTTGAAAAACCTCGAAAAATCAACAGTTACAGAGACTTCCTCTCTACGAGATTCTCGGTCAAACGATGACGAAGTTGAAAATATAACGTGTACTATTCCAGGGCGAAGGCGTCGTGTTATTTACGACAGCGATTAAAGATTAATATTATACATATTAAACTACATACAGAATTTGATACAGAATTATTAAAAAAAAGGTTATTTTGCAAAATGATTTCGATTCAAATAAGTGTTTTTATTAGCTCTAATTATAGTTTTATTGTTTCGATCTGACATATTACCACTTTTATATAATCGATCCAAGAAAAATTCGTTTTTTTGAAATAGAGTAATTTCTAAGTTCTTCTCTAAGACCGTGTTAATTGCGAAAACCGTGTAAAAGAAAACCGCGTTAATTCCGAAAACCGTGTAAATAAAGCCGTGTATAAAACAACCGTGGGAAAAAACCGTGCAAAAAGAGACCTTAGTGTATGTTTCAGATACAACAATTCACCAAATAGGTTTTGACACTTCCCAAAAGGTACCCCAGAAAATACATAAATACGAATATTTAGAGTTTTAAATTGAAAATGTTGTGTTTCATTTGACTTTATCATGAAAAATGAAATAATTCCAAATTTTCGGTAAGATTCGACATAAATGTTTATTATGTTTGTTTACCTTTTTATAATGAATAGGTATAGAATCCGCTCAAACTGAAGAAAAATTCTACGGAGTATGGAAAAGCATACAAATTTTATTCGTATTCACGTTTTTTGTTACAAAAATAGAAATTTATAACCATTTGTTTTAATTTATCAAATTTATTGTTTGGTTGGGCCAAAAAAATGAATTTTCATTTTTTTTGTCATACACATACACTAAAGGTCTCTTTTTACACAGGGATTACGTACCGTGTTAAAAAAATCCGTGTAAAAGAAAACCGTGTTAATTGCGGAAATCGTGCAAAAAATCTCGTGGAAAATTTGACGTAATAATTCCAAAAACCGTAGATTTGATTATTTGTTTGTTTTGTTTTGGATAAAATGTAACTTTTGATAATTTGAAGGGGAAAAAAGCTTATTTTTTAACCCTCAAATTTATACAAGGTGTACATAATTGTGAAAATGTAACTGTTGTTTCACAATAATAACGGAAATCTAAAAAACAGCCACGGTCGAGAAGGGTCCAGTGATACTTGATAAAACGCATTGGATGACAAATTAAAATTAGAACAACTTATGAAACGCGTTGTACGATAAGCAAATTATTCTAAATGGCTCATGCCTTCTGTATGATGCATTCAGTTTTCAAAAGAACGATAATACGTACAATTAGAACCTATAAACACTTTCACTACAAAAAAGCTTGAGAATAAGTTCTTTTCGATTCCGAAGGTACGATGTGTAGTAAACACTAACGATCTTAACAGTCATTCTCAACTAAACTGAGTGGGAAGACATGGGTATTGGATGAAGATCTATGCACGCAGCGACAGAATCAAAGAGGAATTCATAGAGATGAATATGGATCAAATTAGAAAAGGTATTACTATGTGTCATGCTCAAGAAACTAATTTCATCGGCGTAAATCATAATACTACTAGATCTATATCATTCAAATAGGCATAAAATACTGTACTGCTCGATATGATGAAGAGTTGAAGAGATTAGTTAATTCGATTAGTTCTTCAACGCTACGAAATTCTCGATGATATCAATGACGATGCTGACATCATACGCCACAACTTAGCGGAAAAGATGTTGTCGTGTAATTTATTTTGTAAATTCAAACTTTAAATTAACTCCCATAATCGTTTTCTTACATACATCACCTGTTTCCTTTTTTAGATTTTTTCTCAAAAAACAAATGACAGTGCTTTTTAAACTCTCATCAGAAACCGTGTTAATTGCGAAAACCGTGTTAATTCCGGAATCCGTGTAAAAAGAGCCGTGTATAAAAAAACCGTGCGAAAAAAAATCGTGTAAAAAGAGACCTTAGTGTACCATTGTCTTACTATTGGGCTATGGTTTACTCCACATTTGAAAAGAGATCAGGGTTATGGGACTATATGACTTTTCATTACAAATAAGTTTGTGTGAGTCCCGGGTTGGCGGTTCAGTGCATAGGACGCTGGTCTTACAAGCCAGTTGTCGTATGTTCGAGCCCCGACCTGGAAGAGTTCTTAGTGTCAGTAGAATCCACAGTACTAGCCATGCAATGATTCTGTACACTAAGAATCGGATGCGAAGTCTGTTGAAACAGAAAGGCCAAATTCCACAAAAGGAATGTAATGCCAAGACTTTGCTTTGACTTTTTGCTGGTGTGAATCAATTTAATCTTTCTTGAGAAATTGACGTGAATGACGGTTTTCACTGTGATTGCATAGCCTTTCTATATGAGAAAGGCAAAACAAAATGCAAAATAATATTGAGCCTAATTTAAAGTTTTTTCAGATCATTCCCAGTGTTCGATGTATTATTTTCAGTTGTATTTAGTTCCACTATCTACTCGATTCACTATAACAAAAATACTTTACACCTGCAATGGCATTTTGTTGCTGTGTTTCAGGAACGTTGTCAAAGTGGAACGATTATGGGCAGTTGGACCATTTCCCAGTGGCTGTTTTGAACGATCCATTCTGTACCGCAACTTTTTTCCTGGCCGCTTGTTTTTTATTTTAAAAGAGTTATAAAAATCCTTCCATGTTGCACAAAAAGTGTTCATACATGTACAGCAAAACGGAAAATAAAAAGAACATCGACCGAAAGGTGAGCGAACACACCGAAAGATATTTCGTTCCAGAATGCGCTATGCCGCTGGGCCCAGGGGATCGGCTGAATGGAATGGTCATGAAGGTAAAAAAAGTGGTTAAATTCAGTTCATACCGAAGTCATATACCGAGAACTTAGACCTCAAATGAGAATGGTTGCCTCATTCTTTCCATTCTGACACTTTGCAAATTTAATGAACTGAGTCGTGTTATAAACTTACCGTATCATCATCTACTACTGATTCCATTATAGTCTTTCCATAGTTTTGATGGGAATTTTACCAGTAGCTTTCGTACTATATAAAATAATAAAACTGATGTATGAAGTCAATTAAACTATCATGAATTGATTCAACTTTGATTTATAGCTATGTACGTATGTTTTATTTGATAAATTTCAGTTTTTACTGTTTTTAGGTGGTTAGAATTTGTTAATTGGCAATAAACTATTATTTCGATTTTTTGTTGAAATATGGATAATTTGGTTATATTCTATCATTAAAATGGTTTGAAAGAGAAAAGTAACACAATTGTGTTATAGTAAAATGATTTTTTATAATTTTTTTTTTAACAAATCCACAACATTCCTAATAAAATAAACATGTTTCTTATAAACTTTGGCATATCGCGGATAATACAATAAACTTGAACTTATTGTGTAAAAATGCTTGAGAATATAAACATTCCGAACAAAATGTTTTGTTCCTTCTATTGACTGTCATGCGTCTTGAATAACAAATTGAATAAACTCAAAATAAGTCTGACTTTCTTATTTTAAGAATCACTGGATATGCAGCAAAAATTCTAAATATCGTTTA
The DNA here is from genome assembly GCF_030247185.1 of Malaya genurostris. Lineage (NCBI taxonomy): Eukaryota > Metazoa > Arthropoda > Insecta > Diptera > Culicidae > Malaya > Malaya genurostris. The sequence continues at coordinate 194,889,474 of NC_080571.1, read as the reverse complement.
TATTGAGACTTAAATATGATGATGATGATGATGATGATGATGATAATGGTCTCGCCTCATACTCCTACGAAGGTGTGAGCTGGACGATTCATCTAAATGATAATAAATATTGCATCACATATTTTAACCAGTTACCTAAATACATATAAAACGATCAGGTTAATCCAGCATCTATCTCCTTCTAAAGTACAACTGAGAACAAGAAAACATTCAAATATTTCCGGTTTACTCTCCAGGGTTATTCAAGAAAATTTCCTACCGAGGAAGATCCTTGAAAAAAATCATGAATCGAACTCGGTATCTTTGTCAGTATCAGACAGTAATTCACCTGGCCCTTCCAGCCAGACCAGTTCATCGCTACAAACATCAGCTACAATAGACTATCAAGACTGCGGATGAGCAGAGCCAAGCCCAATTCCATCAACAACTTCCGATCCCGATAATTTCCGAAATATAATCAATAAATAATTAATCATATCTTACAAAGTCAAGATTCGAACTTGACAAGTAGAATGTTAAAGCTCTCAAAAATAAAAAAGAACATATCCGGTTCCAGTCATATTCAATTTCCAGATTGCCTCTACCTGCTTTGTGCGCGCGAGGCTCATACTTTTGTGAACAATTCATTTTTTTTTAATCTGGACCACTATTAAAAATTCAATATCATCATACAGAACATAACAACCTAATGCGTCTTACTTGAAAAAAAAAACAAAAATGAAATAAATACAATCTTTGCCCTTTTACACAATTTTCGAAAAAAAAGCAAATTACTCTAATTCGTTTAAGATCTAATTACAGAATAAATTTTACGTGTGGAATACAAAATTTTTTGAACTTCTTAATGTTGCAGCTCGCCTAATACATCCTGGAATCGAATTGAAAAAAAATAATCTCTTTGAACAAAATCCAATTTTGCGATCTGGCTGATAAAAAGCTTCGTGTCCTCGCATCAGGCGCATTTCTAGTATTGTAGCTATGCAAGTCACTTCCTCTTTCAATCCGATCACACAAATATCGAAATAGCATTCCATTTAAGATTTTGAAAATAAACACCATTGTTAAATAAAATACTCTCTGTTTCACTGAAAGCCATTGTAATGTATTCTATAGAATATTAGAGGAAGTATATCTAATACATTTTAAAAACAATCGCATAACCTTATTTTGTAATCGCTGTAGTTTCAATATTTGCGTGTTGTTAGCAAGAAACAGAATCGATGAGCAAAAGTCAATGTGAGACTTCAGACTTAAGTCCAATGGTACAGGCATTTGGTCTCAGACTGCAGCTCCCCACTACATTAGGTTATAAACGATAGAATAACCTTCAATTTTAGCTCCCCATGCATAGGCTCAAACATGTATGGAGAACCAAAAAACCGGATACGTAGTTGGGTTATGCGGGACAGATATAAATCAGATGACAAGAAGTAATGCAATCGCACTCACACAAGTCGCAGGTATTGAGCTTGCAATATTCAGTCAGAGCTCTGATTTGAACACTGCAATTTAAAAAACTGTAGAAAAAAGTGTTGAAGATTTCTGTTGCATAATACTGCTACATTGATATATTACATTTGAATTTAAGTTAGTGAACGTATATTCAATCATGTGTGAGAAGGTCGTCAAATGGTGAGATAACTAAGTCCTCACAAGTTCCTATCTCATGCCTCCCCGAGCGTCTATCATGACATTTGGTCAATAGAACGGCGTCTACTGGGTGCTATCGCCTTCTGCGTTAGTAGCAGAATGAGAGGGTGCGAAATGGCTTGTAGTTTGAAGCTCATCCTAAAGTGCAATATTTATGGTAGTATATTGCCACATGTGGTTCTGTTATTTGTTGCATTATTTGTTATATATTGAATTGAATTATATTGCATTGTATTAAGTATATGTATTGTGTTATATTGTATTATGTTATAGTATATTGTAAGAATATATTGTGTAATGGTATTTTATATTGTGCTATATTATATTATATAATATTATACATTGTTATATCATTTTATATTATGTTATATCACAGAGAAAAGATATCCAACGTGCAAAGCCGTGTGCAACGGTGATTTTTAATGGATTTTCACTTGTATGCTTTACACAGCTTTCTACAGAAGTTTGTACTAGCTTGGATGTCTGTTCTCTGTAGTTATATTATATTATATTATGTTTCATTGAATTATATTATATTATATTGTAGTATACTGTATTGCATTATATTATGTTATATTATATTATATTTTTTTATATTAATTGACATTATATTATATTATTTTATATTATATTATATTGTATTATGCTCAAGTATATCGACAACGGGGAGGGGCAGAGAGTGCATCAAGGTATCTTACAAGTGAATGACTGGATGATGGAGTGGATTGCCAACCTGAGTCACGCGGGGGAAGCTTTGTGTTTCTCCCTGAAGGTCTGAAATGAGTAAGACGCACCCTTCTAACAAACAAATCATCAGGCGGGTTTAAGCTGGTACAGCGAAATTCTTTATTATATGGCCGGATGTTCTTCTTAACAGCAATTATATGAAAGCTATCTGATAATAAAATTCGGATCCACTGTAAGTCTACCCACATACACAGGTAATGCCTTGAACTGATGTGGCTTCACACATCCATCCATACATACATACATACATACATATATTCAATCATATGTGAGAAAGTGAAGTGAGCTACATTATATTACATTTAATTACTATTGTTGGTACTTCCGCAACCAAAAGCTGGATACCGGCATAGTGACATTCGGTTCATTCAACCATACACTAATATGACCTACCAATTAATTTACGATTCTCTATGAAGATTTGAATTAAAAAAAATAAACTGGTAGTCGGATTTGAATAAAATTCAGCAGATCTTTTATGGGGTTATCAAGGGTTGGTTTATTTGGTTACATACTCTCATGGTCGGCAAACTAGAGAAATTACCTAGTAAATATGAAGAGGTAGCTTATGAAAAGCAAAATTCTTGAAACTGACATTTTTACACTAAGTACCCTGCCTCCGAAAGCAGGGGTTTAAGCCGAATAAAAGTTGGAAGTATGTAAGAATCAGTTCAGCCATCTCCGAGAAAAGTGAGTGACATTATTTTAACATTTTTGGTGCGGTGATTGTTTAGCCTTTCTATATGAGAAAGGTTAAAACCGGTTTCAATCCACTTAGAGGTGCAAAGGTGCCTTTTTCATTAACATTTCACATGAATAACTGAATAACTATTTCCGGAACCGGAATCTGGAGACTTTTGCAGTTGAAGTAAGGTTTTGCAATCTGTTTCGAAAATTTCGTACCTTTTAGTGTCGTCAGCTATATGAATGTTAGACATTTTTAACTTCCATTATCCTGGAACTCGGATCCGGATAAAAATCATTCTCGTTCAATAAAATAGTAAGACATTTATTTGGACATTTAGTTCAATCGGGTCATGGTTAGATTGTTTGGTTATAAGCTAATAAGACCTGCATGATAGAGGAATTTACTTACAAGTTTTAAGGAATTTGTTCCATTTAACCCTTTAACAATCAATTCAATGAAAAAAGTATTCCATATTGAATATTGATTATAGAAACAAAGTCTCTGTTTTAATATCAGATGTTTGGCATAGATCTCATGGTATATTTCAATAAAACTAATTATTCGAAAATATACGAACCGAATTCTGCATTTCTGTTACTTTTGTATATAAAAATCTAGATGAAAAGGGTATTATTTTTGAATCAATGGCATAAATCTTACTTTGTGATTTTTCATCAATTTTGATCACAGCATGTATGTAAATATTATTTACAGTTTTCATTGCAATCACTACACCACTGCGGTGCACCGGTACGATATTATTGTACTACCCGCTGCAAATATTTCATACACATCGCGAAGTATGAAAGTTTGAATAAAATTTTGACACGATTCGATGTCTTTTTACAGCCGTGAAGTATCTCGCCCAAAGACATGTTAAAAGTGCAGATCGGTAGGAATACTTCGCACATGTAGGATTCTCTCAGATGGACTTTATTTCGAGATTTGACGATAACGTTTGCATTTGCGGCTGTCAACCGGAGCATTCACCAGGGCGGACGAAAATAGGCATGTTTTTGAGTTGTTTCTTCGTTTTATTAATCAATTTTTTCCTCAATTTTGGCGAAAAGTTTGTTGAAGTAGATCTTACGCTTCAGGTTGGCCCAGAAATTTCCGATGGAACGCAACTGGAGAACGTTGGACGGGTTCAACGACTTGGGTACCACATCGGTATTCTGCCGCTCCATCTCCTCCAACGATCGCGTGACATCGCCCTTATGGTATTCCTTGATGAACTATGAATTCCCCCGTTCACGGCCGGAGTCCGGATCCGGTATAAAATCCATTTGGTAGCCGCCGATATTCCTCAGCGCACCGTCGGCACCGGGAAAAACTCGGCGAGGAATATCGGTTGCAACCAAATGGATTTTGTGCCAGATCCGGGATTCCAATACATGCACACGCCGGCAGCTCAGTTGTCGCCGATGAGTAAAACAAAACGCCCCGGATCGTCCCGGAATATTGCAAATAGACTTTAAACGATATTTAATCTAAGTAGAGATATGTCACTCCAAGCGTTGCAATTTTTAGTAGTTCTTCAGTCAGGAAATAAATACAACTCGAGCGGTAAACTCAATGAATTGCTCTGAGAATATTCTCAATCATAATTCAAAGACATTGTCAAGAGGATTTTTTGAAATGAATTGATATAGAACGAAAATTTTCACTCCACTAAATTTTAGTTTTGTTACGTGAAAACGTTTAAATTTTCAAAACTATATGTTGTCAAGACAACTAATAGCATTCAACAGCACCTAACAGCAACTAACTGATTATTTGAAAACCGACAGATATGTTGAGAGAAAATGAAAATGTTTAGATAAAAAATGAGAGGATGAGATCTATGCATAGTCTGAGGCACGAATCGTGATTTTCTAGCGAAGCATACGCATTGTCACAATAGTTTGTACAATTGGTAGAATTAAATGCAAAACACCAGTAGCACTTCACATTAAACCGAATCGCAGTAACGAAAAAGTGTTTAACAAATGACGCTGTACGTATTCCCATAGAAACTAATCGCTTTCTAGTAAACGACAAAATATAACTGTATATTTTCATGGCGAACTGAAGCTGTTTTGGAACTGTTTCCTGTTTCCGTCTTTGTCTGCTGAGTCCGATCTAATCTACACGAGAAGCAAAAACAAATGTTGTAATGATACTAGATCTATCGTAGGTAAATTCGTTTGAATTGAAACGTTGAACCAAAATTGTAAGGATTGGAGGTCTGCATAGCGAACCACCGGTAAGTGCATCCGTAAGAAGCGAAAAAATGCGGCTACAGAATGGTTTTGCTTCGAATGGGAAACTCTATTTCACACGCTTCATTCTGCCTTTCTCCTTCCTGCTACGGATTGAATTTCACAGTAGTCTATTGTGGAACATATGCATAATGTATCGTGTTTCGTTTCTACCCATTGCCGAATTGTCATGGGACATGGGACATTTTCATTGTGTCTACACTAACCTGCTAGTAGTTTTTTTCTCTGTAGAACTTTTCCACATCCACCGCGTGCAGTGCTGTTACCTGGGTGCCTTTAATTCCAAACGAATAAATAAACCACACACCCACCTCCGAGAATCGTTGGATCCAGTTTGGAGTAAACGACATTTGTTGGTTGTGGTTTTTCAATGGCGTTTACTTCAGCAACGATCGTTTCAAATCTGGCTGGCACAGCAGTGTAGCCTATTCTGTATCGTTTTTGTTATCCAAATCGAAGATTACGCCAGCATCTTTTATCAAATTCTCAACCATATTTCAAAACTATTTGCTTCATAAGGAAACAAATGTTTTGAGAGACTGATTTAATTCATTCTCTTCAAAATTTATTTCAAAACTATTCGATTCACAAGGAAACAAATGTTTTGAGAGACTGATTTAATTCATTCTCTTCAAGATTAACAAAACAGAGACTATAGCAGCCAAAAGCATTCAAGAAATTTTTTCATTGCGGTGCATTTGAAGAAATGTTTTTAGGAATTGGCACTGCAAGACATCGGGGTAATTCAAAGAACATGCATCAAAGGGTTAGATGACGTAAATTGTAGCAGCATCGTCCTTAGATACTGCCTCTGTCGGCGCTGAATCCAATTTTATCTGTTATTTTCTGTTTACGCAAATTTCAAAAAGTCACGATTGAGCTGTTATTGTTTCATTGGACCGTTTTAATAATTTTTTAGTGGAGGTAGTACACGGAGAACCCTTCGATCATGAAATTGCGATATCGCAGTTTTTGATTTTTGCGATAGTTGATTTAACTAATTTCTTTTTGATTCAACCAATATGGTTTTTGATTTGCATATATTCAAGTAGTTGAAAAATATATTGTTTTGAATGCTGTCAAATGCCGGAGACAGTTGAAAGCAAAATAATAATCGCAATGCAAAATCAACAACTTTTTAGTTGAAATCTGTTCGCGTCGCTTCAAAATGTCAATGAAAACAACATCGATGGTTAAAGCGTTTGGTGAAATTGTGTTCATTCGGTTTGAGAAATTTATGATAACAAGTGTTTATCTAACAGCGGTGTTGTGATAAAGTTAACCTTGTTTAAGATGAAAAAGATTTGGTGACAAGTTAGAAAATGTTAATGAATGATCATCTCGTAATCTTCCAGGTAAGCGCAAAAATTTTTTGCTTCAAATTCGATCATTGATTTACTTCCAGCATACTGTTTTACTTCCAGCTGTTTGATACCGATGATGATGTTCATGCATTAGCAATAAAACGCTTTTTGACATGAATTTAATTTAAAAACGTAACAGGAGCGAAGGGTTTCAAACACACAGAACGCGGTGCGGTGGAATGGCACGTTTGAAATGCGTCGCAAAATTCCAATTCCCAGCGGTTGATGCACCCAAGCTCATATCAATTGACTAAAATTGTCAGTGCATCACTTCAGTTCAACCGTTTGAAGGCATCATCTTTCAATACTCTTTTTTTTCACTTTCAATACTCATGTCTAAAACAAATAAAACCGATTTATTTTTCAAATAACAGAATTTTGTTTCAATAACAACACCAGTTATTTCAACTAAAATATTTGTTGAAATTGAAAGGTATGTGTCCTCACTAATTTACAGCATTTTTTTTCAAACAGTTAAATTAGTTGTTTCAACCATCGTTTCTGCTAATCGAAAAACAAAAATGACAGTTTAGTTAAAACAACGATCGATTAGTTGTACCAAATTTTAACCAATCGAATTCAGAAAATAAACTAATATTCTGGTAGAAATGGGATCGCGGGTGGTTCCGTGTAGATATCAAAGGATATGTTTGATGTGGGCGCTCATATGAATATTGGTATAATTTAAATCTTCTCAATCCATTTAATAGTGTGATAATGTCTTTCTATTGCCTTTCAAATAGTCTCATTGAAACATTTTTCCATTGAGCTTAGTTTTGACACAAATTTACAACAAATTTAGGTCGATTCATTAGGATATTACCAAAAATACATTTAAATCTGAATCTGAAAATACAATGCGGATCGAAACATGTAACTTATCGGTTACGTGACTTCGGAACACAGAGTGTTCATGAGCGTTATGAACTTATCAAACAACCTAATAGAAGCATTTGAGCGCGTCTAAAATTTTTGAAATCGGTCGGAAATCGTCATATCTGAGAAAAATTTTCGTATTGAAATAACTGAAATTTATTGGTTGCGTAATCAACAAAATTTCATCTCCCGAGCCGGGAATGTTTGCCATAACCTTTGTGAACTTGATCATAGTTAGAAGCTTTAAAATAATCCTAATTTTAAAGGAATTCTTTCAATTATATCCGAGTAAATTGAGGAAATGCATGACTTTATTTTTTGTAAAATTTACGATTACATGATTTAACATCACTGGTCGGGTTTTCATAAGCCAACTATAAACTTCAACTTTGAAGAGTGGGCAGTAGAGTGGGACAAGGTTGTATGGGAAAACAATGTAAAGATTTATGTTCTTGCCCTACAAAACTTTTCGTGTTTTTTCTGGGTCCCATAGGAACTATGCGAAATTCTAGCTCGATCGGTGGAACTATGTCTTTGCACCGCAGATTTAAAGTTTGCGTAGGATTTAGTATAGGGAAACTTCTTACAAACACCAGCTGGAGATCACCCTATAGACTCTAAAAAATCTCTAACGGTTGTGGAATAAGTAGGGAGAATCGATACAAGGTCCGGACAATTGCTCATTCGTTAATATATCTAGCACCATTGCTAGCGGTCGAAAAATGATTTGACTTTCTTTTATTGCGCTATAACAGTTGATCTGAGTTGTTGAAGTCATGACGATAGTTACTCAGCATAGTATGAAGATTATTTTTATGTAACAAACCGTGTTCTAAACCTTGAATGAAAGTCAAATCACTTGAGTAACCAAAAGTCGTGTGTCGTTATAGGTGCATATAAAGCAGATATAAGACAATAATGTCTCATATCTGCCTCAAATACGTACCTAAAGCAAAAATGAGATTTGGTGGTTACTTGAAGCATATGACGACCACTAGCAGCAGCGATGATAGATATAGTAAGGAATGAGCCAATATTCGGACCTTGTGACGATTTTCCTTTAATAACTTTTGCTACAAATGTCGGATGGTTTTGCCATGTTCAATGTTACGAAATAATACATGCGATGATAATTGAGTCTATGGATTTTTGACGACAGCGGAAGATCGGTTTAAAAACTTTGAATGTAAGAACCTGGTAAACGATTTCTTCGCATAGGACAAGCTTCAAGTTATTTTCGTGTCTCTGAGTAAGATTTTCTTAAAATTTTAATTGTGCTACTTTGTTCATCAGGAATAATCGTTGGTTTTATCAGAGGTGTTTTTTTAATACTGTAATTTTATGCACTATCATATCGAATAAAACCGAATGTAATAACTTTTATGTAGAATACAACTTCTCAAGCAAATTATGCCAATTAAATATTGCATTAAACTGAGTAAAGAAATCAAATGAAAAACTTTAAAAGAAATAATATTTCGTTCACCATTGCACCTGAAATTACCAGGAGTTTAATTAGGAAAATGCTTGGCTGAAGCAAAAAAGCTAACGTTTGGTTTGTTCAGGGCTCAGAATGGTTTGCATGATGTAAAAAGATTAATTTAATTACTTTACTTTGATCCTGCCTTATAGCGTCGAGAAGACGTAAGTAACTATAGTCTCATTTGCGATCGCCACCGTAACGAATTTTTCCAACGGGAGAAAATTCAATTCGCTAGGCGTAAAGTCCTAATGAGCAACGTGGACTGGAAGTTGCTGCTTACACAGAAAAAGCGGCATTGTGGGAAATCATCACGTGCAAAAATTTAACGAGCACGTTTTTTTGAATTAGAAAGCTGTTTGCTTTGGCCTATGTGCATCATGCATGGAGATGTGTGCGCATTCATTAAAATTCTAATTACCAGTATTTTAATTCGTTATTTTAGTAATAATAATTAGACGTTTTCCATTGTAGTTGTGAATAAAAATACAACTGCCAATTACAAAAAATTACGCAATATTGCAAGCTGTCGACCGAGTGAATAATATTCAGCCATAAAAGTGGTTGCCTGTTGTGATTTAGTCGAGCACTGAATGAATCTAATAAACAGCACCGTTGGATTCAAGGTACATGCAAATATTTATGCAAATATTTGTTAACTAACTAGATACGGTAGTAATTAAGTAAGATGAATGACAAACCAATTCAACATGAACAATTTTGTTTCAAACCACGAATCGGTTCAATGTGACCTTTCTCGTATATTTCTATAGGCAACGAAGTTAAAATATTAATCTATTTGAATCCACCCAAAGGAGTAATGAATTCCTATTTTGGAGTTCTCCCGATCTACAAGTGATGTAGAAAGCAATTCCTATTTTTTCTAAACGAATTTATGTATAAGTCTTGTCACGGTAATAGTTGAAATAACAATAATTTGTATCGAGTATCAAAACGAGATCCAGCTTGATAGAATTCTGTGATGATCTGCTAATCGGGATTAGCCACTACTTTCGGTGTTTATTGAGCCAGAATCCGCGGTACGGTAAAAAAGACGTGAGTTTTGTTGACCTATATCATGACTTAAAAATTGGAATAAATGGTAACCAGTTTTGAAAATTTTGTACCTTTTCTGTGACGTTAGTTTTAAGACGGTTGAATTATCCACATTTATCACCCTGTAATTTCTAACCCGAAATTCGGATCCGACTTATCAATATGTTCCTAGAGATCAATTGCGATCTATAACTTTTCATTTGAATCTTTGTAAAAATCGGACCAGCCATCTCCGAGAAAATAAAGTACACATACCTTAGGCCTCCCGGATTTTCCACAGTAGTCGTAAAGCATTTCTTCATGAGGAAGGTAAAACTACGATTCTATTAGCCAGCGGCAGTCGACCTAGAAAATTACTATGCAAAAGGCGGATATAAACATTCGTTTAAAAAAACGGCAGTTTCAATCCGGTTTTACATTCAAAGATTATTGTTCGCTACTTGTACAGCACAGAAAAATTCGTGATTCAGAAGCAACTAAAACATTAGTTATTTTGATGAATTTGACAAGTTAGAATTTTCCTAAACTGAAGGTTTGCCTTTTTAAAAAATCTGACATTTGTTGATTTTTTAGGGTTTTGGTAAATAGTAACCGTTTTGCGCTAAGGACATGAATAAATTTTTATTCTTAGCGTTCTGTTTTCGACTCTTCAGTGCAAAGCAGTTCAAGTAATCCTTCATAGTTAGACAATCATTCCAAATAACCTCAGAGTTTTTGTATAATACAAATGTAGGCAAAATTCACGATATTATTTATTTCTTTTACCAGAAGCTGATATTTTTTTAGTGTTTTAGCTACCAATTAAAAGTAATACTTTCATATGCCTTGAAAGAACATTTCATGGATTACTGCATTTTTTTAACACACACTCACATGACAGTTTTCTTTTGTAGTTCCATGGCATCTGTTGAAAGGCTTCAGTCTTAATCAGGATCATGAAAAAAGTCAAACACTATAACAATCTTACCCCATACGGAGAGTTGCTGGCTTACCCCAACGAAGCAGGATTCAATAAACACTCAATCATTAACACGGAGGGCCGAGTGTCATATACCATTCGACTCAGTTCGTCGAGTACGCAAAATGTTTGTGTGTGTGTGTGTGTGTGTGTGTGTGTGTGTGTGTGTGTGTGTGTGTGTGTGTGTGTGTGTGTGTGTGTGTGTGTGTGTGTGTGTGTGTGTGTGTGTGTGTGTGTGTGTGCATGTGTGTGTGTATATGTGCGTATGTGTGTATGTAACGTTTTTTGCACTAACTTTTCTCGGAGATGGCTGATCCGGTTTTCACAAACTTAGATTCAAATGAAAGGTCTTGTGGTCCCATACAAAATTCCTGAATATCATTTGGATCCGACTTCCGGTTCCGGAATTATGGTGTAAATTGTGCAAAAAATTGTGAAAATAAGTGCACTAACTTTTCTCAGAGATGGCTGAACCGATATTCACAAACTTAGATTCAAATGACAGGTCTTGAGATCCCATACAAAATTCCTAAATATTATTTGGATCCGACTTCCGGTTCGGGAGTTATGGGGTAGAATGTGCAAAAAAAATAAAATATATGTACTAACTTTTCTCATAGATGGCGCGACCGATTTTCACAAACTTAGGTTTAAATGAAAGGTCCTGTAGTCTCATACGTAATTCCTGAATTTCATGCGGATCCGACTTCCGGATCCGGAAATATAGGGTAAAGTGTGTTAAAAAGTGTATACCATCACTAAAAATGGGGAAAAACCTTAAAATTTTTTCTAAATAAACCTCAAATGTTTTCCAATTGATAGTTTTTATCAGTAGACGGTCGAACAAAACGATTTCGGTTATTCTTTTAAGAATCGAAGAAAATTATTTTGAAGAATACCACAGTATTATATATGATAGTATGATTGATATGAGTAAGGCATCATTACACCACTAGGTGGATTAAAAGAGGTTTTTTTTCAATTTCACTTCAAATTTAAAGACTTACAGTCAGTCCATTGTATTTCGAAGTGTTGAAAGTCAGACATGTAGGAATAATGTGTGTTGTTAATTTCACAGTTTCTTTAAAACAATGTTTGCCTTGTTTTATTAGGATAATTTATGACACGAATTTGGGCTCGTTTTTGATACAAATTTATTCAGATTGATTCGGGTGATTCACAAAAACATGCTTCGGCGCTTACGTCATATCTTACCGAAAAAAATCAACAAACATAATAATTGAACAAAGTTGCGGTGACCAGAACAAATAAAGCTTACGTCATATATTCGGTAACATTCCTCAAACCAAATATATTAGCGATAATACATTGATCACTTCCTGAAGTAATTGGTGCATACATATTCGATAAAATTGAGCGGTAATGAGTTGAATCGTTTACGTCAATTATACCAGTCTTTTGATCTTCGATCTTGATTTATAACCTAATAGTAGCTTTCAAACGCGCTTAAGCTTGTTAAAATCGGTTCAACCATATCCGAGAAAATTGTGCGTAGAGAAAAATCTTTAAAAAAGGTTCACATGATTTCGAAGTGTGCTCGTGTTCGTCATTTTAGTCCTCAGTATGCATGTGCAGTAGCCAGCTGCAGGAAATCTGTTTCATTTGTTTAAACTATGGTATTAGTGCTCAATACTGATTCTTTTTGTATCTGTTAGTTTACGCAACTTCACTTTTCAGTCATCCAGAACCATTTCATTTAGTTTAGACATTGTCTTTTGTTACCACATCGGAAGGCCTGCCGCTGCGGACTTTATTGGTAGTAGAGTTTCGATCACCACGAAACTCTCAGAACCAAATTTTCATGGTGGACGAGTACTAGCCTCATAATGATTATTATACTTTTTCCTCCAAAAAATGTTAATAAATGGACGAAATTTTTTAAAAACTTTTATAATATGTATGAAAATAAATTTTATAATATGTATGGAAATTAATGTAAATAGTATGAATCAAACCAATCGAAGAAAGTGCTTGATTTCGGGAGTGGCAAGGGACCTTTGGGAACCCTGGGTACGTGCCTGTAACCCTGTAATTTCGAAAGTGGAAGTCGGGTTTGCATCAAATCCAGGAATATGTCATGGAACTATAAGAACTTGATCGAACCATTGTTGAGAAAATAGTAAACGTATTTTACTCCTAACCGGGGAAATAGCATTAGTTAGCCTAATTGATTAGAAACACCAACCATGCTTCGCTTTATTTGGCCACCACAGCATTCAATCATAGATGGAAACACATCGAACAGCAAACTAAACACAATTGCAATGTTACAATTTTGTTGTTTGAGGGATCTCCGTGTGAAGATTACCAAGAGTGTCCAAATAAATTTTTGTTTTTTTTTATAAAATATTTTGGTTTCAAGGAAACAGCTATAACATCTTGTCATTAGAATTGACTGCCATTGGTGTTCAACTACTGGGTTAGACATTTGCGCAAATTTTCTTAAAAACCGAAGCGCTGCTTAGAAAGTGCTTTAGAAAGTGCTTGGCGTGAAGCAAAATCCCCTATTTCTTTCATTTATTATATTCTGATCGGTTTTTTGCAATTGATCGGCTTAAAACGTACAAATTTTTCTAACGAGTTATTAATTTTTAGTTTGTTTGACATAAAGCCGCCATATCTAAATTCAGTTTTTTGTAATGACTGAGTGGAAACATATATTGGAGAATCCAGAAGAATGGAAAACTAACAGAAAAGATGATTTATAGGAAAAAGATACGCTCAGAGACAGGACTCGCACTTGCGTTCTTATGCATTCCGTGCATACGCGCTACCATCTCGCCACTCTGAACGATATTAAAAAAATGCATTTTCGCTTCGCCAGTAACAATACGATGCACCCGGCGAACAATTTTTGCACCCGGCGAACGACCACCATTAGGCAAAAGTCGGATCAAAATAAACTATATAAATAAACAACTGTTTTCGCACTATTAACCCTTTCATGACCATAACATGTGAAGGGCGAAATATGTCAGCACAAGACAATATTTTAGCAATTGGGGGTGTAAATTAAAAGAATATCACCAGAAAAACATAGCAGGGTGCATAAGTTTCCTATGATTTCAAGATGAATATTTTTCCCTATGATTCTTAGAAATAAATAAAGAAGAGTTGGATTTATTATATCGTAATTTGATGTATTGCTTTAATTGCATTCATTATCAGAATAGTAAAATAAATAGTTAGTTATGGTATTATACGAAACGATTTCATGTACTTGGGGACGTTGCACATAACACATTAATTATGTGTTCCATTTTCTATACGTCATTTTGAACAAACTGTTTAAGTGCAATAAAGACTGATAAAGACTGTCCCAGAAAGTATGGACGCACTTTGATTTCGTTGTAAATAATTCACAAGGGATAGATATTAAAATTTCATTCGATATACTGATGATATTAGACTACAACAACAGAATATTATTCTCAACATTTGCTACTTAGCCATTGTAGACTAGCTGGCGCACCTTCTTGCGAACGTTCCTCATTAAATTCCTTGGCGACAAGTTTTGACACTTTTTTCCAATCTTTTTCGAATTATTGAATGTTTTCGGCTGCCGAGACATGTTTCCTAAGATGTGCCTTCGTTAATGCCCAAAATTCCTCAATTGGTCGAAGTTGTGGGAAATTTGGTGGATTCATGTCTTTTGGGACGAAAGTGACATTTTTGGTAGTATACCATTCTACCGTTGATTTCGAGTAGTGGCAAGAAGCAAGATCTGGCCAGAAGACAACAGGATCCTTGTGGCTTCGAATCATGGGTAGAAGACGTTTTTGTAAACATTCCTTGATGTATATTTCGAAATCTTACCGCTGCTACAAATTGCTTGTCAGACCATAGCTTTCTTACAAAATTTTTCGACTTCAATCGATGTCTCGGACTGATTTAACACTTGCCCTTCTCACACCGTATAATATTGTGGTCCCGGCAAGGATTTGTAATCGAGTTTCACGTAGGTTTCGTCGTCCATGATTACGCAGTTCAAATTTCCAGCAAGAATCGTATTGTACAGCTTTCGAACCCTCGGCCTGATCGATGCTTCTTGTTTCGGACTACGTTTTGGTTGTTTCTGCTTCTTATAGGTTCGAAGATTCAAACGTTCTTTAGCACGAAGAACATTTGACTTCGAAGTGCCGTTTTTTTGGCCACATCCCGAACTGAAACCTCATTCTTTTACTCGAATGCCTTCAGTATACGTTTATCCAACTGAGGGTTAGCAGGACCTTTTTTCGACCCGTTTTCGGTTTATGCTCAAAGGTGTTATCCTCACTGAACTTCCTGATTGCATTTCGCACGGCTTTTTCACTTACTCCTTCCATTTTTGCTATCTTTCTCAGTGACAGTCAGCGTTCTGTGCACCATTTGTACATAATTTTTCGACGTTGTTCTGCTGAAAGTCCACGCATTTCGAAACAAACTAATGAAAACGAATAAACAACTGCACAAATGGTTAGAGAAGAGTGTAAAAAACAGGATGCAGCCATAAAAATTGACAGATTCTGAACCATTGCGAAATGGCAGCGGTTTTTCGTTGCGTCCATGCTTTCTGGGACAGTCTTTAATTCTTTTTACTTATTCATTCAGACCGACACGACAGAATATTTCTGTTTGATGATTGTATTGAACTACACATGTTTTTCCCTCATATGTCCGCACCATATTGAAAATCTGTGAATGGAATTGTATATACCAAAATATAATCAATTCTGTTAACATACAATTTTTATGAAGTGTAAAATCGATTATTGGATACATTTAAAAAAATTTAGAAATAAGAAGTTAACATAAAAAAATATCTTCCACATTGCATTTGATCGCACTTGTCCTGCCCAAAGTAATGAACATTTTTTTTTGTCTCGATTAAAGAGGTTTTAATCTTAAAGTCATTCGCCAGATAAACTTTCTGATCATATGTGCGGGACTGGGGAGCGAACCCAGGTGGGCTGCATGAAATGAATCGACCAACCCATCCTGCTATACCCGTCCCCAATGAACAAATTGAAAATGCTCTTAGAAGTTCATTAAACAAGTATTCGCCAGAAGGTTAGTGTAAGAATAAAAGGATATTTTTATACATACATACATAACAAGGATGGCTTTTATCGTATCGAAGAACGCTCACTAGCACGATTCAATCAGTGCCATCAAAGAGAGACGGATATCATCGCAGCAACAAAAAACCAGCATGGCTCAATTAACAAAGAATAGACACAAGTGCGAATTTCTCTCGATGACCTGTCTGAGAACCAAAGGTTAGCTCGCTGCTGTGGGGATTCTCTCTGAAGCAACAAACGGTCGCTTGTTCTCGTCTCGCGATCCGATTCTGTATGGGCGTCTCGCGATCCGATTCTGTATGCGTCGGCATCTTTAATGCGCGATGAAAACTGGTTAAAAAACTTTTGTCGTGAATACGACTTACTTTACTATGGGGTGCCTTTTCAAAATTAGCCGTATGGAAGAATGGGCAGAACTTCATCGTAAATATCTCGACTTGTACTAATGGCAGTAACATAATTCTTTCACTATTTCATCATAAATATGATCAGGAATTTAGGCTAATATTTTGGCCAGTGTGAGATAACCACAAACAAATCAAAAATTGAATTTTCTGAAAATTTGAAAACAACGCGAAAAACTCTTTACTTTTGCTTGGCTTTTTCGCGCAAGGACGCCGATTTTGAGGTAGTTTGGCACATATCTTCAACTGACTGCTTATAAAAGGGGAACCGTGGTCGAAAATCGATCATTCGTCATCTAACACTCGATGTGGATAGACGAATAACCTACTACGACTAATTTCGATTTTGTTTTATTTTTTATTCGCAGTTGTCTACCTACCCAAGCTATGGGTAAAAACCGCCATAGATCCGAGAAGGATCCAAAGGATGCTAAGCGTCTGAAGCCAAGTGATGTACAGGTAAACGACCGTTTGCTGAGTAAAAACCAATATTCTGATCTGCCAGTAGATGTCGAAGAGGAACTGCAGAAGAAGGAAAAAATGCCGCCTTTCTACCTGAAGGGCTTCCCACCAACTCTACGCTCGGATTTCAACACACTGATCAGCAAAGGACTACAGGCAACAATCCGTTTATGTACTGAAGGCTACAAAATAACTGTTCCGGCTTTGAACCACTACAAAGGAGTGGAATGCTATCTGAAGCAGACAAAAGCGGAATACTTCACACACGATATTGCCGCCAACAAACCTATGAAGGTTGTACTTCGAGGACTACCCGACATGATGGAAGCCGAACTAAAGCAAGCACTGTCGGAGGCTGGACTAAAGCCTTTGATGGTATTTAAAATGAAGCGACATAATACGGACAAAAAGTTCAGAGATCAACTGTACCTGATTCATCTGGAGAAGGGCTCCATCACCATGAGTCAACTGAAAACGATTAAATCGTTATTTCACATAATCATCGAATGGCAAAAGTATAAACCGGTACATCGGGATGTCACACAGTGCACGAACTGTTTGAACTACGGCCATGGAGCGAGGAATTGCCACATGAAAAGTCGGTGCGGGAAATGTGCCGAACCACACAATACCAACGATTGCCTACTAGATGATATCGCTGTAAAATGTGTGAACTGTGATGGCGACCATCCATCTACTAGCAAATCGTGTCCCAAACGTGCTGAGTTCACAAAAATTCGACAACAGGCGTCCCGTAAACAATCAACGCGCAAGAATGTTCCACAGAAGCATGAAGTTAATTTCCCACGGCTCCCACCGAAGAGGGATATTCCGAATTTGCCGCCACTTCCTCGCAGCAATCCAAAGACTTCAGCCGCTGGATCTCAAAAAGAATCTTCCTCAAGAATCCCTCCTGGATGGGGCAATAATCAACCACAAGTAAAGGATGACTCTTATGATTTATTCTCTACCGAACAACTGATCGTCATTTTTGAAACAATGACAACAAAACTACGAAACTGCAGAACGCGGTTAGATCAAATCAACGCCTTAGGCAAATTCATCATCGAATATGCAATATAATGAGTTGGTTATAGTAAATTGGAATGCTTGCTCACTCAGGAGCAAAACTGCTGAATTGTCCGACTTTCTTCAAGAGAAGAATGCCGATATTGCTATTTTAACTGAAACTCATCTTAAACCTGAAATTTCTATTTTTATTTCCAATTACAGGATTCACAGGCTCGACAGGACAACTAGCAGAGGAGGGGGAGTTGCCATTGCCGTTAAACGATCCATTCAGCACAGGTTTCTGTCAGCCTTTAAATTGCAACTCATAGAAGCCATCGGAATTGAGATTACAACGACGATGGGACCCATCATCATCATTGCAGCATACTGCCCCAAACAAACCAATCTTCGAGATGGTACGTGTGCATCATTGAAGCGAGATCTGGCTATGCTCACTCGTCGACAGAACAAATTCATCATTGCTGGGGACCTGAACGCACGGCATGAGCTGTGGGGAAACAGAAGACAGAATCGAAACGGATTCGTACTTGCCGAAGATTACGAAGCTGGACAATACAACATCTTCGCTCCGGATCAACCAACGCGACTTTCCAGATCGGGAGTTCATTCCATTTTGGATATATTCATCAGCAACATCGCCATAGACAGCTCTCCGGTTGTTTTCAACGAGCTCTTTTCCGACCACTTTCCAGTAATATTGACGTTGGGATCTTCACCAGAAACAGTGCCTATTCAACCTCGGAGGAACTATTATCGCACCGATTGGGTCCAATTTCAACATATCGCCGACCAACTTATTAATATCGATTTGCCACTTGATTCCCCGATGGAAATCGATGCAGCCCTATCTTCCTTCCAGCATTCAATCACAGTCGCTCGTGATAGGACGGTTCCAGTTCAACATATGCCGAGTTCCTCTTTTCAAATTGACAGTGTCACCAAGAAACTCATCCGACTTCGAAATATCTACCGGAGGCAGTATCAACGAACTGGCATTCTAGATAGGAAGACTACTTATAACAACTTAACTAGGATAATCCAGGAACGGATATCTGAGCTTCGCAACAGGAACTTCCAGCAAAAGCTTCGAGAAATTCTCCCACATTCAAAGCCCTTCTGGTCCTTAATGAAGGTGCTTAAGAAAAAACCGAAGCCTATTCCTCCTCTGATGTCACCCCAGGACGCAGCTGAAGGAATACCTTTAATCACACCAGTAGAGAAGGCAAATGCGCTAGGCCAGCAGTTTGTGTGTTCTCACAATTTAGGACTTAACATTGTTAGTCCATATGAAAGAGCCGTTGCTGATAGCGTAGCTGAGGTTGACCAATCAGACAGCTTGGTTCCTGAGGAAAGTAGAGTCACTGCGAATGAGCTGATGGCTTTTGTGAAAAAATCCAAAAATATGAAGGCCCCCGGTTTCGACAACGCATTCAACATTGAGCTGAAACATTTGAGTATTCGCTCATTTGTCTTCTTAGCTAAAATTTTTAACAGGTGCTGGGAGCTTGGTTACTTCCCTTCAATGTGGAAGTTAGCTAAAGTTATCCCAGTTTTGAAACCGGGGAAAGATCCTTCCTTTTCCAAGAGCTATCGGCCCATCAGCTTACTATCTGCCCTATCCAAGCTGTTTGAAAAGTCAATACAAAGGCGAATTCTTGCTTTCGCAGATGAACAGGATATATTTCTGGAAGAACAGTTTGGGTTCTGGAAAGGAAGATCCACCATCCACCAACTCACAAGGGTTAACAACGTCATCCAGCAAAACAAATCAGTGTCCAAAACGACTGCCATGGCAATATTGGATATTGAAAAGGCATTCGATAATGTGTGGCACGATGGACTGGTGTTCAAACTGCATCGGTATAATTTTCCCATGTATCTTATTAAAATTATCAAAAATTATCTTGCAGATAGAGCATTCCAGGTTTCTCTGAATAATGCACTTTCAGAAAGATTTACTATTCCTGCTGGTGTACCCCAGGGAAATATCCTAGGTCCCATTCTATACAACATTTTCACATCAGACATCCCACCTCTTCCAGGTGGTGGTGTTCTGTCACAATTTGCTGATGATACTGCCATTCTTTACAAAGGTCGTGTCATTAATGCTCTGAAGAATAAACTACAGACAGGTCTGGACGCTTTAACGGAATATTTTACAAGCTGGAAAATTGTGATCAATGCAGCAAAAACTCAGGTCATCTTGTTTCCACATTCAAGATCTCCAAAACTTGTTCCATCAGACGAATGCAGAATACGATTCGGTGATGAGGTCATTCAATGGTCCGATGAAGTTATCTATCTAGGACTCACCTTTGACAGACATCTGATATTCAGGTCACATGTTGACAAAATCGTTCAAAAATGCAGCATACTCATTAGGTCTCTGTATCCGCTGATTTGTAGAACATCTAAACTATGCCTGAAGAATCAGATGGCTGTCTATAAACAAATCATCTACCCCGCAATTGAATACGCAGTCCCTGTTTGGCGGGGCTGTGCACGAACACACAAACTTAGGCTTCAGCGCATTCAAAGTAAGATCTTAAAGATGATTCTAAATCTACCCCCTTGGACAAGAACTAGTGAAGTACATGAGATGGCCTCACTGGATATACTAGAACAAAAATTCGAACAATACTGCACGAAATTTGAAGAGAGGTGCTCAATCTCTGAAATACAAATAATTCAAAATTTGTACGTATTAGGTTAAGGATAGTTATAAGTAGGTAGACGAAAATCGATCATTTTTTCTTGTGCGTTGGAGGGAAGCAGACGTCGTGTGAATGCTTTAATCAACCAGCAGCTTCAGAGTGAACTTTCTGCGTGGTTAAAAACCTTGGACTTCAATAGTCGGGAGCAGCAGTCGTCAATGCTCTCATTTGGACTTCGGTCGTCAGGTGGAGCAGTCGCTAGTAATAAGAACAGACCTTTAGCGTTGTACAAAACCTCAAACGCTCAGGTCGCAGAGCCACTTAATGGTGTACGTTTGCATTGGAGCAAAATACAACGGAATATGGACAACAATGTGGAATATTCTACCAAATCAGCCCTTCTAATGGCTCTAAATGTTACCTAAAGAACTATAAAGATTGCTTCTTTGTAAATCGAAAATTAAAATTATCAGTGTAGTGCAAATCTAAGATAATTTGATCAGTTTTTGCAATTTTCACAGTTCTAAAACAGTGTTTAAAATCGTTTATATCGAATCAGTCTTTATTATCTTAGAAAATTGTACAATTTGGCTCTTCTGGGATGCCAAAAATTAATCCCGTACAGCATTTTGATAATATCTTTTACTAAAATATTGAAATCCGAAATGAAATAATCGACATCAAAATTCTCTAAGGTGACATTTAGAACCATAATTTTATACCCAAAGAATTATACGAAATTTTACTGCACTATATTGTATACGGCCCATTTTTCAACCAGTTGTAGTTTGTAGTAAACTTGATTTTGAAGATTTGATATATAAAATGCATAGCACCGACTCAGAAGCCATTCATTTCGAATTTGGCTGTCGTTGTCATCGTGTTAATTATGGTGCGATCGAAGAATCTCCAAGCGTTCAAAGCTTGTTACCGCAAGCGGAAGAAGCATTTGTAATATTTGTGTGTCAGAATGTTTAATGTAACTAATCTGTACTGTAGTTTAGGTGTATCGTTTCAAATTCAGTGTCAGGTTTATTCGTATTCACGACATCCAGTTATGTCTCTGACATTACACACCTGTACTTTTTTCGAGGAACGTCAACACAGTTTCGATAATCAATATTACGAAATGTTTTACCAAGAGGATCTCAAAGCAAAGAATGGTAAAGTACGATTTTTTCACTCTATGTTTTGCATTCAGACGTTCATTTATCAGCCTGATACTACAAGAATTACGCAAATAGACCAAAAATGTAAGTCTACGGTAAGCAATTGCTTATCAAGACAACAAGACACTGAACCCGAAAGTATGTTCCAGTTATTGATAGTATCATAATGAGACTTTACATTTTTGTTACATCTATTACTTACTCCTTCGTTCTACATAACGCAAATGATGCTCTGATTCTGAAAGTGAGGCACTCGTTATTTAATTTTGATACATTTATGCTTCGATCAGAATGACTTCTGCCCAATGACTGGATAATTTATCATCAACCTTTACTTATTGTTTCGTTTTATAGTATTTAGCAGCGAATAGTTCTTTCTTCACGGTTGTGCATTTGTCATTTTTACTTATTTTCGTGACTGCAGTGACTTGTGCATCATTTGTTATAATTCGTAAGCTGGAAATTTGAATGCCAAACTGTGAAATGGTTTTTCCTCGTTAATTGAATTTTCAAAACAACATTAGCGGTGTCGGGAGTGTCGCATCCAACGAGTGATCTTGAGTTTCATTCCAAAGTCATCCATTTACATTTGCTAGCATGGATTTAGCTCACTCCAACATCATAATTGAAATTTCCGCCGCATTTCTTTGAAACACCTTATCATTCTGAATTAATTTCCCCGTCCGTTTATAGACATTTTAGCTTTGCCACTAATGAATGAGCTACCGTTTCGCCACCCGGCAGTGTCGCAATCGACCCTGGTAACGATGTCAGTAACAGTGCCGGTGCCGACGGGTGGCAGCGGTCTGCTCAGTGGAAACCAGGTCGTAGACCTGCTGAGGGCATAATTTATTTAAACTTTATATATTCACATTATTCAATTTAAACGTCTTCATGAATTAAATTAGCATAAATCATCTTAATTTACATGAACGCTTGACTGTTCCGGGATAGATCAAGTCTCACCTCCCTCGACACTAGTTAAATTGTGCATCTTTCGCGGCTGATAGCATCAGTAAGGCACTTGCAGTGCAGATATTTGCGGCTGAGAAGCGGCGGTAGCACAACAGCATAAATCACTTCATCAATCAATTATTTAGAGCGTCCCGTCCTCCTTCGTCAATAAATGGGTCCTCGAGTGGCAGTAAATTATATCTCCCATCAGTACTTTCATACGCAATCTTACACCCAAAAGCAATTATTCCTGTCGGGAAAGTTTCAAGCGCAGAACGTGCAAGAACTACCCCAACAAAATAAATAACGACAAAACAAGAAGAGTGAAACAATTGTTTGTGCTGCTATGAGCGCCACCACAACTAGACTAATGATGATATCAATTACAGCGTAATATTTTATTCAAACACTTACTCTCATACTACAGATTTTTGCAAGGCGATAGAAACAAAACGAGAAATTCCTGAGCGTGTCATTCGTTTTCTACTTACGTTGCTTAAGCCAGCCTTATCGGATGCTTTGGGAGGCTACCGCATCTCTTCTCCACTTCTGGATACTGGATTTGGATTGCCGTGCCGATTTTTCTTTACTCGACTTCAGATTCCCAAATTCTGCTTCCTGTGTCTGTTATCCTTTCGCATTATTAGATATACCGGGTCAGATAACATGTGATTACGCCTGATTCCTCGTTCGAGCGACGGCACGAGGTTTGGGACTGAATAAATATCACTTATGGAACGAAAACAGTATGAGCCCACGGTTCAGTGCTGCCCTACGTTCGTTTTACTCTGACCCCGACTGAAATAACGTAGTTATTGTGACGAAAAAAAATACAAACATTCGCGGGCTTGAAATTGTTCACCTCACAAATAGGTTTCCTCTACGATACCAGCTGAGGCACTGAAATGAAAATGTCTAGACAATTCGTTTTTGTTGCTATTGAATTCAACCGAACATCGTTGCGGAATCGTGGCCACGAATCCTTGTGAGATCATGGACAGGAGTTCATCTTCCCCTTTCGGAAAACGGGCATGCGTGGCTAAATTTCGAACATGTTCACGAAACGATTCACTTGCGAACTATAATAAAGAATGTCCCCACTCAGTGTTTTGTTAAATGAACTATTGCTACTCTGTGGATCCAACTGAGAATCAAAGTGAGAAATAGTTTGGATTAAACTTTCCAATCGATAGTATGTGAACAAGAGGAACGATCTCGTTTTATCCAACAAAAGAATCTCAAACACGTTCGAATTTACCGACTGCCTCAGTATACATATTTCTATGCATATCGTTGGGAAGATTTAGTGGTCATAGATACGAATGCAATTTAATTTAAAGTAATGCGAATGAATTTGTAGTCGAATATGACTCTCGATAATTTTATACGATCATTTCCTTTTTATCAACGGTGTTATGCTATAGGTTCAAGTTTGGGCTGTCAGACAAGTTTGCTTGCTCCAACCGTTGTGTGTGTACAAGGAAAACCAATCGTATATAAGCAGATCATAAAATAAAAGCATTATCAAATGTAAATGTAGACAAGAATAATTTCTCACTCTTTGCTTAGTGGTTTATGTTAAGCTGCTAGGTGGTATGACAATTGAAAATAAACTGTTATGCCCTGACGAGTGGTACTGAAACAGTTCATTTTAAAAATTTTCACGGACTTAGCATGGTCGTTCTAAACGACGGTATCGAGTTTTAAACATTCTTCACCTTGTAATTCTGGAACTAGAAGTCGGTTCCGGATAAAATTCAATAGCAACATATGTGACAATAAGACCTTTCATTTGAGCCTAATTTCGTTGATCGGTTGAGCAACCTCGGAGAGAATGTAGTGAGTTCCGTTTTAGAGGTTTTGACCCCTATTTGCGGTACTTTCGGAGCAGGAATCCTCGGGACCGGTATAGACGAAGTCAATTCTATTGACCATCAAAAATTTTTAAACCGAATTTAGACGATTTTTGCCTAGATGCTTCGTCTCCTTTAACGACTGTTTTAAATGTTAAACACTCATCATCCGTTAATTCCAGAACCGGAAGTCACATCTGGACAAAATTCAGGAATGCCGTAGAGGAAAATATTATAAAGCACCCCGGCTGAGTAAAACGCCTAAGCATTCAAAAGCTCTCTAAACAAAAGTTTTATTACTAACACTATCTTTTCGTAGGCTGTTATCATCATTATTATATCGTTTATTTTGACCCTGCTTTAACCTAATTATGGTCATTAACTTCTCGTTTGAGTGTTTGAACAGAATGATTTTACAAGGATAATTTTTTTAAATATTACCATTTAATTCTGTTATAAGTACTTATAACAGAATTAAATGGTAATATTTAAAAAAATTTATCCTTGTAATTATGGTCGTTCGCCGGGTGACGTAGGATCCGCCGGGGTGACGTAGTTGTCGTTTGCTGGAAAGCTGGCAGCTTTTCTATGGAAGATTTTGCGTCGACTAAATAAGCATCTATCCGTATAAAACGGCTAATAGTCAAAGTCACATCTTTGATATAAAAATTTTTTCATAAAAGTCATACTACGTACATCATGCCCCACTTTCGATTCAGCAGTAGGCTTCTATATTATTTTATAGATTTATAAAGATTATTTAAACAAAATTTAGCATTGAGAGGATCGATCAAAAACACTTGCTCGTGACATACAGTTATGACGAAGGTCTTTTGCAATAATATGAACGTTTCGGCACCAGAAAATTGATTCCGCACACAAAATTTAATGGATCTTTTATGTTGAATAATTTCACTCATTGCAAAAATCGCCGATTGTACTCTTAATACTTCAGAAAGACAGACGTATACTAAACGCTAATGAATATTTTGACATGTCACTTGGCGCAGATGTCACTGACAGTCATACCAACCTAGAAAAAAATTTTCGACGAATAAGGTTTCCGTCCGAGATATAATCCAAAAATCTTATTACTTTTAACCCACAGTAGTGTACTAATTATTTTTGAGAAATTAGCTCATTGTTACATCTTCATTTGTAAATGCACATTTTTTAAAGTTTTTTTGTAGCAGTTTTTTCACTCAACACTCTGTAGTTCCGGAACCGAATGTTGGATCCAGAAGAAATTCAAAAACTGTATTATGGAACCTTACAACTTTTCATTTGAATCTTAGTTTGTGAAAATTGATCAAGACATATTCCCAAACAATTAGGAGCGAATTTTAGTTACACACACATAGAGATACACGCACACAGACATCATGCTATCTCAACGAAGTAATTCGAATGGTATATGAGACTCGGATCTCCAAACCTTGGTACAAAACTTGTTTTTCACAGTTTCAGCTTTTAAATCTTTTCTATATTAAAACAGAAATGGCTTTATTCCGCTCGGTAGTGTTTCTATGTTCAGAATATTCACTTTTAAGTCAATCTTTATCGAGCGAACAATAGAAAATAAAACGCATCAAGACCAGGTATAACTTGTGTTAAGAATAATAACAGAACTACTTCGACCAAGGCAAATGCAAATGTTTCTTACTTATTCAGTAGCTTTAGTCCTGGGGTGTCCCGTATTGTAACAGGCATACGTCTTCATCTAACTCAGTCCTGGTTGCTCGTCGCCAGTCACTGAAGGCACGGATACTTTGTAGATCGCGCTCTGCTTGATCGATCGATCTTGCTCGATTTTCCCCTTTTCTTCTCGCTCCAACCGGATCAGATTTTGCACTCAGCCATAGATGGCTCGCAGCACCTTTCTTTCGAAAACATTAAGGGCGCGTTGGATCGTGGCCATAAATCGTCCAGGTTTCGTGTCCATGGAGAACAACCGGTCCAATGCTGCATCTAGCTAAAAACGGGTCATTTCGCCGAATTTTGTCATTTTGAATATGTCACATTATTAATTAAACAACAACAAATTTTTCAATAAGAGATATTTCAATATTCTGCGAAATGGCCCCTTTCGAAAAATGACCCTGATCCGTCTGGTTCGTTTGTTTTGATACTTTTGTGGAAGAAGAGGTGTCCCGCATTTATAAAATCACTGGACGAATACTACGGCACGCGTATATTACTCACAGTTATGAGAATAGCATTCGAAAATATTAAACTATTATAGAAGATATGTTGAACTCAGATATAGTTTATCAAAAATATTTTTTCTTGCGATTTTTTTACGAAAAATCATTTAAATTAGATTAAGTTTCAAATAAGTATTTTACTGTTATTAACATCCGATGAGATCACGCCGTAATCATTATCGATTATTTATATAAAGGTGAAATTCTAAATCTATTAAGAATGCAGAGCCGCCATTTAGCGACGATCGTTACAATTATTTTTTATGAGCAAGATTTGCCCTCTTTTCGATTGTGGATGTATAGTTGGACCTAGCAAAGAGCAAATTGTCCGAGAGCTAAACCTGTGAAGAGCTAAAATGAGATTTTCTTAAAACAAAACATTCCACTCATTTGTTGCATTCTGAGAGGGATAGCCATTTCCGGAAATTTGCTATTGGAAGGTCCAAATTCAATAAAATGTGCATGTGCGTATATTTCTGTACTACTAATCACTGCACTGCACAGTGGTCCAGGAAGCAAAATTAGCAGGAAACAATTGTTTAAGCTTTTATTATTGGGCTTAGAGATTTGAAGTCTTCGGTACATTAGCTGCAATTAATAAACTGCGTTTTTCGGCCATAGTGGTTTTAGGGTGGTCCTAAAGCAAACTATGAATTAAAAAATTAAACCTATGGTTTTTGCCTTTCTCTATAGAAAGGTAATAGAATTGTTGGAAAACTCAACTTTTGAACGGAGCTTCGGAGACCCATAATGTTATATACCATTTGACTCGGTTCAACGAGATCGAATTTTTTTCTCGTTCAATTTTCTATAAAATTTCTGAACCAATTTTAACAAACTTAGACTCATTCGAAAGCTGCTTTTGGGGCATTGATTAAGTCCGAAGATCAAATGGCTGTTACTTCCGGCTCCGGGGACATAATTGTATAAGTGACGTAACCAACATAACGCGTTGTTTTTTTGCGCTGAATTTTCACGAAGATGGCAGAACCGATTTTAATAAACTCGTTTGGAAACTACTATTGGTTGATTAAACAGGTTTGAAGTTGAAATGGCTGTCACTCACGGTTCCGGTGATGAGTATAAGTGTATGTAAACGTTAAAACTAATTACTTCTCAATTTTCTTGTATACGGATTAACCGATATCAATATTTTTAGGCTCGTTCGAGACTAAAATATGGCTGTGGATCGATTTCGAAGATTCATTCATATGGCGTAAATACACGAAAATTTTTATTTATTTCTATCCGTATAAACATTTCTGATAGTGACCTATGATCACGCTCACCCTATGTGCTGGATTGGGAATCGAACCAAGGTATGGTGCATAAAAAGCACAGATTAGTCTATTAACAGCCTATTTTGTGTTAATATGTGAGTGTGTGTTCATTGGATGACAGTTTCACTTGTAGCAAATTTAATTGGTTTGCATTGAGGATTTTTTTTTGTCCGAAACTTTGATGTTCTACCGTAGCATTTGTTGACTTCAAATAAATTTCAAAATACAAAAAGGAGGAAATACGATTGACTTTTATGTTTCATTAGCAGAACGCCTGCACCAGTTTCGACGCATTTATGCAGAAATGACGATGAATCACAGCAAATATAAACCACACAGACTTTCGCAAGAAGCACATTTATTTCAATTCGGTTCTTTATAATTCTTATTTTCATCTATACATTCGCGATAAAAATAAAAGTGAACATTTTTTCTTTAAATTCAGATAAAGCTCAAACTTGTAAACAAAATCTAAGATATTCTTGCTTCGGAATTGATCCGAATAAATTTGATGCTGATTGAAAACAGGTCTTAAAACTTTTTGAATTTTGAATCATTTCAAAATAAATTTTACGCAGGCTTATGCTGATTACTCACTTAGCTTTTTTCCTGATTTGACTTCCGGTTCTGGAGCTTCTGAGTGAAGTGTGTTAAAATTGGGATCCGTCACTTGGAGTGACGATGCAAGAAACGGGAAAATTCTTCTAAATTTACAGCTATGTATTCGGCTCAATCGCTCTGTTAAATAAGAACGGCTGTTTACACTACTCGACGTTTCGACCACCGGGTATGGTTTTTTTTTCAAGGGAAATATCTTAACGTTCCGGTGATATGAAGTGGAGTCACCATCAATTTAAGAGCTGGCCAGTGGATGCGGGTAGACTTACAGTAGCCTCGATGTGACTTTTTACTATAGCTGTTACCAAAAAGCAAACATAAAGGGTTGGACGAATGTGGAAGCAGAGTCACTTACTTTTATTCCGCGGGTAAAATAGATGCTCTTCTAAACAAAATATCTAGTGCATGTATGAAGCAGACAGCTACACTCTCCGTACTCTCTGTACAATGAATCGTGATCCGGAGAAAAATTTGAAATTTTCGCTTTTACAAATGATCGGTACTTAACTGTTCTCAATTTGATGAATATTCAATACGTGTACTGGAAATAAAGCTCACGTACTCACATTAAATCCATCAGTTGTATTCAAAGTTGGTTAGTTTAACTATACTTGATATGGAACTTGTTGAAAATTATTACACGGAGTTGAATACAAAATGAGCTCATTATGGATAGGTCGTAAAACGAACCTAGAAAAGCAATCAAATACACCCTCTCGGCAGACAGGCAGCAGGTAAATATATTTCCTTTTCCTGCCACTGGTTTTGGTTCACGCACTTTTCTGTAATAGGAACAGTATCTCCGAAAATATTAAAAGTACGATTTTGAAACTTTGAAATTATGTCCTCAGACATCATATCAATTATTAATTATTATTAAAATAATAAATGAAAAATCGATTTTTCATAGAATGCCCACTTTAACAAGCACTCCAATAAATAGATGAAATTAAACCATTCAGGAGCGAACAAATACCCCTCTGTAACAGCTGCAAAACTGGTTGATCCTGCCTTCAAACGTAACTTGATTTTCCGAGTGATGGGTGGTACGTGCCGAATACATTTACGAATGCTTGATAGCAACTAACATTCAACTGGATCTTTTCCAAAGCTATAACTACCACTTATTCATGCAATAAAAGTGTTGTAAGCAACCCCGAAATTAATTAGTCTGTCTGATGGAACACGTTTTCAATTACTTATGTAGGAAAACTTTTACAATCAATGGAAAAAGCAACTTTAAACGTGTGCTCCGCAAGGAATGCTGTACTTTGTATTTATCGCATGAAATTGAGTAGATGATGTGAATAGAGAAAATGAATTAAAATGAGTCATGTGAATATTTGCATCAATAGAATTACATCTTTTATCAAGGATTGCTTGAGGTAGAAAAACTCCTCTGCCCTAATGGTTGGATTGGATTTGATTTTTTTTCTATTTAACCTTTTCGACAAGACCTGGATTGCATGATGGAGAGTATTTGAAAAGTTTATGCCGCTAGCAAACTATTCATTCATGGGAAACTATGTCAGACGCGAATTCGTTTCAATGCTCGTGCCAACGACTGGGCAGTTCGCGACAGGCTCACATAATGAAGTTTGAAATAACAAACATTAAAAGGGGAGTACAACGATTATAATTTTCACGGAATAACGGTATGCCTGTTGTAGTAATTTTGCACCATACTGAGTTAATTTATTGTTTGATTCTATAAGGCAGCGGAAACAGGTGAGAGTTTCCATTTTTCCGTAGCATTCGAGAGCTTTATCATATCATCTTTCTAACTTTGTTAATAGGAAAGGAGAACTATCTTTAGAAATTTTTACTTAAAATATTTGTTTTGCGATCATGTTACAAAAATCGCCTTTTAATTTAACTAATGCTGTGCTAATGCTTTTCTTTTTTTCCAAATAGTCTCATTATAACATATTTTTCTTTGAATCAGTTGAATATAAATTCAGGTAGATCCAATATTTTTCAGCTGCGATACCATCCTTACCGACTGCTTTGCTGGTTTTGAGCTAGTGTATGGCATCCTTAACTTCTCTCAGTGTAGTCGTTTTCTCCGTTGCCTGGAACTCCCATAGCCACATTATTCACGACGTTCGTCCACCAAGAGGCTCCTGTCATTATCCCTGGACTTTTCGGCTCGCGGCGGAATTTGTTGAGTTTTTTCGGAACTTCCGCGTTTCATGTTTCTTCTCTCGCACTCCGCTTTTTTCATGTGGCTCCTTTTCTCCCGAAAGATGCGGGTTCACTGTTTCCGATTCTGTTTGTGTCGTTCCCCGTTCAGTCAAGTTCCATACCGGATTTTGCAGGTGCTTCCAATGAAGTTGATAGATCGGCAGTTCCTCAAACCGTGCATCCAATCGCAAGTCCTTTTTCGTCGTTGGTGTCAATGCCATTGTTCTTGATTAGTTTTATTCTCTTGCTAATTTTCCGTCCCAATTGTTTTTTTTATGGTTGACTCAAAGGGCCAACCAGCAACCCCCTAACTTTCTGGAGGGCCATAGTGCACAGTTCAGCTTAGAGTTGTTCTGAGTTGAGAAATAGATGCACTTAACTCTTTACCTGGTTTGCAGAAGAAACTCCCTTCCCTGTCAGTATACGACCAAAGTTTCCACCGAGATTGGTTACCCGATCTAACCTAAGGTCTCTCAGGGATAAGAGTTACTGGGAAGATGCTGATTCCTTTTTCCTATCGATCCGTATGTGTTTTTTGCATGAATATTCATGCAAATATTGTGTTTTTAGTTCTCATGACATTGTTTTAATGACCATTATTTTAAGTGACAAATTTAGATTTCAATCACTCAGTACCCTGTAATTCCGGAACTGCAAGTCGGATCGAAAACAGAAATTGTAGAAAACCATAAAATATTCATTTGA
Source organism: Malaya genurostris (assembly GCF_030247185.1). Taxonomy (NCBI): domain Eukaryota; kingdom Metazoa; phylum Arthropoda; class Insecta; order Diptera; family Culicidae; genus Malaya; species Malaya genurostris. The sequence continues at coordinate 194,857,794 of NC_080571.1, read as the reverse complement.
ATCTAAACGTGTGACAATCGATTGATCATTTCATAAGATATCGAGGTGAGTTCTACTTTAGAATTTTTAAATTAATATTTCTCTAGTATTTCTCGTGGCGATGTACAGGGGCCAGCATAACCCAAAATGTTTCGTATGGCTATGAATTGACATGATGAAGATGTATCAATATCTTTTATGACGGTTTGGAATTTAAAAAATTCATCACCCTGCAATTCCAGAATCAGAAGTCAGAATAGAATAAAAATTCTGTTTTGTACAGGTAGAATAAGATATCAATTTTGTGCAGGTTTATAAGTCTTTTAATTTGAATTTTTGTTTATGAATTTCGTTTTGGCCTTTTTGGGAAACGATTTAGCTTCTCTATATCCGATTTTTACGGAACCGGAATTCGGAAGTCGGTGTTACCGGAGTAAGTAAAATTCACCTAAGAGATTGTAAACCATTTCATTTGATTCCAAGTTTTTGAAAATTTGTGGAGCCTTCTTTGAGAAATCATAGAAATCATACCGAGAAACTGATCGTTAAGCCACGACAAAGCTTCTAGAATTTATCACTTTCTCTCTGAATGCCATGGATCAAGAACCAACCACGACAAATCGTCTAGAGTTTATCACTTTCTCTCTGAATGCCATGGATTCTGGTAACCACGCAGAAACTTTATACACCGACTTTAGCAAAGCTTTCAAACATATCGACATGCCATTACCGTTATACAAACTGCTGAATATGGCATAGAACACAATCTACTACAATGACTCGAATCTCATTTAACAAAATGTGTACAAGTAGTTTGCTTCCGTAACATCCTATCTGAACCAAATAATGTAACATCTGACTCACCTCAGGGCTCTCATCTAGGACCTTTTCTTTTCATACTGCAAGTGAATGACATTTTTTTCAAACTCAAATAACCAACAGTGCTTATATATGCTGACGATATGAAACTCCTCGTGTAAATAGGAAACATCAACGACTTCAAAATATTTCAGGAGGAAATCAATCTATTCTACATTTTGTTCAACAAAAATCTACTCAAGTTCAATATAAAAAAATGTAACTCAATAACATTCAGTACGAAAAATGAAACTTTATCTGTAGTTCACTTTTGTGGAACACTACAATACCATAATCAATAATGCAAATGGTATGCTGGGCTTGATTAAATTCTTCAATCATAACTTCCAAGAGCCATATACAATTAAATTATTATATAGTAAATAAGTCAGACCTGCTTTGGAATATTGCAACCTAGTTTGGAATCCATATAATATTTTTCATGACGAACGCATCAATTCGACCCAGAAACAATTTCTTTTACATGCACTTCGTACATTAAACTATAGAGCATTTCCTCTACCATCATATGCAGCACACTGCATATCGATCAATTTACAAACATATAAACAACGTCGTACTCTTGCAATGCTTTATTTTATTAACGATATTATTTCTCAACGCTTACAACAATCTTCACAATTAACACATTTGAATTCTTATATATCTGGCCGTCAATTATGAACTTGGAAAGATATAATAGAATAAATTATGCAAATAATTGTCCAGTCAATCGAATAATGCATCACTGTAATCGATTTTGTATTCATCTTGACCTTAAAATGTAAAAAAAAATCAAAATAAAATCCTATTTTACCGTAGAAAAAAAGCGTAGTAGTTGACAAAATATATAAATAAATATACACACTACCTAGCCTTTGCCTTTTGTTATAAATGCGCCTCCTTTAACTGAACAACTCCGGAACTGAAAATTTAACTGCGTGCTGGTCTTAAAATGTTGAACTTCAGTATTATAGTTAAAGAAATTATCTAAGTTTTGAGTTAATAGTAAATTAAAATTTGAAAATGCCCTCGGCATCTCAGAGTTTAAACAGTATCAGTTGAATTTGTACTAATTAAACTGCATGCCAAGCTTAGTAACAACATTTTAAAGTATGCAATTTTTATGAAAATTGTAGCAGTAGTTGCAAAGTTATTTGCAGAATTTTCCAATATCTTTATTTACCGATGGATAAATATTGTATGCAGCAAATTCAGATATGCAGATATTCTGGTTGACAACTTTTCAAAAGGAAAATTGAATCTTCTTCCATATACAGTAGACTCGTATTATAATTATATAGATTCTGGTTGCTCTAAACCGTGGCACCTTCGGTGTTGTTTTATTTCGTGTTTTATGTTACCGAACTTCTCAGAACTGGCGACTTTGTTTCGAAAAATGAACGGAAGAAAACACATTTTCTCAGATCACGACTTAAGCCTGAATTTAAATAGATACTGCATCGGTGAGCAATCTTTTAAGCTACTAAGCAAATCTGTGGTGAATATCAATTTGAAGCCATAATCACGGTACAGATATCTGACAAATCCTGAGCATACTTTTTTCTACTTAGTAGGGATGGTAAGTTGATGATACCATCTGAAAAACTATTTCTCTCGTACCGTATTATTGTCCTGCTCTCCTAAAAAAGTTATTGTCTACCAACTCGAGCAAAATTTGCCCAACCGACCTTTCTACCATAAACTTTTCAATTCACATGCAGATAAGCAACAAATTGCACATTGAATTTTTTATCATCATTATGACGGTTTTGTTAGACAGCTTCCTTGTCATTAAGATTCGTATCATGTAGATTTGGACAAAGCGTATTGATAGTTTCGTGTCCTTATTGAAATCGACGAATACGGTCCATTTATCAAGGATGAGGGCTACGCGGTGTTAGTTGCACTCTACTGATTGAACTGGTCCAACTGTATCGCGTTTAATAACGCTGAAGTGAAAAGTAATCAACGCAATGCATGGTGAAATCTAGGTACAACGGGAAATCGCAGCAATCCATCATTTTGTATCAATCCAAACAATAAATCACATTGCTGCTTTTCCAGAAGTTATAGCTCCGAACATCACTGGCAGATACTGCTTTGTAGCTCCTGTACTATATGTAGGAGGAACCTTTATTCTGCCGTAGTCCATAGTCGTGGCGAGGACTATGAATCGGCCGTATGCGCTCTGTCATATCCTATATGTACAATATATTTTCCGCCCTGCAGAAAGGTGCGCGCTATTGCTTGCTGAAATCGAAATTTACTGATTGATTTTGTACTGAGTGACTGTGATGGCTATCGACGAAATTGTGCTTCAGTCATGAAAATCGAAACAGTAAGCTATGACTTTCAATGGGATATGACGCCGTGCCAACATTGATTGAATATTAATTTTTCACCAAAACCAGTAACATAATGAAATCAGTGATGAAGAAGTAAAAGGTATGATTTTATGATTATGGTAATAATGAAAATAGATTGCTTCCAAAAACAGGTAGAACGGCCAAGATTTGACTTATTCAATAACAAGTTTTTTAACGCATATGTTGAATGTTACAACCTGTTATAATTTTTGCAATGACATAAGACAATTTTGAAATATCTTTGAAATTTTCCAACTTTTCCAACCCACTCGAAAAGTAATTTTTCTAAAGTCATTTTCGCTTGAAAAAACTAGAACTGACCAGGGGTTGTTTCATCAAACAAACACTTTTCACGAAACTTGAAACTCGATTTTCAGTTCAACAACGTTGAAACTAGGTTCGAATCTAGCTTCAAACAAACGGTTTGACAGCAGTTAGGGTGGAAACTAGGTTAGGTTTGGCATCGAGCGAAAACGACATAAATGTCTATGAAATTCTCCTCCGCGAACTCGATGAATTTGATATGTTATTGATGACTCATCTTTCGAGATTTGGGAACAGATAGACAGACAAATGAGAACGATGGTGAACAGTTGAAGTATTGTCTTGGAATAAAATTTTTGTCGCTTCATGTGAAGCCGATTTTGCAGCGATTGAATTTGTCACTACCAGAAAGCAAATTGCGTAGAATATGCCGAAAAGACTATATTGAATACAAAAGCAATTGCAAATTCTGTCTACCTCTAACACAACTGCTCGAATGACTTAACTTAATTTCGAGGTAAATGCAATATATGTATTTTTGAATTGATTTACTATTGCTTCCATTGAATACGAAAACTCTATTTTAAATTTTTATTTTAAAATTCTATTTTTAGAAGAATTCGGGATGTATTATTTGATTATAACCACATCAGTATTCAAATTAATAATTATTCAAATATTTATTCGAAAGATAACATTTTATGAAAATCCCTCTAAATTTAAAACGTCTTGCGATAGACGATGAGATGATAGACATATTTTTTGTGCTTAAATGATTTGCTGAGCGCCTATTGCTCTTAACTGTTTTTGTGTAGTTTCATGGGCTTTTTAATCTTTATCCGGTTAATGTAAAACTAAAACTGTAAATTTAGCAAAACCATAATTCCGATCAACCTTCATCACCGCATCCAAAGTTTTATCACATTACTGATATTTGTATTGTCAAAACTGTTTTGTAGTTGTAAAACCTCCCTAAAGTATTAAATAACGAAAAGGAAAACGTGAGGCTGGGTATTTTAAATGTAGAAAGTGTGTGCAAAATTTTAAAATAATTGATGAAGTAGTTTTTGCATTGCGATGGACACGGACTTGAAGAACGTGATTTCTAGAAAAACGCGTTTAAAGTTGATTGTCTATGAAATCGAAGGAACAAATTTATTTTTCTAGGGCGGGTAGGGCCTAACACTTTTGAAAATTCATATTTTTTCTTTGTATTTTCTTACAACAAAACATTTAGAGACTGTTTTGTCAAGTTTTCAAGTCAATCGCAGCAGAACTGTGCGCTAAGTTTTTGCTTCTTTGCAATATTAGATAAGAAGAGAAAAAGAACCATAAATTTGTTTTAATAGGCTTGATATTTGATGAAATATTCTTGAAATGTTTTACTATAATAAAATACAAAGAAAAAAATAATGATTTTTCAAAAGTGTTAGACCCTACCCGGGATTGTATACTCTCCAGCGCAAGCCCATATCTTTTGATTGTTCTGGGAAATGTGAAAAATATTTAATTTCAATTAATTAAAAAGCATTGAATACTAAATGTTTTGTTATATTAGTGAAACATTTTTTATCGTTATATGTGGAAGATTGAAGATTGTACGGAATATACTGCAACACACTTTTTGCCTTTCGCTAAAGACACGCAAAAGAATTGCTGAAGAAACCGACTTTTGATTGCAGCTCCGTAGACTCCTAGTGTTATACACAATTTAACTCAGCTCGAGATAGGAGAATGTCTGTGTACACTGAAAAAAATATCCCGATTTTTCATGAAATCGAAAATAGAATTTATTTTCTAAAATTCTCTTTTATTTTACCGTACGATTTTTTTAAATTTTATATCAAGAAAAAACATCAAGTTACAAGGAAACTAATGAATGCTTTAGACAGTTGAAGAGAAGATATATAGAAAAAAATTTCCATTGTAAACTTCTCAATACTTCAGGATGCCATAATGTTTGTGTTTGTACAATTTATGAAAATGTTGATACCCTCTCACAGCTTCACAAAATATACTATTCAAATTGGAAAAAAATACTATGTAAGGCCGGTAAGAACAAAGATCTGTTATCTCCGCGAATGCAAGAATCCCCCACCTCTTCTATTCTTGAGAAAAGCTTGTTAGATGAGCTTGAGCGAAATATAGCTGATACTATATACTAATAGCTGAATCTAGAAATCTTAACAAATCCAGTTTATGATTTTGTAGCATATTTAACATAAAAAATTTGAAACTCATAACTATAATTTTGTCACTTTTTCGTCTACTCATTCCTGGAATTGCTCTATATGAAAAATAAGACAATTTTAATTTTTAAAAGACATAAAATCTTCATTAACTGAAGGAAAAGTAGTTGTGAGCCTCTGTAAATTTAAAACAAAATACAACGTTGATTCGGAGTGACATTTCATCGCAATCTCGCATGGTAAGGGACCATGTGATGCAATCGGTGGAACATTGAAACGAATGGCAACAAGAGCTAGCTTGGCAACAGAACATGAACATCCAATAACAAATGCGAAAGTTTTATACGATTGGGCTTCTAAAACAATTCAAGATAATTTCACAGCAATCTCGTTTTGTTATATGTCACAATAGGAACATGACGAGTGCTGTAGAATGAAAAGATATTTATCAACAAACAAAAATGATTCAAGATACACTAAAATATCATTGCATCATTCCAGTTACAGAAAAGAAGATTTTCAACAGACCCAAAAATGAGCTATCATAATATATATATATATATATATATATATATATATATATATATATATATATATATATATATATATATATATATATATATATATATATATATATATATATATATATATATATATATATATATATATATATATATATATATATATATATATATATATATATATATATATATATATATATATATATATATATATATATATATATATATATATATATATATATATATATATATATATATATATATATATATATATATATACATCTGCAAATTATAAAGCTAAGTAGTTAGTTAAAGTTAAAGTCAATTATTATTAAGATATTCGAAACAAAAAACTGTAATGAGTATTGGTTCCTATGGGAAATAATAAAGTTGGTTTTCAAAACGGCAATTGTCTTATTATTTTTCGCTAATTATATCTTCAATATTGCACTTTGCAATTTGAATGCAGTCCGCCTTGGTTTGCTTATGGAAAATAACATCTAGCTTATAAAAAATATGAATTTTCATAAACCAACGATTTGTCTACATTTTAATATTTCTTTTACATTTTTCTGTTACTGACATCGTCTTGATGTCAAAAAGAAATTTATTCAAAATTTCATAAAAATTACAAAAATAATAATTTTGGCGATGGAGAACCCAGACTAATTTAAAAAAGTGTGTATTCTCATGAAATACCCATTTTCCCGATTTAGTTCCTCATATATCTTGAAAATTATTGCATTTAGGAAGTAGCTTCCTATGATATTTTTTATTGAACGTTGCTTGAAGAGAAAATTCTATTCTCGATAAGACGAAAAAAAAAAATTTTCAGTGTGCATTTTTTTAGAAAGTTCAATGAATTACCTACAACTTCTTCTTAGACATATTTTTTTGTAGAAATTATAGATTTCTAGTTAAAATTGTTTGAACATGATGTTGCTAAAAATACACACTTTTCAAAAATTAGTCTTAAGTGAAAAACATCTGAAGTATGAAGTATTTAATTTGCTATACCGATCATACATGTAAAGTCTCATCCAAAGGGGTCGTGCAAGAATTTTGCCACTTCTGGACGATTTGGCGTGGAATTGCTCAAAAGAAGGAAAATTGCAAAGGCAGTATTTGCAGCGAAAATATTTACATCTGAGATTGACAGTCCAAATCTATTGGCACAATTGAATGCTAGTGTCCAAGCTCGTTCTCTTCGTGCTGGACCGGGTTTTTTTTCGTTTGGCATAAAGAAAGGTAGGAGTTTCAAATAAATTTCCCGTTCCGGTCGATATGTTCCTTTTTCAAAGAGTTTTTTTTTTCATTTATTTGAGCTCAATGAGCCAGCCAGAGTTTTTCATAATCGGCTGATACAGGTTTTGCGATGAAATCCATGACGATCCAACTATTTATTTACTGTAAACAAATTATTAGACAAATTATTAGGCAAATAAGTTTTAGTTTTCCAATGTAATTTTTATCTGCTTGTTTTAGAATTGACAGATTTTGTGCCTATTTGAGAATGGTACACCAACTCAAACGGGGTTTTCCCTTTATTTAGTTATTAGAAAAATCATTAAGACGTAAGTCGGATGATAAAACACGAAATAAATAAATGAGCTGTACCATACATTCGACTGAATCGCGTTGCAAAATCCGACATGAAGACTAGGAGTGCAGCGAACTGGATGATTGAACCAGGACCAGCAAAACTTGGCGACTGTGGGACGTAGCTCTGTATAGAGAGAGGCAAATCCACAACTGGAAAATTTTGTTAATGAAGTGTTTTCAAGTAATTGATGAAAAACTAAATAAATAGATAAACGTGAAACAATGCTTTCTTATTAATTCCGTTTAAACGTTTTGAACAATTCCTGAATATTAGTCTGACAAAGTACAAGTTCTAAATCAGAATGTAATAACACCTTGAAACTATTTGAAACATTTCAAAATAATTTGAAAATTAATCTCACCGCACTATCAGCTTAAAACATTCAGTCATATCGAGTTGGAAACGACGAACCAATCGATTCTATCAATGTCGATCATAAGAATGGCGATTTAGCACATTGTAGACCGTGGGAATTGATGTTTGGCGTGGGTTGGCTTCAGCTTGATCCAGCTGAATCAAATAAATTCACTATTCATTGCATATATTTCAACCGTGGAAAATTATTTCGTGGAAAATGGATTCAATGATTTCTGGCTGGAGCGTAACGGACACAGACTATATAGAAAAAATAAGAGCTTGTTGGAAAAATCTGCTGCAATCGTTCTTCGAGTTCGATGTAACCCGAATGCTACGAAAACTGAATTTTTTTTGCTGGGTTCGAAAGTGGATGGAATAAAAATAACATGAAATTGGAATGTTTCGAGTGGTCAAAAATAAAGAAGGATAACATATTCACAGATTTTGGAGGGGAATGGAGAATATCCGAACACTGTAATGGTAAGCTATAGTGAACGAGTTAACTTTTTCATTCAAAAGCCGATAATTTGGAAAAATGTACATAAATTAATTCAAGCTTGTTTTGGCCGCATGGCATTACCATCTGTTCGCTAGACCATGAGTGCAGAGCTCCAACAAATCGTAAGAGTAGCCGACTTTTTCAATAAAAATCAATGTTTTATTAACCACCCATTGCCTTTACAATAGAAATCGCATATCCGAGCCAGTCCTACCGCATAAAGTATAGTGCACATTTGTTTTCCCACTGACTGATGGATGGACGGAATTAAAATTGATATTCATACAGGCAGAAAAAGTCAGTCGATTATGCTGAATGTTTTTGGACTGTGCAGTCAACAAAAAAGTGATGTGATGCAATGAAATTTTAGTTCACATGAATTATTTACAATACTAATGCAGCGAATTGATTTCAATTGTTCAACAATTCATAGGGAAATAATATTCTCATAGTTGAAAATGCCTTGTTAGTTTTTTTTAGTCATAATAAAGACCCCAAAGAAGAAGAAAACTTGATTTTTTGACTGAAGCTTTACAAAAAATATTTTTACATTCTCTTTCTTTCTTTATTTTAGTTCCGCGCAGATTCTCAACTTCTACGCAAAAAGTGTCGAAAAGTTTTTTGATTGCAGTTAATCAGAACAGCCGGAATCACGGCAGCGGTGGAGCATCTTGACTTTTATATCAGTTCTTGTTAATAGGCGCACATCCGAAAATTTTCCGTGTAATGACAGGTATTTAAAGGAAAAATGGCCGTCTTCCCAAAGATTAAAAAATGCCAAAGCGCAATGTCTAGAACCAACCTAATTATAAATAATCAATTTTGCTGTTATACTAAATGAAATCCATAACAATGCATAGAAACAATTCGTTGTTACTAGAGACCGCGGGTACCTCTGTATCTCCACCAGCATCACGGGATAAAAGATGTGTTAGTAGGGAGGGAAAGAGATCCGGATATGTTTTGATAAACAATATGATCTCAACAAAAGCTGATTTCTCGGTTGATTTTTCATTAGGGCGTATAAGCAAGTGACAGATTCTCTTTAATCAATCTCTCTTTGGATTATTGTGATGTGATCAAAAAGATTTTCTTTGATATCACTATTCTGTTTGAAAATCAAAAGTTTCGGGTATCATTTCATGCAAAGATTTGAGTGATAAACGTGGAAACTGCTTAGTATTTAATAGAAGAGAAAGTAAACAAAGAGAAACTGTCACTTGCTTATACGCCCTAATGAAAAATCAACCGAGATTTTAGATACTCAGGAGAAATATAATAAGGAATTATAAGTAAGAAAAATTTAAAATGTCTCGAAGGAACGATCTCACCAGTATATTTTTTCTCCCATTCGCATTGTTGTTAATAACGCGAAATGAAACACGACTAGTGAAAAAATAAAATAAAAGAAAAACTCACGAATGAGCTTGCTGCAGACCAATCCTAGACAATCCTCCCTCGGGCTGATATGCAGACGGCGCTTCGATCGTTTAATATCGTTGTATTTTGGGCCGATATATTCTCAGTTTCCGCCGTTTGAGAATTTTCAACATTATTCAACAAATAGCACTCACACTACTGACACACACACTTGCCACACCTGCTCTCAAAATAACTGTTTCGACCAAATTTTTAACTATACGTATCAAACAACACATTGAAATTAGACTTTTTGAGAGCAGCATCTAGACACCGCATCGTACTCCCAGTGATGCCAACTCCCTCCACAATGCATAGAAACAATTCGTGTGCGCAGATTTTTTGTTTAAATTGTGGAAAAACTTTTCATTCTTTTGTTCCGAGTCATTTGGCCGAAAGCTGTTTCGTCTGCGTTCACTTGCATATAAACTTGTAACCGCCTCGTTTGTCCGGTTTCCGAAGTTAAGTTTGGTTGCCTTTGATTACTTTCAGAGTTAACGCAGTTTTCGAAGCAATGCAATGCGATTTAATACATTGTACTGTTACCATGTCACATACATTCTATCTTGTATGCTTTGGTTATATGGTTAACAAAAAAGGTGATATACGTGACATTTCCAACTAGCGCGGTGTTACGTATTTGTGTGCATGTTCGAAATTATTCGAAATTATCGTGAACGATATTTTGTTCGCAGTAGCAGAATCTACATAGATAATGAACAGTACGGATTGCATCGAATCTTATAATATTCACCTCAAAATGTGTGCAGACCATGGACTCTGGATGACAAATTGATGCAGCGTATATGGATCCTAAAGCGGCATTTGATCGAGTAGATCACAAAATACTTCTGTCCAAGCTTCAATTACTGGGTATCTCAGCGATGAGTGTGGAGTGGTTTAGATCGTATCTGACAAACCATTCGGTACGGGTTAAAATTAAAGGTTCTTCAACATCAGAAGTTTTCTCGAATTTTTCTGGAGTTCCGCAAGGCAAATCTTGGTCCATTGCTGTTTTCGCTTCACATGAACGATTTTTCACTACTGTTACCACTGGACTATGCAAAAATCCTGATGGTATTCAAGAGTCTCGCGAACTTTCTCGAACTATAACTTATGATACAAAAGTTCGTAGATTGGTGTTTAAAAAATTGTTTGTGCCAGAGTATCGAGAAATGCGGCGTCATATCTTTCTACCGAAAAACTGGTCCTATCTTGTATGGCTATGAAATCTCAGAGAGGTCCGTGACACGAGTGGAATGTATCAAGGACCTTGGTGTCACTCTAGATCGTGAAATTACTTTTAGATTGAACTATGATGATATGTTGGCCAAAGCAAACCGTCAAGTTGGTTGCATCTTCAAGGTAGCCAAAGAGTTTCGAGACCCACGTTGTTTAAGATCATTGTAATGTTCACTTGTACGTTAAATACTAGAGTCAAACGCTGAGTTTTGGTGCCTTTACCATGCTTACTGGATCGCTTGGATTGAGACTGTTCGACGTAAATTTGTGAGGTACGTTCTGCGCCTGCTACCGTGGCGTGACCCTATGAACCTACCATCATACGAAGACTGCTGTCGTTTGTTCAATCTCGAGTCATTGGAGGTACGACGCATAACTGCTCAAGCAATTTTCGCCGCCAAACTTCGTTTGGGCAACATTGATGGTCCAACGTTACTCATTCGCCTAAACTTCTACGCACCTGAAAGATCACTTCGCCAGCGAAACATCCTGTCTCTTGAACCACGAAATACAATGTATGGAAAACATGAGCCTTTTCGGACAGTTTGTATGCGGTTCGACAAGTTCTCTCAACTATTCGATTTCAATGTGTCGTCAACCGTGTTTCATAAACGTTTACTTGACAATTTCCACGTAGTGAATAGTGATAGTTAGGTTTAGTTTTTCATTTTTAGTTGTTTGTTTTTATTCATTAATATAACATTTGTCAGATGAAGTTATACAAATATACAAATATGCAAATATGCAAATATGCAAATATGCAAATATGCAAATATACAAATATACAAATATACAAATATGCATATATGCAAATATACAAATATACAAATATACAAATATACAAATATACAAATATACAAATATACAAATATACAAATATACAAATATACAAATATACAAATATACAAATATACAAATATACAAATATACAAATATACAAATATACAAATATACAAATATACAAATATACAAATATACAAATATACAAATATACAAATATACAAATATACAAATATACAAATATACAAATATACAAATATACAAATATACAAATATACAAATATACAAATATACAAATATACAAATATACAAATATACAAATATACAAATATACAAATATACAAATATACAAATATACAAATATACAAATATACAAATATACAAATATACAAATATACAAATATACAAATATACAAATATACAAATATACAAATATACAAATATACAAATATACAAATATACAAATATACAAATATACAAATATACAAATATACAAATATACAAATATACAAATATACAAATATACAAATATACAAATATACAAATATACAAATATACAAATATACAAATATACAAATATACAAATATACAAATATACAAATATACAAATATACAAATATACAAATATACAAATATACAAATATACAAATATACAAATATACAAATATACAAATATACAAATATACAAATATACAAATATACAAATATACAAATATACAAATATACAAATATACAAATATACAAATATACAAATATACAAATATACAAATATACAAATATACAAATATACAAATATACAAATATACAAATATACAAATATACAAATATACAAATATACAAATATACAAATATACAAATATACAAATATGCAAATATGCAAATATGCAAATATGCAAATATGCAAATATGCAAATATGCAAATATGCAAATATGCAAATATGCAAATATGCAAATATGCAAATATGCAAATATGCAAATATGCAAATATGCAAATATGCAAATATACAAATATACAAATATACAAATATACAAATATACAAATATACAAATATACAAATATACAAATATACAAATATACAAATATACAAATATACAAATATACAAATATACAAATATACACATATACAAATATACAAATATACAAATATACAAATATACAAATATACAAATATACGATAATACAAATATACAAATATACAAATATACAAATATACAAATATACAAATATACAAATATACAAATATACAAATATACAAATATACAAATATACAAATATACAAATATACAAATATACAAATATACAAATATACAAATATACAAATATACAAATATACAAATATACAAATATACAAATATACAAATATACAAATATACAAATATACAAATATACAAATATACAAATATACAAATATACAAATATACAAATATACAAATATACAAATATACAAATATACAAATATACAAATATACAAATATACAAATATACAAATATACAAATATACAAATATACAAATATACAAATATACAAATATACAAATATACAAATATACAAATATACAAATATACAAATATACAAATATACAAATATACAAATATACACATATACAAATAAACAAATATACAAATATACAAATATACAAATATACACATATACAAATATACAAATATACAAATATACAAATATACAAATATACAAATATACAAATATACAAATATACAAATATACAAATATACAAATATACAAATATACAAATATACAAATATACAAATATACAAATATACAAATATACAAATATACAAATATACAAATATACAAATATACAAATATACAAATATACAAATATACAAATATACAAATATACAAATATACAAATATACAAATATACAAATATACAAATATACAAATATACAAATATACAAATATACAAATATACAAATATACAAATATACAAATATACAAATATACAAATATACAAATATACAAATATACAAATATACAAATATACAAATATACAAATATACAAATATACAAATATACAAATATACAAATATACAAATATACAAATATACAAATATACAAATATACAAATATACAAATATACAAATATACAAATATACAAATATACAAATATACAAATATACAAATATACAAATATACAAATATACAAATATACAAATATACAAATATACAAATATACAAATATACAAATATACAAATATACAAATATACAAATATACAAATATACAAATATACTAATATACAAATATACAAATATACAAATATACAAATATACAAATATACAAATATACAAATATACAAATATACAAATATACAAATATACAAATATACAAATATACAAATATACAAATATACAAATATACAAATATACAAATATACAAATATACAAATATACAAATATACAAATATGCAAATATGCAAATATGCAAATATGCAAATATGCAAATATGCAAATATGCAAATATACAAATATACAAATATACAAATATACAAATATACACATATACAAATATACAAATATACAAATATACAAATATACAAATATACAAATATACAAATATACAAATATACAAATATACAAATATACAAATATACAAATATACAAATATACAAATATACAAATATACAAATATACAAATATACAAATATACAAATATACAAATATACAAATATACAAATATACAAATATACAAATATACAAATATACAAATATACAAATATACAAATATACAAATATACAAATATACAAATATACAAATATACAAATATACAAATATACAAATATACAAATATACAAATATACAAATATACAAATATACAAATATACAAATATACAAATATACAAATATACAAATATACAAATATACAAATATACAAATATACAAATATACAAATATACAAATATACAAATATACAAATATACAAATATACAAATATACAAATATACAAATATACAAATATACAAATATACAAATATACAAATATACAAATATACAAATATACAAATATACAAATATACAAATATACAAATATACAAATATACAAATATACAAATATACAAATATACAAATATACAAATATACAAATATACAAATATACAAATATACAAATATACAAATATACAAATATACAAATATACAAATATACAAATATACAAATATACAAATATACAAATATACAAATATACAAATATACAAATATACAAATATACAAATATACAAATATACAAATATACAAATATACAAATATACAAATATACAAATATACAAATATACAAATATACAAATATACAAATATACAAATATACAAATATACAAATATACAAATATACAAATATACAAATATACAAATATACAAATATACGAATATATACAAATATACAAATATACAAATATACAAATATACAAATATACAAATATACAAATATACAAATATACAAATATACAAATATACAAATATACAAATATACAAATATACAAATATACAAATATACAAATATACAAATATACAAATATACAAATATACAAATATACAAATATACAAATATACAAATATACAAATATACAAATATACAAATATACAAATATACAAATATACAAATATACAAATATACAAATATACAAATATACAAATATACAAATATACAAATATACAAATATACAAATATACAAATATACAAATATACAAATATACAAATATACAAATATACAAATATACAAATATACAAATATACAAATATACAAATATACAAATATACAAATATACAAATATACAAATATACAAATATACAAATATACAAATATACAAATATACAAATATACAAATATACAAATATACAAATATACAAATATACAAATATACAAATATACAAATATACAAATATACAAATATACAAATATACAAATATACAAATATACAAATATACAAATATACAAATATACAAATATACAAATATACAAATATACAAATATACAAATATACAAATATACAAATATACAAATATACAAATATACAAATATACAAATATACAAATATACAAATATACAAATATACAAATATACAAATATACAAATATACAAATATACAAATATACAAATATACAAATATACAAATATACAAATATACAAATATACAAATATACAAATATACAAATATACAAATATACAAATATACAAATATACAAATATACAAATATACAAATATACAAATATACAAATATACAAATATACAAATATACAAATATACAAATATACAAATATACAAATATACAAATATACAAATATACAAATATACAAATATACAAATATACAAATATACAAATATACAAATATACAAATATACAAATATACAAATATACAAATATACAAATATACAAATATACAAATATACAAATATACAAATATACAAATATACAAATATACAAATATACAAATATACAAATATACAAATATACAAATATACAAATATACAAATATACAAATATACAAATATACAAATATACAAATATACAAATATACAAATATACAAATATACAAATATACAAATATACAAATATACAAATATACAAATATACAAATATACAAATATACAAATATACAAATATACAAATATACAAATATACAAATATACAAATATACAAATATACAAATATACAAATATACAAATATACAAATATACAAATATACAAATATACAAATATACAAATATACAAATATACAAATATACAAATATACAAATATACAAATATACAAATATACAAATATACAAATATACAAATATACAAATATACAAATATACAAATATACAAATATACAAATATACAAATATACAAATATACAAATATACAAATATACAAATATACAAATATACAAATATACAAATATACAAATATACAAATATACAAATATACAAATTTACAAATATACAAATATACAAATATACAAATATACAAATATACAAATATACAAATATACAAATATACAAATATACAAATATACAAATATACAAATATACAAATATACAAATATACAAATATACAAATATACAAATGTAGGTAACACGCGACGCGAAACTAAACTTGACACATCGCGCTTATTCACGCGACCGAGCACTGTTTATTTTCAGGAACTTTGCATGGGATGATAATACCTTTTATTTGAAACTAAGTTTGTAAGAATCGGTTCAGCTGTCTCTGAGAAAAGTAAGTGCACTTATTTTAGTTTATTTTGCACATATCACCCTGTAATTCCGGAACCGGAAGTGGGAATCGAATAAAAATTAGAAACTTTGTATGGGGCTACAAGACCTTTCATTTCTTGAAAATCGGTTTAGCCGTCTCTAAGAAAAGTGAGTGCAAAGGAATGTTACATACATATGCACACACACACACACACATACATACATACAGACATTTTGCTACTCGACGAACTGAGTCGAATGGTATATAACACTCGAACTACCGAGTCTCAGTTCAAAAGTCAGTTTTCACAGTGATTGCATAACCTTTCTAGATGATAAAGGTAAAACAACCATTATGGTAATAATAATAATAATAATAATAATAATAATAATAATAATAATAATAATAATAATAATAATAATAATAATAATAATAATAATAATAATAATAATAATAATAATAATAATAATAATAATAATAATAACAATAATAATAATAATCATAATAATAATAATAATAATAATAATAATAATAATAATAATAATAATAATAATAATAAAAATAATAATAATAATAAGAATAATAATAATAATAATAATAATAATAATAATAATAATGCACTTGAAATTCGTTTTGAATTTGTAGCCTTTTAGGAGTTATGCAAACGTATTGAAACCAAATGAAATGGAATGGATACGTTCATTCCTAACAGACATACCGATGAAACTGAAATTAAGAGGGTCATGCATGAAGTCAGTGATGATTGTGCAATATTTCTTTTATGAGAAAGGTAGAAAAGGTAACGATGTTCCTTGACTTCAATAGCCTGTTCTCAGTATAATGCGCAGTTTCTAAGCTACGCAAGACACACTTTGGGAACACAAATGGGATGCTCTGATTTGCAGTAATAAATTTAATTAACGTTACCTACTGTAATTTCTGTACCCGCAATGTCCTAACAATTGTACCACTGCGGTAATAATTAGATTACATCTCAAGTCGATGTTAATCACGACCCCAGAACCGGAGTAGAGGCATTCAAACCATGTGCACTCACGCTCTACTGACTCCCTCGTTGATAGGTGCAGAAGCATACACATTCCAATCAGTTTCCTTCCTTGTGATGGTGGTGCTGTTATTGAACAAACTCTGCTGTTAAGCGAATTAGCCTATTCGCACTACGCAACTGAGGTTTGACTCGCTTTCGTTTGAAATTCCTCCACACTTCTTGCCAGACATAAAGTCTTTTATTATGAGTATCTAATTTCCGGTGAAGCTAAACTTGTCTATTATATTGCCACTTGGGCCGACGACGAGTTTGCTCCGAGCAGTTCCGCCGATATCAGAAACCGATAAAATTAATTTCATTTCCTTTGCCAGCAGCGAATTTTGCGCTCGTTTCCTTCTTTCTTGATATAGTCGTGTTTAATGCCCCCACGTTCACCACCTACATCAGAGTGGCAAACATCATCATCGCCATCATGAACCTCATCGTGCTTCGGTAGCATTATCACCGAGTGCGGTAACACGACAGCCACTGGAACCATGTGAGGCAAAAGTCCTGTAATGAGACGGTAACCGCGGCAGGTCAGGTGGGACGTGATGAACATTGTATAAAGTTGGTAAGTAACACTCATAGTCGGACGGAGCGGTTTACTAAGGTGGAAGAGATCCTTCGTGTGTGATAACGGACCAAACTTTAACATGTTTCGTGTTCCGGCGAACGAAACGGTTCCGTTGGATTAAAAAGTTTGATCTCCGTTAATTTATTGTATATATAAATGCTTTACTGTTGTTTTGAACATTATTTTTTTTAAATCGACCAACAGCAATATTCAATTAAATGCATTATATTTACTTGAATGGGTATTAGTATTTCTTAAGCATTTATCATAAATAAGCACACTAGGAATAGCACTTTGAAGCCTGTCGGTGACGGGTTCTCGTTAGACAGTAATATCAGTCAATTGCTAATAGTTGGGAAAAAAAATCAATGTAAATCTTTGAGACGCACGCATGCTGCGAAAGTTAAGTTTCGCTGTGGAATGTGGGCTTTGTTTCGCTTCGATAGCAGAAGTCAGTCTCGCTTTGCATCATATAAAGAGCTATATCAAATCCTTCACTTATTTTCTCCACTTCCTGAGCATTTCATTTGCATTCCATAAATTTCGGTGAATTCATGTCCTAGTTGACAAAAAGCACCAAATTATACTGATTGGTATATTCCGGCCAAATGCAGTTTTTAATCGAGTTGCATCAGAGCTAGGCAAAAGTCGTTTATGATGCGTCTGATGACAAAACCGAATCTCAGCCCATACCAGGGAAAGAAGAAGAAAGAACGAAATAAACATCGCCTCTGAGATAGCGGTTAGATCTAGTTGGGCGTTGAGCGTTTTTTGAACAATATACTGACCGAAATACTCCTTTAGTTTGTTGGCACGGTTTGTTGTTGTTTTCTTTCCTGCAAAAATAGTGTGAAAATTGGGTGTTTTCTTCAAATAAAAGGAATATGTGTTGTTATTATACACGAAGTAGAAGTATTGTACAGTATAGTGTTTAGCTAATATGAGAAAGGCAACAATAATAGGTTAATAATTCCTTCCAAAATTCTCCAGTAAAACTAGTCCAACTACTAATATTAAAAATATTCAACAATGGAGTTCTGTCTGTAGGGTTTATTGAACAAAAAAAATTGCGCTCGGTTTAATGGTCATTGGACGATTTATTGGACATTTATCGGAATAACGATTCAACGTTTTGGACTAATGGACCGTTGGACGTTTTTTAGGAACAGAAGGCTCTAAGACATTTGATTCTAAGATTGGGAGCATCGGTTCTGAAATCTATGAGAAAAGTGATTAAGATCCATTTTTGGGCATATGACTTTTATCTCCCGTCGTAAATCGAAAACCGGGAGCCAGAATAGCCGTAAGCGGTTTGCTCAGCTGCGTACTGATAATGGCTATCGATTTGTGTAGTTTTGAGACCAGTTTAGAAATTTTTTTCGGTTTTACCTTTTTTTATAAATATAAAAAACAGATATAGAATTCGCTCAAACTCTAGAAAAATTTTTCGAGGCCCGGCGGACCAAGTGTCATATACCAATCTCTTCAGCTCGACGAACTGAGCAAATGTCCGTGTGTGTATGTGTGTTGTCAACGAAGAGGTGACTGGACCGCTGGTCATTCTAGTCAGTTGTCGTATGCTCGAGTTCCGACCTGGAAGGATTCTTAGTGTCAATATGATGGTAGTGAAGCGGCGAAGTCTGTAGAAACAGAAATGCCAAATTCCACAAAAAGAATGTAATGCTTTGCAAATCAGTTATGGCGGAATACGGATGGAAGACGATGAATGACAAATAAACCATGAACTGCATAAGCCGTTGAGAGAATCACCCCCTTTTTGCCTACACAATACAAGTAGGTTTAGAATTTTCCCTACACAAAAATCTCAGAATTGCGGAAGCAAATGATGTCCTCATGGTAACAACCAAATCATATATATAATTGGGCTGAAAAGTCACCACTTGTGGCTGAACACCTAATTTAAATCTTAATAATTTAATTTTAACTCATATTCCAATAAATAGTTATTTGAAAAAAACCCTTTTTGCCTTTCTCATATAGAAGGGTTATGCAATCAATGTGAAACCCGACTTCTGAACCGAGGCCCGGAGGGCCGAATGTCATATATTATTCGACTCAGTTTGTCGAGTACGAAAAATGTCTGTATGTGTGTGTATGTATGTATGTATGTAACATATTTTTGCTTTCCTCGGATCTGGCTGAACCGATTTTCATGAATTTAGATTTAAATGAAAAATCTTGTGACCCCACATAAAGTTCCTGAGTTTTTTTCGAATCCATCTTCCAGTTCCGGAATTACAAGGTGAAATGTGCAAAAAAAATGAAAATGAAAATAAATGCACTTACTTTTCTCAAAGACGGCTGAACCGATTCTCACACACTTAGATTTAAATGAAAGGTACAATTGTCCATTATAAAGTTCCTGAATTTTATTTTGATCCGACTTTTGGTTCTGGAGTTACAGGGTGAATGATGAGAAATTTCTTTCTCACTTTTCTCATTGATGGCGTAACCGATTTCAACAAATTTAGTCCCATACAAAACTTCCAAATTTCATCCGGATCCGACTTCTGGTCCGGAATTATATGGTGAAGTGTGTTTAAAATTGAATACCGTCACTTTAAGCGGCGAAACAAAACACGTAAAAAAATTCTTAGCTTGCCTCGAAACTATTCCAATCGGTAGCCATTATCAATAGACAACCAAACATCCCGATTTCGGCTATGCTGATACTCGTTTTCTGATTCCGGAATCACCGGAAATACAATAGTAAATTTATTCCTAAATTTTCATCAAAACTATTCCAACCGGTAGTCATTGTCAGTAGACAGTCAAACATAAATTTGGCCTTTCTTGTTCTTGGGTTTTTGATAAACGATCGGAAATTGTAACCATAGATTCAAACATGGATCCCAGTCACTTTTCTTGAACCAACTTCCATTGTACCGGATTCCGGTTTCAGAAGTACCTCTTTTCGTTTCCTCAGAGAATCAAAGAAAGTTATTTCTGAACAATACCACACATTTATATATGAGAATATGTGAGAGGTATGAGAAAGGCATCATTACAGCACTAGGTGGATTAACACAGGTTTTCTATTGGCTCTCCTCACTCTTCCGCATTCTTTTCGTGTCATATACAGTGGGGTTTCGTACAACGCAGACTCGTTTTTGCCGGTATTCGTTGTTGCCGGAATCGTTATTGCCGGAAAACCGTGATATGCGAGATCTACAGCATATAGGATTCCGACTGATTGGGGCTGTAAATGGTTATGTCGCTTCTGTCAACAGATAGCATCATACAGTCTTTGGCAAAGTTGTTGTAGTTACTTAGACTCACAAATTAGAGTAATTTGGCAGACAATTAGTTGAGAACAGTTCCTCCAGTTGCGATACGAAAAATGTATGAAAAAAGTCATTTGCTTACAACAGACAAAACGATGTGAGTTTTTAATTATTTCGCACATTATAGTATTTTGAAGAATGCGGAAATTCAAAGTGTTTCAAACGGCAAATGTTTTTTTCTAGGAATCACTCCATTAGATGTAGTTAGTGTGCTTGAATGCGCATCTTAATTATCAGAATTGAATCAGCTTTGGGAGATCTAGTCTTCAACGTGGTGGTCGGCAGTGGCTGGTTGGATCTTGTACGCTGGATTAAACTGGCACGACGTTGGTACGCATCACTGGTAGTCGCATATTTTCGTTCGTGTGAGTCCGCGGGAAACACCCCCGACAACGAGGAGCCGCCTGATGGCCCGCACGATCATCGACTTGAGCGGCTCTCCGTGGTGGTGAATTTTGCGTAAGAGAAGGAAAGAAACAGAGAGAAGTTTATGTTGTTGAAAAAGGTGGTAAGGCAGCGAAATTACTTAGGTCAGCGATAAGATCTAATTAGTTGACATCGAGATGGTGAAGAGCCGGGAAAGGGGGAGCAAAAATGAAAGTCGGGTTTTGCAGTGATTGCATAACCTTTCTATATGAGAAAAGCAAAAACTGAAAGATATAGAGCGGTTTTGTTTGTTGGGAAGTTATTAGGAATGTTAGGATATGTATTATGAAAACCTCGTTAGTTGAGAACTTGTCCACCGAATGGCGCTAGGGGACTCATCATTCTACGATAGAAAATTATGTGATATCTCTAAAACCTGATGATATAGAAGTTCGGTGTTTTCGGAAAGAATGTTGGAAACTTCAACGCAGATTAAATATATAGTAAATAGTAGTATTAATTTATTTCACCTGGTGGCGCTAATGTGTAATTCTATGTTGAAAATTTCTGTTAATCAAGAAAAACGTTGTCACTTTTCACTTTGTTTGAGTCAATGCATTGAATGGAGATGCCAGATCTTTTTTTGTATATGAGATGGATCTGAGAAGAATGAGGTTGCAATTACCCAAAATAGTTGGTTATAATATTATAATTTTTTCTGGACGGATTCGATGAATAGATACCGTTAAATTATGATTGCAATTGACCCAAAATCTTAGATAACGTCTTCCGATTTATCAACATTTCTTGCCGTACTGTTTTCGGAAAATTTGTTGTGTTTGTTTAAACTAAAAGTGTAGGGTTATTTTCATTACAACTCTCCCGAAGTGCATTGAAAAAAGATTTTATTACCAATGCGTAAGAAAATACTGATACTGAGACTTGTATAAGACTTCTCTGTATCTCAAATGCGCTAGTTCTCAATACAACGAAGATTACGCCATATCTCAAAAATGTAATAATTTAGGAGCTATATATTGTGAACTGCAGTGATGTCCGAGCTCAGCACACGTGCTGCTGTGTGTGCCTATTAAGCTCGTATGCTGTGCTTTTTCAAACCAGACTCATGAGCGTGTGCTGTTTGTGTAGTCTACCTACTGACAAGAGACAAGACAAGAGCGGACAATTTGTGCGTAAAAATTATATTATATTATTGAATAAAAAAAACGGACACTGAAGTCAGCTCACGAGCTAGCTCCCCATTGCAGCTCATGAGCCAGTAGATGAGCCAGCAGATGAGCCAGCACACCAGTTGAATCGCGAGCTGGTTCTACGAAGCACACGACTCTCGATCTAGTAGCAACACGGCATACACGCATGTGCTTCAGACTTCGTGTGCGTGTTTTTGAAAAAGCACGTTTGTTTTTGAAAAAGCTTGTTCGATCTCTCAGTAAACCTTCTTTCAGTTTACTGAGAGAGCTTCGTTCGATCGGGCATGAATTGATAGATAAGAATCAAGCGTTGTCGGATTGCTTCGACCATTTTTTTTGTTCTGTATGAACTGGAATGCTTATTGTTTGCAACGTAGTAAATAATATTTTTTTTTTAAATTTATAGATTTTTTGTGTTTATTTTTTTGTTTTGTTTATATGTTTAATTACAATTTGTTTGATTTATTTCCTCTTTCTTGATCTCTACTCTACAAGCTGGATCGCGCAATTTTTGAAAATGAGGCTGTCATTTCCATTTGGGCCCATAATTGTTAAGTCTACATCTAACGCGCCATTCAGAATAAACTTTTTTGGTACGGTCTCTTAAACATGAGAATTAAAAATATTTATGATTGTCGGAATATCATCGTATCAAGAGATTTTTAAATACATCATTTTAACAAAATAATTCGCAAGCCAAATTTGTTTCAATTTTTGATATTTTGTTTTGTTGTGAAGAATGAAAAAACAATTTTGAATCTTCGAATTTTCGGACCTAAAAAAGTCCGGGTCTAGGGGATTCTTCACTTTCCCCCTCCCCTTTCGGCGGTATTACTTCGTTTTACTTTTCGTAGTTTCCTTTGAAAGGATCCAGATGAAAAAGAACCGTTCAAGTACAGGAGTATTTAAATATGAACAATTTTAAAAAATTATGGAAATCGGTTGAGAAGTTTCTATTCCACGATATTTCTATTCCACAATAATTGTGTTTTATGTTGTGCGTACGACTGTCGTTTGAAATCTAGTGATTTGGATAAAGAGGGAGTTTTTAATTCGTCATTAAAAAAATTTTAGTCGAAAGGCGGATATGAATACAATTTCAATGTCACCTATGGAACCTCAAGACCTTTCTTTGGAATTTAAGTTTCTGAAGACGGTGTATCCATCTATGTTCTATTTCAGAATATCTATTCCTGGTACTTCTAGAATAGAAAACCGGGGCCGGTATAAATGAATCGAACTTACTTATGGCGTTTTTCATTGAAAAACACTGGTGGCGAGGATTGCTCTGGTTTTGCACTTTCGAGCAGAAATGACGTCAGAATATTGCATTTCTGCTCGAAAGTGCAAAATCAGAGCAATCACCGCCACCAGTGTTTTTCAATGAAAAACGGCATTAGTCATCAGCTAATTAGTTCTATAAATTAGAAAAATTTTCGCCAGCAGAGACGTCAAGCCTCGGTGCAAAACTAAAACGAGTTTGACAAGTAGCTATAATTTTACGTCTACTTTGTGGTTTACGTTGAACGTTGAACAGTTCGATATAAACTGTAATGTACTAAAGAACTGAAGACGAATCGAAAAGAAAAATAGAGATATTTGTTAATGAATTCAGTTCTCTTCAGATGTAATCCTATGCCAAAGCACACTTGAAATGGAAATTTTCACGGCAATTAGCCTGTAATTCTGGAACCGCTATTCATTCCTGCTAAGTTGAAACGCAAAAATCTATTTGTGTGTTTGTAACATCGAGATCACATAGAAAATGTTTGCAGTTTTTTATGTCAAAATCAACCATTCTGACGTTTACAGAATCGACTACTGTAGCTAGGTGTACCAACTTTCAGCGACTAATTTGTTTGTTTTGAACGAACGGAAAGTAGAATGACTCGCACGGCACTCTTACTCCACCTTGCAATCAATCATGTCCGTTTCGTGCCGAGGTTCACATTGTTGTCAACGAGCCACGGGTGTCGTGATTCACACGTGGTCAAAATGGTAAATTACTGGATATTTAACCATGCAGCAACCGCTCACTCCAGGTGCCAGCTCGGCTGCAGCTCATGCGTTATAATGAAAGCTGTAAATTTAATTAGAAGTAACATGACAGCGAAACAGTAGTAATTCAAATTTCTTCTAGTTTTTATCCAATGCAAACTCTGCTTCCTTGGCAGAAATCTACTCAGTTATCAGAAATATCGTCGAAATTTTGATTCTAATACAATTTTTGCTGAACCACAAAGGTAATATCCACATATGCCAATAATTGCATAGCGATTTCATAACTGTCGTTGTGGACTTGAGATCTTTTTAAAATGTTAATAGTGGTCCTTTTCCCGCTGCTTGAACCAATAACACACTCGCGAGTTCATTCCGATTGATTATGATGGCAGAATTCCATTAGATCCTATGCATAAATAAGCATCAATATGCTGGTTCACTATACATCTCTACAATTCGACTTCGCTCTATTCCAACTGTCGTGAAAATTGCGGTTGTTTCCTACGAGATTTTCGCATCATATCATTCATCCGAAAATCCGGCACAACTGGTTGGGAAGCAGATGGTTTGGCAAGTACGTTTCAATCAGTAAATATCAATTTTGTGCATTTAAGTACAGGTTAGACTCGATTGTGTGACAACATAATTACATATCTGGATATTACAATATAGTTTTGGTAAATTGGAAAGAAAAGATCAATTTGGAATTCGTTTATAATTCAACGATTTGTTGGGTCAACGTTTCCGAATAACGTTTATAAAATATGACAGTAATGATGAATTGGATAATCAAATTTATCCTGTATTATCGGAGAACCTACCGGAAGTAGTCGCTTCCTATGTATTTCGTTTGGTTATGTCATTTCAACCTGCTTCAATGATTGTGGAAAAACTAATCAGATTTGCGCTTCAAGGCACATTTTCGAAGTTGAATAAACTGGTTACTGTCAGTCGATGTTGTGAAATACCTACGGGCTTCATTGAACATAACTGTCGCATTTATAGCAAAAGCTTCAAGGAGGGCAGAGAATTTTGTTCAACCGTAGTTCTGGACTTTTTCCAAAAATAAAATTTTGTATTATTGGTAAGTTCTTAGTTGAACTACTCTAACCAATTAGATTTCGCTTTTAATTTATATTAGCAATACAGTCAGTCATTCTAACTTTACCTATTTTGCCATTCTCAAATAACAAACTTTCGAAATCGCTTGAAAATTCGACTAGTGGAAACTAACCCGGAGTCCTGGCAGAATCAGACTGTGTATTAGGCTGGGTAAAACTATTAAGAACTTGATCCTGAAGTTTGAAATTAATCGATTCATTCTTTTTTGTAATACCGTTGAAACTGTGCAGTTTTCGAAATAGAGTTTAAATATATTTACAGCGAATGAAATTAATTTTAAGCGTAGGGGAAATTATTATGCTTCCAAAAGGGTTTACGAATTTGACTTGAATTTCAAATGCATATTTTAAGTCATTTGTCACAGCACAGCTATCGATAACGGCCGGCGTCATTATTGGCCAATATATGAAGTTGTATTAATAAGTACAACTACGAGTGGCCTACTTCAGCTCAACTCAAAAAGACTTGGTCTGCTTTTAATTTTTCTTTAACCTTTATTTTATTTTGCTAAGGAAGCATTTTTTTAAGTGAATCGAATTCCGAGAAGGTAGAAACGATGATCAAATAACACAAGAGCAGAATTCCAATTCCACGAATGAGCAAAATAAATCATGATCTCGGAGAAAGAGTGTATTTTCAGGTTATGGTGATACACCATGATTAAATGTTGTCTGATCAAAAGCTATTTGGATCGATTTCGCTGAAATTTAAGCGCTTCGCATCTTACATTGACGGGTATGACTTCAGGCGTATTTTTGTCGATTTGAAGCATAAAATGATATGAAAAGTTTTCAAAAGAGAATAAATGTAATGATCAACACAAAAATATTTGCGCGCGACCCCATTATTTTTGGATTTTTTGAATTAATGTATGTTTCAAAAGTTTTTCTTTGGATAGTCAAATAGTGGATAACAAAGAGCGAAATTCATCTAAAAAATTATTTTAATTCAATCCATCTGATTACTGTTTAATAATCTAGAAATTGCAGAGCGTCGCCAAAAAGTTTGGTGCATATTAAAACAAATTTCCATCAAATATTTTTGGTATGAACCGCGGCATGATTTTTATATTTTATCCAAAATATCGTTTCAAAAGTCGTCTAATTTAAAATTTTCATGACTTCATCAGAACATAAAATGGTTTGTTTCATGATTATTTCATTATGACAACAGTAACGGATTTCTTTCCGTTCAACAATTATGGCATTTTTCGTATTTCTTCATAATCGGTTTTGCCCATTGCCTACATTACGCAAGCAAAGCAAAGCCTTGGTTTCTTGTGTTGAATTTGACCTTCTTTTTCAACAGACGTCAATTCTAAGCGTACAGAACCATTGCAAGGCTGGTGCTAAGATTCCACTGACACTAAGAATACTGTGATTTTTTAATCATGAAATCATGAACCATGCCTTCTCATGAAATTTCATAAGCAAAATGATTGCTATCATGAAAATTTTCACGAAAGATGCGTTGTTGTTCATAACACCAATCATTTTGCTCATGAAATCATGACTTAATATTCATGATAGACATGATTAATGATTTCATGATTTTTAATCATAGTACCGGCAGTAAATTTTTGCCCGTGTACGATAATTATCAATTAATGTTTCAAACATCTTATTTCATAAAAGTTATCTATGAAACTACTCTGTTTGAACACTGTTTCGATTACAATTCATACCAAACATGATTTATTTTTTAGAATCTGAATTACCCGGCTTTGCTAGGAAATATTTCGTGTATACAAAGCCGCAAAAAAATCTATAAATTGTCCTGCCCATTGCAATGCGTTGATTGTAATTAAACACTACATAGACGGCATCCCGATTGAACAATACTTCGTACATGTTCAGATTGTGCACGACCAGTGTCCCATCTCAAATCTCACAATGATCATAATTATCACGGTATTCTCGACAAATACGGAGGGTTTTATTTTTTTCCATAAACCTACGTTTATTTATAGGCAATATACATAAGTTTTTCTTCGCCGGGGCATCCACAATACATAGTACTTTAAACCTAATACATTTCGAATATCATATTAGTATGTTGGTATTGATTAGTTAATCTAAACACTGTTTTTATCAAGCGAGTTGCTATTATAAATTACATTAAATAAAATACATTTATTTTGAACATGATCTTATAACTATTTATGTTTGTTTGTATCAGATCATCACTTTTATTCAGAGAAAACAAAATTTGAATTGGACTTAATGAAATGATAAAAAAGTTTCATGTATGGGAGGCCACGACAAGCAAGAATGTCGCGAACTGGAACATTGGATAGTCTACCTTGGGTACGTAAAGAATTTATTAGTTAAGATCTGACATCACGATACTCCACGCATGTTCAAACGACATGATCAATATCGCGATAACCTTCACCACAAGCACAATGATTAGTCTCGGAAAGTCCAATTCGAAGGAGATGTGCATCTAACATGTAGTGATTGGACATGAGTCTGGACATCACTCGAATGAAGTCCCTGCTCACATCCAGTTCTCTGAACCATGCCTTTGTCGATATTTAGGAATAATTGAGTGCATCCATCGACCCAGATCATCTTTATACCAAGAAACTTGCCAGCTGGCCAGTGTTCTTTGGCGAGACGCGCTGTAGAATTCGTTTAAAGCAAACGGTCTTTCATTAATTTCACCCTCAATAGCACCACGTTTGGTTAAACTATCGGCTCTTTCATTACTTGGAATGGAGCAATGAGCCGGGACCCAAACTATTGTGATTTGATAATTATTATTCAATATGACGTTCAGGCACTGTTTTGTTTTGCCCAAGAAAAACGGTTCATTATTGCCAGCAGCGTTTGAGCGGATGGCTTCAATTGCACTCAGACTATCTGTGAAGAGAAAATAATGGTTTGGAGATAATGTGACGATTACACTCAAACTATAATGAACTGCTGCCAACTCTGCTATACAAACAGATGCAGGTTCTTAAAGCCTCAATGAAGCTGAAACATTATTGTTGAATGTACCAAACCCAGTAGCCTCTTTAATTCGTGATTCGTCCGTGTAAAATATTTTCTCAGAGTCATTATGCCTGAATGTACTTCTAAATATTTTTGGGATTTCCATCGAGCGTAGGTGTTCCGGGATTCCACGCACTTCGCGCTGCATGGATGTATCGAAAAATAAAGTTGAGTCAGGGACATTTAGGAGGCTGTCACGGATAGGAATATATCTTGAAGGCTCGATTTCCTGTGATATATGGTTATAATATACTGTCATAAATCTTGTTTGAAATTGAAGCTCGACTATTTTTTCGAAGTTACTAATAACCAGGGGATTCAGTACCTCACATCTTATTAGCAGTCGCGATGAAAGCTCCCAAAAACGATCTTTAAATGGAAGAACTCCTGCCAGAACTTCAAGACTCATTGTATGTGTCGAATGCATGCAGCCTAAAGCATTTCGCAAACAACGATACTGAGTTCGCTCAAGTTTAATAATATGAGAGTTTGCAGCGGAACAAAAGCAAACGCATCCAAATTCCATCACTGAAGAGTGGGTTTTATGTTTGATCTCTTTATCTAGGAACATTTCAAACACCTCTCTCTCTATAAATGCTTTCATAGTAACCTATGAGTTCCAAAAAGCATATGTGTTACAAACGCTAGAAGCGTATTTAAATTTACGTTCCTCGTCACATTCAAACATAAATTTCTCAGGCTCCCATGGTTATCAAGACTTGTTAGAAACCTTCCTTGTTGTAAATATTCTTATGACATCATTATTTCCAAGATTTTTCATCTGATAATTTTTATTTGATATTGGAAGACAATTTACTACACTCGCACTATAGAATAACGATTCAGTTAGTACATATGTTGTCGTAAATAATTTTCCATCGCCTTTTGGGTCGACAGTCTTCGCAAATTACAAACGCACATTAATTATATGATTTCTTCATCAATTCAAATCAATGCTACCTCCCTTTGTTAAGAATACTTATTTCCCTTAACTCTTGTGAATATTTATGTGACCCTCACTTAGTTGCTAGAAATATGCTGCACTCGTAAGGATTTTTTCGTAAAATCCGATCAATTTTTCCTTACACTTCCCATGTTTGGGGTACTAGTTCCACTCCCTCTTCCTTAAAATAATCATATAATCTCCTTTGATTTGAAAGTTACTTCTTGACTAATACAGATACTACTTTGAGGTGTACAATTGTACTATGTTACTAGTTATAGACAAAAATTTAAAAATCGATTGATTGAATTATTCGCTCGACCATAAAAATTTCAGTGAGATAAGAACTCTAGCACCACTAAATCAATTTCCCCTGCATTGTGCTCCAACATAATTGAACACAAAGCCAACACCCGGGTACAGTTGCGACTTTTAGAGTTAGAAAAGTGAGTTCGAAGCAAGGATTAGGAAGCTAACCGACGACCGAAAAATAAAAACAAGCTAAATTATCTGAAACTCTAAAATTGCCACGAAACTTAGTTTGCACATATTCGCTTTTTCAGGTCGTTTTCTATTTGTGATTCTTTGCAGTGAATTTTGCACACCATTCTGGCTCTGATATGCTCTAAAAACAACCGCACAAGGTGAGCCTGTGTATGTGTGTGAGATGGGACCAAGATACGGCTTTCACTTTGGGTCACACTTGGATATACCTCGTTCCGACCGTTCCCTAAAAGCCAGCCAGAAACTATATTAGCAAACCTGGTTCAGTTTCGTTTTATCGATATGCAATGCTGGAGTAGTCGGAACCAAAAACTGGAAAACACAATTAGGGATTTATAATCAAAAACACATAGCAATACCGAGAACGTTCGAAGCAACCACTTTCCCGGTCCGTGTGCAGGTGTGAAACTGAATGCCAAACTTATTCACCTTATTTATGAATATTATCGGATTATGCAAAAGTGTGAGGAAATAACGGTAACCAGGATTCTCTTTATCGTCAACAATTCATGTTAAAAGTTTGTCTGGTTGCGTTTTTGGTTTGAAAAGCAGGATTTTATATATTTTACGTGGATGCGGTATACAATGACCTTTGTTCAGTTAATTGGGATGGAATCTATTTAATATCTTATTCACAAAATTAAATTTGTCATGCATCGGGTTTCATCCTGTATTTTTTTAAGAAGGATGGGAGTGCGAATACTAACCAAACTTTAATTATTTTTGTGGCGGTTGTTGCGTCTCTTCCATCTCCTCCTCTCTCCCATTACGTACTTACATCTTCTGACTTTGATGGTAACAAGTCCGGAATCTACTTCAAGCGTGCATTTCACATGCTAACTCGTGTTTAATTTTTTGTTTTTTTTTAAGTGGCTCTCAGTGACGTTTTTATTTTTGATGCTCAGAGAATTCCTATTGTAATTCTGCTTTCGTGAAAATTTTCGCTCTATAGACGAAAAACGTTTGAACATGAAACAATGAATTTCATACATTTCTTGCTCATCATATGAAGTCTTTTATTTATCGATTGACTTCAAACAGTGGCACCCAATTTTTTGTCAAGCTGTAATATTATGTTTGATTGAGAATAAGCTGCTGGGAATTTGCATCTCTATTAAAATATTCAACATTATCTTCTATATAGTTTATTGTTACATATGTGTACTGTTATTACATGGTATTATCTGATGTTATATTATATTATATTTTACTATATCATATATTTATTCTGAATTATATAAACTTTATGAAATCGCATCAGTGTATCTATAAAGTTACAACTGGACAACGAAGTGGAGTGCCAATCGGAGTAAAGGAGGAAAAGTGTGTTTCGCTCGCTACTGATGATCTCGTGGAAAGCTTGACAAGTGATAAAAATTCATTATTACATTTATTGGATTACAGTATTGTTGGAAAGAAATTCTCTATTTCCTGCGGTTTTTGAGTAGGTCACTCGGCCTAAGGTGCCGTCCACCCCATTTTGACTCCTACGAACATGGATTCGTTGAACTGAGATTGGTAATCGAATCTGTAGTTACTCTTGAGTGAAACCTCAAAACTCTAACCAGCATGGTGGCATACATACCTTATGATAAAAAAAGAACCGGAATTTTATAAAAAAAAAACGCAAAATTTCAATTTTTAATAAATTTCTTTATTACCGCCTTCAAAGTACTCTCCTCCTGCGGCAATTTTTCATACAAGTTTTATAGGCCGCCGAAGGTATGGCCTTTAGTTCACGCAGCGAATTCTCTTTTATGGTCTCTATGGTCTCAAAACGCGTTCCCCGCAATGACAATTTGAGTCTGGGGAAGAGGAAAAAGTCACACGGGGCCATATCTGGAGAGTACGGTGATTGGTTGATGATATTGGTTGAGTTTTCGGCCAAAAACATGACACTGTTTTTGAATGAAATTCAGCTTTTTCGGCGCCAACCGAGAAGCGACGCGTTTCAAACCCAAAACAACAGTTAAAATGTGTTCGGCTGATTTATAAGAGATGCCCAACAACACAGCAATCTCTCTAATCGGTACAGAACGATTTTGAAACACGATTTGCTTCGCCGATTCAATGTTTTCTTCAGTAACAGATGTTGTTGGGCGGCCAGGGATCTCATCATGATCCAATCTTGTACGACCACCTTTGAAGCATCTATACCACTCGCATGCCTGTGTTTTTCTAGACACGATTCACCAAAGGCCTTTTCTAACATTTTCAACACTTAAATCCATTTGCAACACAAAATTTGATGCACGCAGGTTGTTCCAAATTTTCATCCATTTTAAAAATCGCCACACGAAAATTTTTCAACTTCTTTGTATAGACGCCAAACAAAAACTAATCGTACGATATGCGTCAAAATTTGACAAAATGTGTATAAAAGTGTTGCCAACGTTGAGAGAATAAAAGTTCACCGATTTGACAAGCGGGGGATTTTAAAATGAAAATTCCGGTCCTTTTTTGATAATAAGGTATAAGGATTCATTCTGTATCTTTTAATGACGGTCTAAGGATTCGTTTAATTTTATATTTATAAACTAATATAAGGTTATGTTTCGATGGAGCCATTTATTTTTCTGAGGCATGCAATACTCACCATAATAATTGACGAGTTGATTTGCAACTCCTAAACCATAAAAATGTGCCTAAATGCAGGGATGCCTAGAACTATGGGGAAAGGCAGGAATGCTCCCATAGTTTTATGTGCCATTCGACTCTGCTCGATCGGAAAATTTCTGTGTATGCAATTTTCAAAGAATACATCGCTCAGTTTTCTCGGAGATGGATAAACCGATTTCAACTAGCTTAAGCACATTAGAAAGCCTACTGTTGAACCAATGGCTGTGATTTCTGGATCCAGAGATATTTTTTTCCATAAACCTACGTTTATTTATAGGCAATATACATAAGTTTTTCTTCGCCGGGGCATCCACAATACATAGTATTTTAAACCTAATACATTTCGAATATCATATTAGTATGTTGGTATTCATTAGTTAATCTAAACACTGTTTTTATCAAGCGAGTTGCTATTATAAATTACATGAAATAAAATACATTTATTTTGAACATGATCTTATAACTATTTAGGTTTGTTTGTATCAGTTCATCATTTTTTTCAATATCATATAGTTGGCTATTGGTTGAACTCATGGAAGAGAAAACAATCTAACATAAAATAAAATTTAAATTGGAACTCCAATGAACTTAATGAAATGATAAAGAAGTTTCATGTAAGGAAGGTCACGACAAGGAAGTTTATTGTAGTATTTAAAAAAAAACATTGCAATTCATGGTATATTTGGTTTTCACATCTGCACTCTCTTAACTATCGAATCGATCTGACTAGCTTGTCCTGCCTGAATGTTCGTTAGACTTGACTACCTAGCCCTAAACTATTGTATCAGCGGTTATCCTGTCCGAACTTGTCGAAATCGTCGATGCGTGGTGGTTTCGGCTGATGCAACCACGGTGCCCTGATGTCTGCTGCAATGTCAGCGGCTCAATAATTGGCAACAGGGTGGTTGACATCTGGACGCGTTGGATACACTGGCGTCTTACTGCTGGCGCCTACTTTGCTGACGTCTGTGCGTACGGGCCATATGCTATTCGTGTTCGTCCATAACTCAATATCGCGATAACCTTCGCCACGAGCACAATGATTAGTCTCGAAAAGTCCAACTCGAAGGAGATGTGCATCTAACGTATAGTGATTAAACATGAGTCTGGACATCACACGAATGAAGACCCTACTCAAATCCAGCCCTCTGAACCATGCCTTTGTCGATTATTTAGGAATAATTAAGTGCATCCACAGACCCAGATCATCTTTATCCCAAAAAGCTTGCCAGCTGGAAGTGTTCTTTGGCGAGACGCGATATAGAATTCGTTGAAAGCAATCGGTCGCTCATAAATTTCACCCTCAATAGCACCACGTTTGACTAAAATATCGGCTCTTTCATTGCCTGGGATGGAGCAATGAGCTGAGACCCGAACTATTGTGATTTGATAATTATTATTCAATAAGACGATCAGGCACTGTTTTATTTTGCCCAAGAAAAACGGTTCATTATTGCCAGCAGCGTTTGAGCGGATGGCTTCAATTGCACTCAGACTATCTGTGAAGAGAAAATATTGGTTTGGAGATAATGTGACGATTACACTCAAACTATGATGAACTGCTGCCAACTCTGCTATATAAACAGATACAGGTTTTTGAAGCCTCAATGAAGCCGAAACATTATTGTTAAATATACCAAACCCAGTAGCCTCTTCAATTCGTGATCCGTCCGCGAAAAAAAATATTTTCTCAGAGTCAATATGCCTGAACTTACTTCTAAATATTTTTGGGATTTCCATCGAACGTATGTGTTCCGGGATTCCACGCACTTCGCGCTGCATGCGTGTGTCGACAAATAAAGTTGAACCAGGGACATTTAGGAGGCTGACACGAATAAAAATATATCATGAATGGTCGATTTCCTGTGACATATGGTTAAAATATACTGTCATGAATCTTGTTTGAGATTGAAACTCAACTAGCCTTTCGAAGTTATCAATAACCAGGGGATTCAGTACCTTGCATCTTATTAGAAGTCGTGATAAAAGCTCCCAAAAGCGATCTTTCAATGGATGAACGCCTGCCAGAATTTCAAGACTCATTGTATGGGTCGAATGCATGCAGCCTAAGGCGATTCGCAAACAACGACACTGAACTCGCTTTAATTTGATAATATGACAGTTTGCAACGGAATGGAAGCAAACGCATCCATATTCCATGGCTGAGAGTATCGTTGTCTGATACAATTTCATTAGATCTTCCGGATGAGCACCCCACCAAGATTCTACTATTGTTCGAAGAAAATTTACTCTTTGTCGGCATTTTGTTATCATATACCTAATGTGTCCTCCCGACGTGCATTTGTAATCAAATCACACCTCGAGGTATTTGAAAGTCAAAACCTATTGAATCATTCTTCCCATCATATGAAGCTCAAGCTGCGCGAGATCATGCTTTCTTGAAAAGACGACCAGCTTTGTTTTCGCCGCAGAGAATTCGATACCCAGATGAACAGCCCAAACGAACAATTTATCTAAGGTATCTTGCAATGGTTTTTGCAGATCAATAGCTTTGGGTCCAGTAACAAAAACCACGCCATCATCTGCCAATTGTCTTAGTATACATGGGGATACTAGACAGCTCTCAATGACATTCACGTAAAAATTATAGAAATTTTTGGAGATGAATCGATATCGAAAGACTTAGACTCGTTTGAAAGCTACTATTGGTTCACAATACTAATAACCGAGGATAGCATCTTACAAATGTTTTGATGAGACTATTTAAATGGCAAGCGAAAGGCACTATCACACCATTAGGTGGATTAAGAAGAGTTTCTATTTTTCATAATAAAAATATAATTAATATAAAAAGTAAGTGAATTATTTTGTAAAGCTAATGTGTTTAAAAACTTCTAATGTCGATGATATTTCCATTTTTCTTTCAATGGCCCTGAATATGTAATGTAGAACAATTTAGTCATAAACAAGACAAGATATAAATAATACTTAAAACATCACTGCAAGCTCCATCAAACATATTAGAAACAAGTTGATACAAAATCCTTCTCAGTACTTCATTTATTGGTGGTACGTTGGCTAATCGATAGACAAAAGTTATATAAAAAGAATTACGGGCAAAAGAAAGCTACTCCATTTTCATAGAGACGGGATTGAAAGAAAATCCAACAATCCACACGGATATTGACGTTTTGTGATGTGAGAGTTAATTATTGGCTTTGTGCCGTCACTCTATTGTCTACAAAATGTAACATCGGTCGTCGCATTCAGGAATATTGGGATAATCTTTGCCATTTCCAATCAAGTCGAAGTGCGATATCCGGGCAAAGAAGCATACCAAAGGAAAGAAAAATGATTCGAAAATTGTCAGAAATAATGACACGTTTCTACCGTTCGTGTTCCGTTGTCAATTTGTCTTTGATTTCTCTTTCGTTCAATCGTAACCCCTGTACTAGTGACGTACAATGATGTTGGTCCTTTCTCAGTAGTAGGTGCCAGGGATCCCGAGCCTGTTATCTACTGCTTGTCTTTCAAATGGAAGAACAGACGATGTAATTTTATCAATTATTATTTCGCTCCACTGCCTGAAAATAAAGAACATCTGACGAGCAATTCAAAGCGCATCACAAAAAACGCAACCAAAAAGGCTCACGCGCAATCAATTGTACCGTTGATCGAACTTTGCTTTTCAGCAAGAACAAACTGGTAATGGACAGCCGAGGTCGGCGTATTTGCGTGACAGGGCAAAACAGTTGAAGATGGAGCCAACTTTATTATTAGCTTCACTCTGTGCGCTATTCTTTCAGAGCCGTCTGTTGATTGCAAATCAAATTTCCAAACGTTTTTCGTCATGTTTCCTGAGGAACGGTGGAATTCTAGAATTGTTTGTTTTCATATTGCCTGCCTTTAGTATTGGAAAAAATCTACGCTCCATCGTGCTCTACTGTGCTTAGACGCTATAAGGGATAGCAATTTATAGGGTTATAGGGTATAGGGTTATATTAAGAAAGAGTCACCATGTTATGATGTGTTTTACTCGACTTCCAATCATCGAATTGTGATAAAATCGAATACAATGTCTTTGCTTCGGCTCTAAGAAATAATACCACAATGAAAATAGTTTGACAACTGGGTGATACTGCTGTTATAACCACGCAAAAACTTGAAGCAAATGCACCTATTTTCATCTTACTTTTAGATCCAATGGTTCGAACAGAGACAGTAGAGGTTATGGTTTGAGGGTATGAAATGACTACTGGAGTTGAGATGAAGGAGGGTACCGTCACCCTATTTTGAATATATCTTTGCAAAACAAAGACAGATAGTTTGTTCTAAAGAATTTTTTTAAATACAATTTCGGGAAATTTTCTAAATAGATATTGTGCTCGTTGTTTGATATCAGCAAATCATGCGAACATAGAATTGAAATATGGACTAATATAGTGGCATTATATATTTGTTTCAATGTTTAGGAAATGCACTGCCCTCGGTCTTTTAGGGTTTAAGCAGAAACCATTCAGCAAAATAAAGAATGAATTAGATTGGCGATTGCGTTGCATTGGTGGTTATCTGTGGAGGAATGCCACAAGAGCATATCTTTTAATTGAACTGCGTCGTGTCCGTGGCTTGTTTCTGTGCTGAGTTTCAAATTCAGAATAGTGTAATTTCCAAAGCGATGTCCCCGAAAAGGAAAAGTTGTGGAAATTCTCGTAACTGTAATGTTTTTTAAATTTTTCGTTCCTTTTAATCCCCTTCGTCAGTCCTTTTCCAGTCAATTTATGTACTGTTAAAAGTTAACACACGTGAAGCGTAGCGAATTCTTTGAACATTCATTTTCTGATTACCTGCAATCACGATATGTGGCATTTAATAACTCGTTTGTATTTTTCAAAACGTTTTTTATTTGCAGCCTATCAGCAAAAATATGTAAAAGTAATCAAATTACTACATTGCTCTAAAGAAATTAATACGTTTTGGTTTCCATGGAAGGTTTCTCAACTTTACTAAATTATGCCCTCGTAAAAAATTAGTGACTATAATTCTGAATTATTTTATCACTTCATCTGGCGTACCGCAAGGATATCACATTGGACCTTTCTTATTTCTGATTTTCATCAACAATGTCAATCTCTCTTTGAAGTGTTTCAAGATCTCGTGAACAAACAACTTCGAACTGTTCTTAAAAATTTGAAGTTTCATAGCTCGGTTTCATCAGAAACAACTGTGAATTTGTGGCAATTCCAACTATTCGCTTCTTGGAGGTGCATGTGCTATCTTTTTACTATAACATATCGTACATAGTTTCGAAAGCTTTCAAACAATTTCAAAACCAGCGCACAGTTTTTAACGATTTATTGATTTTTAGTTGGTTTGGCGTAAAGTCGCCATAACAAAGTTCAGTTTTTGCAATGACTAAGTGAAACATATATTGGAGAATTGGAGAAGCCAAATGATTGAGAAACTCACAGAAAAGATGAATTTTTGAAAAAGGATACGCCCAGAGACAGCACTCAAACGATAAAGACTAGTGTTTGTCGTCTGATGAACAGAGAAGATGTTTGGATATGGGATACCGGTCGTGAGGCGGCCTAGGATTTAGACCAAGTTCGATGTACGCTAACCAAACCTAGTCGTGTCCTAGAGCCGTGTCTATGAAATGGTAACTCGTATGCACGGAATGCATAAGAACACAGGCTTGAGTCCTGTCTCTGAGCGTATCTTTTTCCTAAAAACCTGTTTTAATCCACCTAGTGGTGTAATGATGCCTTTTTCATGTATAATATTGCGGTATTCTATTCAAAATTTTTCTCTTCGATTTTTAAAAAAAAACAAGGGATTGCTTGTGCATGAACTAGTATAACATACAGAATGAAACAATACTTTGCTCGCGTAGGTTATTCTTAATAAAACGAAGTGGGTTCACTATTATATGCACTTCCAGCACCGGAACCCGAGAACCGGTATAATCAAAGTTGGTTCGTACGGCCACCAACTAACATGACGTACAAACTCTACTAGTTTTTATTCAAATTCTGAATATTTTATACAATTTTACCATCGCACTCTAAATGACGATTTAAATGTTTGTTGTATCCGAAAATAAGCAGTACTTTTTGATAGGACCATAAGACCTTTCATTTCAGCCTAAGATTGGGCTAAAAATAAGGGGTTTGAGCCCAGTTTACAACATTTTTACGGTTTTGTTCCGCCAGTTTAAGTGACGGTGTACAATATTCAACACACTTTACCCTATAACTCCGGAACCGGAAATCGGATCTGAAAGAAATTCAGGAATTCCGTATGGGACCGTGAGACCTTTCATTTGAATCTAAGTTTTTGGAAATCGGCCAAACCATCCCTGAGAAAAGTGAGTGAGATCCATTTTGGTACATATGACCACTATTTCCGGTGCTTCCGGGACCGGATATCGGGAGCTAGGATAACCGGAATCGGTTTGTTTAGTTGCCTACTTATAATGACTATCGAATTCTGTAGTAATGACTAACGAATTGTGTAGTTTTCAGCCATCTCCGAGAAAATCTAGTGCGATTATTTGACACACACACACACACATTGCTCAGCTCGATGAACTGAGTCGAATGGTATATGACACTTGGCCCTCCGGGCCAATTTTTATTAGTCGGTTTTTCGGATCAGGGCCATTTCGCCGAAAGCCATTTCGCCGAAAGCCGTTTCGCCAAAAGCTATTTCGCCAAATGGGTCACTTGGCCGAATGCCATTTCGCCGGAAGCCATTTCGCCGAAAGGGTCATTTTGTCGAATCCTGAAATCGTCTTGAAATCGTAATTAGAATTGATATAAATTAAAGACAAACGAAAGATGATAGCGTTAACGCCCGTTTTGTTTACCTACAATTGTACTTCTTGAATAATGATTGATTGTTGTACTCTTGAATAAAGATTGTTTCATGAACCTCAGAAAGTAGTTTCCAAGAAAACTTGTTGACTATTAGCTAGTAAGCATTAAAGCAGTTGCATAGGTGTATCTACCAGGCAAATGTAGGTGGTATTTTCCGATTATTAAGTGAAAATGAAAAAATATATAATGCGGCTACGCCACATCGTTTTAGTTCATGTGCTGTCCGACCTCGCTACCGCTCGTTCGGACCTAATTGAAGCAAAGAAACCTAGCTTTGAGTAGACCGGGCAAACGAGGCGGTTACAGATTTATAAGCAAGAGGCCGCCACTTCCGACGGCGGGTCGGCGGCCGACTCAGCTGGCGTCGGCTCGTGGGCTTTGTGCCGCCGAGCTATCTTGGCTTCGGTTATGTGGCTGCGCCACATCAGTTATACAGGAGACATATCATGCAGGAGATATGACCCTTTCGGCGAAATGACCCTTTCGGCAAAATGATGCTTTTGGCGAAATGACCCTTTCGGCGAAACGATTTTCGACGAAATAACCTATTCGGCGAAACGACTTTCGGCGAAATGACTTTCGGCGATATGACCCGCTCCCGGTTTTTCAAGTGATTGCATAACCTTTTTATATGAGAAAGGCAAAAACATATTTTCTGTGAGTTTTTCATTCATTTGACTACTCCAATATATGTTTCCACTGAGTCATTGCAAAAACTGATCGCACATTTGTAACCTGATTGAACTCAAATTACTTAGCAATGTTTTCAAAAACTGTTGGTATCCTATTTATTTGGATAAAAATATTGACTGTGTTAGTCTATTCAATAAACTTAATTTCAATTTAAGTGTTTAATTATTGTTATTTTATGTGACATTTGAATGAAAAAAAAACTAGTCCTAGTCCTGCTAGTGGTATGATAATGCCTTTTTTCTTTCATCTCTTTAAAACATTATGAATTTTACCTTTTTATATTTTATTAGGATAATCTCTGATATTAATTTGTGCTCACTTTTGACACCAATTTCCTGGCATTTCACAAAAGCATGCTTTTGCGTTATTTGTAACATATTCGGCAACATTTCTCAGACCAAGCGTATAATTATACATCTGTACGTGAGCATAGTTCCATCACTTGTTCTATCTGTTGACGTTTTAAAAATCACTGCAATTATTTGTTTTGAATATTAGGACAGCAGCCTTTTGTGTCTTCAATTGTTTGAGAATTTTGTTTACCCTGACCATTTAGTTTGTTGTGATTGATGATGGAAGGTGCTGAACTCGTTCATCCAGTACTCGAGGTCATCCTGCATTTCTTCGAATACGACGAAAAAGCCGATTCTCGATCAAAATGTTTCTCGTGCGAATCGAACGGTGCACAAAAACAGTCCAATCGCGATATGCATAACACACTGCTCAAAAAGTTCCAGGACTAGAGACCGACGTTTGTTAGGTCGAACTTAGCTCATTTTTCGCAAGTACCAACCTTCATGTGCCATGTGTCAAATCGTCAATCGCACTAAAAACACTAAGCCTACAGGCATATAAGTGAAAAATGAAAATAACGAATTCCATGTAATGATATAATATTGCTTTTTTTTAAGGGAAAAACCTGCGCTAGCCCAGTAATGTTTTGAGAAGTGTTATTACACTCGGATTCAATAAAAACAAACAAAATCAAAGTTCGTGAGACTAGATGTGTTGAGATGATTAGCATATCAATTGAAAGTGCTTTGACGATCTTACGCGAAAATCCATTTTCGAAATGGGTGCCTCGTTCGCTCAAAATCGATTAAAAGCAATAACACATCAACGAGCAAGTGAACGAATCATGGATCAACAATTTTTCTCCGTAGCCGTATTAGCATTCAGACGAAAAAAAGCCATCCAAAAAAAGCTACATGTGGCTGGAACAATCATGGTGTAAGTTTTTGATGTTCAAGGTATAATTAACATCGACTACCTTGGAAAGGAAATTACCATCAAAAATGATTAGAACAATGTTTTTCGTTCGCGAAATCGAAAAATAACGCCTTCATATGAAGAAGAAAAAAATCATCTTTAATCAAACCATATTCTCAATAACCTAGGCTACAGCGACTACTTGTTCATTGCTGATCTCAATAAGATATTCCGAGGAAAACTATTTGGCTCGAATGAAAGAGTCATCGCCGCCACTGAAGCCTATTTTGACAAATCATTTTATAAGTATGGCATCGAGAAGTTAGGAAAGTGCTAAAAGAGCGATTGTACTGCATTTGAAGGTGATCATGTTGATAAATGAAAAAAACTGTTTGCACGAGAAATGTTGTTTTTCTAGTTAGTTCCTGGACTTTTTGAACGATGCGTTAGCAACCTTCTCTAAGGCAGTATCGAACAGTACAGAGTGCAAGTCGATTCGATACTGAATCTTGTGTTGTGTGAATGATTTTCTTAAATGCAAACGCACTCATTAAATGGTAGAATGCTTTTGTATTTTGAATTTGCACCCCGGTTTAGAAAACAAAGACGTAGTCCTACAT
Source organism: Malaya genurostris (assembly GCF_030247185.1). Classification (NCBI taxonomy): domain Eukaryota; kingdom Metazoa; phylum Arthropoda; class Insecta; order Diptera; family Culicidae; genus Malaya; species Malaya genurostris. Next base: position 194,814,463 of record NC_080571.1, on the reverse strand, counting down.
CAAAAGATTCTGAGAGATTTTTTTATATGAAAGTATAGAACGAAAAGTAAAGACGTGGCAAGGTTCATTTAAGCAAATATAAATCTTTTAGAAAACTTAACTTTCACCTACAACAAGGTATTTGTACTCGACCCGAACTCGAGGTTTTAACATCTTAAGGTCATTCGCCTCTTCGGACCAAAAAATCTTTCTATCTTTCTGACCCTATGTGCGGCGTTGGGAATCGAACCCAGGTGGGCTGCGTGATAGGCATCGACTATCCCATCACGCTATACCCGTCCCCAAAATGCTTTGTTTATAAATACCTTTGAAGCTGTTTTTCCACCAGTGGTAAGTTGATTGAGTTGATAAAATTTGTCAATGTCTGGCATTTGATACACGCTATCGTATTTTTTCCAGTCCTTTCAAGCTTAACATGTTTATTTACTAACTTTGTCCGGATTGTCACCTCTGCATCCAGGCCGACATAACAAACATTATGCTTAACGAGGATAGTAAGCTATGAATTCAAATATTTCATCCCAGACGGGTGAGTTTCTCATACGCCAACGCAACATGAATGATTCGCTTCATGCTTTTCTGCACATTCGAAAGTTCATTAAATTTTTCCACGTGACTTATTTTAGTGCTATTTGATTTGACGAGCATACGTGGAATTAGCGTATCTTGATCTGCCTTTCCACATCATTCACATATAAAACCAAACCATGCATCATCGTGGAAGGAAGAAATTCTCTGCAAATCTGATCAAATGGGCATTTGTTAAAAGCTAGCTGCGATCTGCAGAAAATCGATTCTGCTTGTTAGCTCTAACTTGGTAGCGTTGCCAAATGGTGTTTCCATGGTATTGTTGATGTGTGTACCAGCCTGTAAGTGACAAGGACTAACACAGTTTTGCAAGAAGATTTTTTATGATCCACATATGGTAACTAGACTATGCTTTTTTAGAACATTCCCGCTTTTGTCTACTAATCCGATCCGTCTAAATTCAACATTAACAGTCGAGCACGAATACTCAAAGCAATCTGAACAATCTGAAGGTTCCGGTTTTTCCTAATGTGCTCATGGTCGAAAAAAGATGAATAGCTGTGATTCGCAAGAACAATTTCGTGCGAGTTTTCAGGAGACCCGTCATCGTCATTATCAGGTAGTCGTTTCCTGCTATACAAGGCTCTTGATTCGAACATTCGTGCCACCGACCAGAAAGCTTCTATTTGAATGGGGTGAAAACATGAACTGAAAGCGTGTTGGAAGAAACACTGTCTGGCACTAAATCATTTTATCGTTTCGTCTCTGGTTTGACGGAAAACTCTAGTCGTTGTGGTGCTAAATTCAGGTGAGACATTCAAATCAGACATCATTTTGGTGCGAATCTATTACAACTGGATACGACTCTGAGCTGCTAGCATAATATGTGAGTAGCCCCTTCTTGAATGTAGGGAAGGAGAGAGATAGAGAGTACTCCTGCTGAGCCTCGAAGGTAGGTGTATTCCGGCACCAGTCTTCTGATTAATGTCAGCTTGTTTCAGTATCCTTTCCGCGAGGAGTGCTGTCTCTGAATGTACATTGATATCATGCAGGTTGATAGTAGAGAACACCATTTACACTGGTCTGTCCGAATGAAATTAATTTAAATTTAAAAAAGAAATCCATTCACATCCTCTAGATTGGGAGATAATATGGTTCATTTGGAAAGGGTTATTCGGTAAGAATATGCGAGAGTTTCTATTCAGCGTCAAGTTTATCAACACGGTACTTCCTGCCAGCAATGAAAAACTGCACACATGTTTTACCTACGTAAATAGAAGTGTTTTCCGAATTGTTGTCAATGTCGTTTTCTTTCTTACGGAACGCTATCAAATTAAATGAATTTCGAGTGTGAAAACCTTCGAATAGACAATTATTTTGTTATGTTGAAATATCAGGATGGAGATCCTGCACATGTCTTCAGTATGGAAAACCATTTGTTTTGCTCAGATTCAGAGACCAATTCGACTTAAGCTATTTTTGTATTTTTACATTTGTTCTTACATCAAATCATCGGGAAATGATAATGTTGTATTAAAATAAAGTCAAAGAAACAGTAGTAGGAGGAGATCGATTAGTATGATTTTACAAATCAAAATCACAAATTTAGCTTTCATCTAGAAGTAGGGAAAGATATTCGATTGCCGGCAGTGTTCGATTGCCGGTAGTGTTGGGTTGCCGGCATCCCACCGTAATTTTTTGACAAAAAGCAGATAGCGTCATTCCGACAAATGTCATGTGTATGTAATAGCAGCTTCTTTTTGTGTCGAATATCAAAGCAAACAGACGCTTTTACTTTTTGCTGCGTTCAAAACAAATTTTAATTGCGTGAACAACACAAAAGTTTTTTATGATTTTATTTATAGTATTATAAATTGAAAAGATGAGTGCATTGAATATTCATGAGGTGAAATCGATCTATTTCGTGATTTAATTCCGCATGCTATCAAAATTTTCGCAACCAAAATTTTCTCGTCATTTTCAAAATGTCTAGCGATTTCGGTTAGCGGCACCCTAATGTGTTTGATTATTTTTTCGACAAATAGCGAAAAATTGTCAGTGATATGCAGAGATGCCAAAAAAAAGCGAAGTCCTGGCATTACATTCCTTTTGTGGAGTTTGGCCTTTCTGTTTCAACAGACTTCGCAACCGATTTTTAGTGTACAGAATCATTGCATGGCTAGTACTATGGATCCGACTGACACTAAGAATCCTTCCAGGTCGGGGCTCGAACATACGACAACTGGCTTGTAAGACCAGCGCCCTATGCATTGAACCACCAACCCGGGCAAGATGCAGAGATGCCAAGTCTGCCAATTTGTCTGTAAATTATCAAATTTCTTAGTTAACGTGTAAACCTTCTTTCGTTCAAAGACTTTTTGCAAACTTTTGAAACTTCGGTTGTTTGCAGACATTCGTCAGAAATTTCAGACTTTTGAAAATTGGCGCGATCTTTTCGTTTTTGCTAGCTAAACTCATTGTATTACCTGGCATCTCTGATGATATGCAACACGTGGACAACTTGACGGCTTCAATACATCCGTCATATAAGTAAAAACTTTGGTTCTCTGATTTTGTTAGCTATGACGACTTCAAACAAATCGTCCAAGTCAAGGAAGATTAACTTTAATGCACTGTTTAATGCAATTAAACGTTGTTTAGTGAATAAGAAGCCAATAATACTACTGTATTGTCAGCTTGTCGCCATTATATTAGCAGTTGCCATTATGGATTCTTCCCTGGTCGGTCGGTTGACACAAATCTCGTTTGTTTTACATCGTTTTGCACCGAGCAAATGTCCAATGAATTCCAGATCGACACGGTCTACACTGACCTTAAGGCTGCTTTCGACTCTATGAACCACGAAATTTTGTTAACCAAGCTGAGCAAACTAGGATGCACGACCAGATTTTGTCAATGGCTCCGAACATATCTCGTTAACCGTAAAGTTGTCGTACAAATTAGAAATACTGTATCTGAACCATTTGCAAGTATCTCAGGAGTTCCTCAGAGAAGTACTCTAGGACCACTTCTTTTTTCGTTGTTTGTGAACGATGCTGTATTTGTCTTAAGACATGGTGGTAAATTATTTTTTGCTGACGATTTGAAAATATTTCTCGTTATTCGCAAAGAAGCTGATTGCCATGAGTTGCAACATTTTATTAATATGTTTTACGAATGGTGTTTCTAAATATTCTGTCATAAGCTATCATCGTACGAGAAACATGTTTAATTTTAATTACACCATTGCTGGTACTCAGCTGCAACGCGTTGATCACGTCAAAGATCTAGATGTTATTCTGGATGAAAAACTAAGGTAACGATTGTAACGATTCAGTAACGATTGACAAAGCAAACCGATAAAAAAAGAACCGGAATTGTCATTTTAAAATTCCCGCGTTTGCCCAATCGGTAAACTTTTATTCTCTCAACGTTGGCAACACTTTTATACACATTCTGTCAAATTTTGACGCATATCGTACGATTAGTTTTTGTTTGGCGTCTATACAAAGAAGTTGAACAATTTTCGTGTGGCGATTTTTATAATGGATGAAAATTTAGAACAACGGCTCGCCTTCGAAGCGCCATTCGGTCGATTGTTGTGCGGTTTCGACGTCATAATCATAGATCCACACCTCATCACCAGTTATGATGCATTCGATGAATGTGGGGTCACTATCTGCGTTGGAAATCATCTCTTTGGCCACATCAACACGACGCTGTTTTTGTTTTTTTCATGATTTCTCAATCATGGTACCGGTAATGGATTTGTGTCCGTGAACAGATAATTCAATAATACAAATTTTTCTTAAAACTTGTATTCTACAAAAAAATACTTCGAAGCCTTACCAAACTGCGACGCCTTATGCAAACTCGAGTATTGGTTAGATTTGAAAATGTGAATTATTGCTACAAAACGGAAAAACATAAACTAAATACGCGTCCATTGCTTGCCAATTGCAAGGGATCGAAGGTCTTTCTGTAATGTTTGAATCCATTTGAAGCAAACATTTTATTTAGGCGGGGCTGGTCGGTGACCTCGGAACATGATTTACTCGTCATCGGATTTCGATTGAGTCCACACTTCCCTGAGTTCTGGTCTAAAGTTATTTGCGTGTATGAATAAAACACATGGAAACATCTTTTGTCTGTAAATCGCTGCCAAACAGCGGGGCTTGGGATAGGTGAACGATAATAACTCAGTCATTTGTTGTTGGATTGATATAATTTACCTACCAATCGATTCGGAAACATTTAACTTAAACATGTATAGTATAGTCGTTTTCAGCATACTTTTGAAAAAATTGGTTTGAATCGAGCAATGATCTCACGACCCAATCTCAGCATGTCATCACGATGTCGTTCGTTTGATTTCTCTCGCACGGCCGACGGTTTCGATCGTTGCTTTACATCTCGACCTTTAGAAGTGGTTATGCTTCTGTTGCAATAGGGGGGGGGGGGGGCTTTGTGGAGGAGAGGATTTTGAGGAGGGTTCGAGTCAAGCATAAAAAATACTATGAATCTTCGAACACACAGGCTGCCTGTGAACGAAACATGTAGCTTGTCTAGTGAGTAGATTAAAACTGAGTTATATCGCTTCGCTCGCGTTTTAGTGTGTGGATGACATTTTCCATCTGCTTGAGTATATTGAATACCGATCAGCTACTGATTGTACGGGAACTAGCAGACCAATTCAGAACTATTGGCGATAGTTTTTTCAGACCTAATTTAAAGCACTTGTATATCGGTGATTTGTTAATGGATTTGCTACATTAAATATGATTCGAAAGCATGCATACTAGAACCTCCATTTACGTGCGAAACGGTGGCTTGCAATTTGATTCAGTTCATCAATTTTCTTCTGTGGGCAATAATAGATGGCAATGCTTACATGGATTTGCTATTAGATGATAGTGTAATCACAGGAAAAAATATAAAAAACATTCCATTTTCATCGTGTATCCATTATACAACGAATCTGTGTCCGTACAATGTTCTAGTCTAAATTGAAGAACAATGTTAGACAGAGATTGAATAAAATATAATTAGCTTGGTTAATTTATAGCTCAATAAAGTTGATAGCTGTTATATTTGTTCTTGTTTTTAGGTTGTTTGATATATTTAGCCCGAGGACTGCTATGCAGAGTACTTAGGTGTGGAATAGTGTGGTAAACAATTCAGAATTAAATCTATTATGATTCTGCACAAAATTACAATCCGAAAATTACATTCCGAAAGGACACAATTAATAGTTTTAATCTAAAGTAGTATATCTATTGGTAGAGTTTTTCGGTGTTACTCCGTCGTTCATAACAAAACTGCTAACTAATATACAACTAGAAAAATAAGAGAGTTTTACCCTCACATTTTTCATAGGTATTCTGTGTCAAAATGATTTCGATAAATGATTGAGAAAACCATCTGATTTCTTGACATGCTCAAATCGATATCCTTACTGTAATCCTGGGATTTGTACGAAGCCCGTCAAACTGATTGAAAAACAGATGATTGTGTAAGGTAGTGCTAGTTTGACATTATTTGCATTCTTTAGGTCATAATTCGCAAGAATGAAAATCCTGAAACCACAAATTTATTTTTCATTCCTACAATTTCAACCATCTGCTGGGAGCAGAAGATGCAGGCATGTAAAAAGATCCCTCCCGTAAAAGAAAACGGATGAAAATCATTATTTCAATCAGTTGGGAAACGTCACTGGAGAAAGATATGAACAGGTGCAACTGCTAGATGGGCTGCATTTCCTGAAGTTATTCATATGCATCGATGCGAGAAAATTTAAAATCGAAGTCGAATCGTTCAGTCAGATATAGACGTAGGTGAAATGTGAAATTGAAAGCATTATTGATTTGTGTAATCGAGTGGGAAATAAAATTGGGTGCTCTATTTGTTCGAAGACCATAGCTATTATGATGAGAAATGGTTGACTGTTTCTCCGGATTTCGCGGGGAATTGAATTTGAGGACTTTGAGTTTATGGCCAGTGCTTTCTTAATCGGAATGACCGTTATTCATATCGTATCGACCCTGAACTTAGACAAGATTATTTGAAGAAGGTATCGTTGCTCGAATTTGGATGTTGAATGTTGAAGGCTCTATAATCGAAACAAAAAAAATGTATTAACTGTTGGAAATAATTGTTCTAAAAAAGTTGTTAGGCCTATATTATTTATTTCGAGGCTTGCCATTCCTTCTGAATATTACATACTTGATTAGAATATCGCTTTGAAACGGCCCGTAATATAATGACTTTCAGCAGAACAAGATCGAAATATTGTGCAGAATATGATGCACAGACCCCGGATGACTTCACTGATGTCTTTTTCGCTTGATTCTAAACCTGACCCAGTTTCCACTGTAACTGCTGTCATATCGTTTGTTTGAAGACAGTTTCGAACCTAGTTTCAAAGTTGTTGAACTGAAAATCGAGCCAGTTTCGAACCTGGTTTTTATATCAGGTTTGCTCAAACCCCCGTTGCTAAATGCGAAATCAACACAGTTTTGTGAAAAGTGTTTGTTTGTTGACACTACCCTGGGTCGGTTTCAGTTTTCTCAAGCGAAAACGACATGAGAAAGATAGCACAAATGTTAGGGGTAAGTGAGTAGGCCTTGCGGAAAGCTATCATGAGTATCGGTAAAAATAACACCTTTGAGAATATACAGAAAACAGATTGACAAAAAAACGTGCTGCTTTTCTTCGTTTGATTAAATGTATACGTTCGAAGGTTTTTTGTGCAAATAACATTTGAATCTTCGAAACTATAAGAAGCAGGAGCAGCCACGACGCAGTCCGGAACAAAAAAGCATCGATCAGGCTAAGAGTTCGAAAGTTGTACGATGATAGTCGCACTGGCAATTCGAACTGTATAATAATGGACCACGAAACCTACGGGAAATTAGATTACAATTACAGGGTCAAAATATTCTACGGTGCAAGAAGAGGAAAGTGCAACTGGGTAAAACCGCAATCAAACTTGGACACCAGCATTTATGGAAAAGCAGGTACTAAGAAATCAAGCAAAGTTCAATTAAACGATAAATTAGTATTAAATAAAATATTTATTAAAGCAGGCGTTTAGTTTAAACGCCACACACGGAATTATCAGTAAAGATAGAAAGTTATAGAAGAGGAGTGTTTTAAAAAGGTGATTAGCGAGAATAGTATTAAGCTACCTGGCCTAAGAGACATTAGTGAAATACGCGATAGAATTTTGGGTATTAAAGAAGGCACATCCTAGAATACTATTCTCGGCAGCTAAGACTAGCTTAAAAAACCTGTTTTAATCCACCTAGTGGTGTAATGATGCCTTTCTCATATCAATCATACTATCATATATAATTCTGGGGTATTCTTCAAAATTATTTTTCTTAGATTCTTAAAAGAATAACCGAAATCGGTTTGTTTATCCGTCTACTGATAAAAACAAATTGGAAAAGATTTGAGGTCGATTTAGAAATTTTTTTAAGGTTTTTACCCATTTTCTGTGATGGTATACAATTTTTAACACACTTTACCCCATATTTCCGGATCCGGAAGTCGGATCCGCATGAAATTCAGGAATAACGTATGGGACTACAGGACCTTTCATTTGAACCTGAGTTTGTGAAAATCGGTCGCGTCATCTATGAGAAAAGTTAGAACACATATTTTCTTTTTTTTTCACATTTTACCCCATAACCGCCGAACCGGAAGTCGGATCCAAAAAATATTCAGGAATTTTTTATGGGACCTTAAGACCTTTCATTTGAATCTAAGTTTGTGAAGATCAATTCAGCCATCTCTGAGAAAAGTTAGTGCACTTATTTTCACATTTTTTTGCACATTTTACCCCATAATTCCCGAACCGGAAGTCGGATCTAAATAATATTCAGGAATTTTGTATGGGACCACAAGACCTTTCACTTGAATCTAAGTTTGTAAAAATCGGTTCAGCCATCTCCGAGAAAAGTTAGTGCAAAAAAACGTTACATACACACATACGCACATACACACACACACAGACATTTTGCGCACTCGACGAACTGAGTCGAATAGTATATGACACTCGGCCCTCCGGGCCTCGGTTCAAAAGTCGGTTTTCACAGTGATTGCATAACCTTTCTATATGAGAAAGTCAAAAATGGGAAAGAGCAAACTTGCATCAAAGATTTAACTGGTAGCATCCAATAACTAGACAGCAAATGTCGAATATTACAATCTGTTGGGTTAGTCTGAAGTTAATAGTATATCCAACAAAAATTTAATATCCCACAATTTGGAACTCATTTAGGAAGTGCTTAGAGCACATAACAATTTTTAGTTTTATTTAAACTGCATTTCGTCTCAGACTCGTAAGTGCATAACAGTTTATGTTAAACTGCCATGCCACCTAGAAGTCCAACATAAACCGTAAAACAGACGTGAAGTCTGTACATTTGTATAACTTCCACTGTAAACTAGAAGCGTTCATACTTGCTGTGATAATGTTTATATAACAACCTTTAGTTCGGATGAGATTTGATATACCTACTTATGGCATTGGTTCAAAGGATAAGATGAAAATTTTTGTATTTGAATTTTTGAGTGGTTATGAAAGAAGTAGTACACAATTTTGTTCCGTTGCAGCGAAGATACTGGCTTTTATTACATTGCAAGCAGTTGGTTGTAGCCCAAGCTTTATTTCGAATTTGATGTCGCTTATTATTTGTATTGAATAAGCTTATTAAAAATGTTACCAACGGTTTGTTAATAAGAGTCACACACTAACACACACACACACACACACACACACACACACCAGATTTGATGACTTCAAATTCATTTCATCGTTTCGAATCGTACGGAGCATCACGAATGACACGGCTTTTATATCAAGATTTTTGAATATAACAAGTCCATTCAACACTCTGCAACAACCATCTGTGCTACGATAGAGGGTTACACTCAAACTTTTCTCAAATTCTTTCCACTTGCCTTCAACTGTGTTGATAACTAGAGTATACGCGATTCATTGCCGAGAATGGTTTCAATCCACCGAACAAAACATGCAAATAAAACCACTTCAGGAAGGCAGTATCGGGAGTGCCTCAATGTTAATAAATAAATAAATAAAGAAACTCTTGAAAGGAGTGGAAAACAAAAATTAATCTAGGAAAAGCATTCTTTAACATTTGAGCCACTTGGTTGTCCGGCCTGCGTGCGATCTGTAGAACGGAAATCTGGACGTTGTGTACTCGAGTAGGAAATGAAACCAGCAAGGGATCGAGTTTCATTGGTTTTTGCTGAAAACAAACCTGTTTGTATGATTTTCTGCTTCTGCTTGTTCCGTTGTTTGCGCATCGTGTTCTCCAATGGTTGCTGGGCGTCTTGAGGCTAGTTAAGGAAGGATTTTCAATTAGGTGAGGAAATGTTGTGCTTGATTATAAACAAAGCACTCAAACTGATTATGTCTGAAAAAACGTGTTTAATCCACCTAGCAGTGAGATGATACCTATTTTTATCAATCCGCATGTGTTTTTTGCATGAATATTCTTCGGTGTTTAAGTTTTCATGACATTATTTAATGACCCTCGTTTTAAGCGACAATTTGAGATTTTAATCACTCATTACTCTGTAATGTCGAAACTGCAAATCGGATCGAATTTGAATCTAGAAGTGTGATAATCGATTAAACATGCCATGATATGTAAGTTCCACTCTAGAGTTTACGGTAATTTAAGGTACTTCCAGAGCCGGTATTCAGGAACCAGCATAACCCAAACCGATTCGTATGGCCATATGACGAATAAATTACAACAGTTTTGAGTTCAACTTTGAAGCTTTTCGGGATTGTCATCTTCTATATCGGTTTGAATTTTAAAAATTCATCATCATGTAATTCGAGAACCGGAAGTCATAATTGGATAAAATAATTAATTTTTGTATATAAGTTTGTTTTAATTAAAATTTTTGTTTCTGAAATTTGATTAGGCTTTTTTTGAGAAAACGATTGAGCTTTGAGAAACGATTTTATACTGGAACCGGAATTCTAAAAGCGGTATGGCCGAAGTCAGATAAATTCACCTGAGTAGCTGTACACTTTTCATTTGTTTCAAAACATTTGAAAATCAGTTAAGACATCTTTGAGAGATCATAGCACGAATTAAATTTTTAGGTGCCTTCTGATCGACAACTGAATACCACTAAAACTGAAAAAAGTTAATTTTTTTATCGACTATCCAAATCTGCTAACCCGATAAACCTGATTAAATTGTGTGGAATAGACATTTTTATACAATCCCCGAAACCGGAAGTTGGATCTGACTGAAAAGCAAGATGTTTTATAGAACTTTGAAACTTTTCATGTGAATCTTAGATGATTCTTAGATTTCATTTGCATCTTAGATCGGTTCAGCCATCTTCAAGAAAAATGAGTTACACAATTTTGATTTCGTTTCACATATCATCCTGTAGTTCCGAAACCAGAGGTCGGAACCAAACATAATGCAGGAACTTTGTTTGGGAGCATACGACTTTTCGTATGAATCTGAATTTGTAGAAAAGAAATTTTCCGAGAAAATTAATTGAAGTTATTTGTCACACACGCATTTGCTGATCTCGACGAACTGATTCGAATGGTATATGGATGTTATGTTGTTCCAGCATTTATTGCTGTAAGTAGTTTAAAACAAAATAATTAAAAAAAATTCTGCCATCATCTGGTTTACATATGTCATATTCGAACGATTATGTTGCCAAAAACGAGCCGTGCCAAAATCGGTCCGAGGCTAAATGTCATGAAAAAGAATGCTGTACACAATCCTTTCGGTTCTTAGAAACAATTGTATGTAACAGTATAAAAAATCGTGTTTTCCGTTGCTCCCAAGCATTTCTTTGTCATACAGCGCTCAAAACTCCTACTGCTGGAATAGGGGGAAAAGTCGCTTACAGAAAAATTTCGATATCTCCGTTAAAAATGGACGGATTTTAACAATCTATGGCTTGTTGGATAGGTATTACCGTGCGGAATCTAAGTCTGAAAACATATTCTGTTTTCAAGGTCAATTGTGACAGATATTGTCAAAAAACTGAAAATTTTGACATAAAACTTTGTATAACTCAAAAAGTAAACATCCGATCTCAAAACCATTCAATAGCGTTTTGGGTGACGGGGAGACCTTTCATTTGCGACTAGTTTGATGAAAATCGGTCCAGCCATCTCTGAGATCTCGACCTCTTAGTTGACAACACACATACGGACACACACACATACACACACACACACAGACATTTGCTCAGTTCGTCGAGCTGAATCGATTGGTATATGTCATTCGGCCCTCCGGGCCTCGGAAAAATTTTCGAAAGTTTGAGCGAATTCTATACCTATTTTTTATATATATAAAAATAGGTAAAAACGCATTAATCGTTGAAAGCTGCGTTGAATCGAACAAAGTTTTGGATTTAATTTTATAAGGAAAGTTTCTTCTGTTTTTGATATAATATGTTGGATATTATTTTACGATCCAGAAAACTAGAAAAAAAGTTATATTTTGCCAATAATTTTGTTTCAAAATTGCTTTAAAATAATGTGAAGAAAAAAGTCCACGTCTTATAGCGTCCCTAAGGTCGTCTTCTGAGATATTCAATTTTTAAATTATTTTGTAGTAAGGTATTCACGTGCATCTGATAAATAAAAATTTACTTGTTATTCGAAAAAAAATTAAAAGTACCTATACTGTATAGCAAAGAAAAATGCATTTGTTTTCAGTTTGGTTGTTAAACTTTAGATTAATTTGATCAAAGAGACGTTTTTTCATTGTCCAAAACTGCCCCGTTGACTAATGATTTTGTCTTTCTATATGGAAAAGATACTGATTTGAACAGAGTGCCGGAGTAATATATATTATTCAACTCAGTTCGACTTGCGCCTTTTACTTTAATTTTTATTTTTTACTTTTTTATTTATGACTTCTGGTCAGTCAGTAATTTTTACTTTTTCGGTTTTTAACGATATCAAACTAACTAGAGATTATAAGAAGAGAAAGAATATGAAATTATAGAGCCATAGTACTCAAGGAAGACCAAGGATGTGAAGAATAAAGTGCGGTGTGTGAGAAACCGTCGTGGGCAGAATGTGACAACTTTACTTTTGCTGGTTCGGATAGTAAATGGCAAACGACCTTTGCAGAGACTCGGGTGACTCGTATCGCTAAGATGCCTAAGTTCGAACCGATTTCAACAAGCTTGGGCTCGTTTGAAAACTACTATTGAGCCATTGGTAGAAGGTAAAAGTTTAGATACGAGAAGCCTTCTGCTTACTTAAATGACCCTTGTCACGTCTCACTTTTCCGTACTTTATTCTTCACATCCTTGCTCTTCCTTGAGTACTATGGCTCTTTAATTTCATATTCTTTCTCTTCTTATAATCTCTAGTTAGTTTTATATCGTTAAAAACCGAAAAAATTTAATTTTTATCGAAGATGGCTTAACTGATCTCTACAAACATAAGACTGGTTTGACAATTATTGCTAGACCATTATTCAAATTCAAAGCTCAAACAGATAATACTTCCGGTTCCGGAGATACGCCGTTTTAAGTAACCCAGTCCTCTTTGAAGCAAATTCGTTCGAAAAAAATAACCACGCCCGATTATGACCGCCGTCCGTTTTAAAATTCGTTTCTCGCTGTGGTCGTTCATTCGTTTCTACCTAAACCATTCAATGCGTATTGAACGACTGCTGCTGCTGAATGGTCAAATGACTGGAATCGATCATTCGAGTTTAGTTCATTCCTTTTTGCCTTTCTCTATAGAAAGGTGCTGAAAAAATCGAGTGTTATATACCCTTCGCCTCAGCTCGACGAGATCGGAAAATGTCTGTATGCGTGCAATGAATTCTTTTTACCGCTTATTTTTCTTAGAGATTGCTGAACCGATTTCAACAAGCTTGGGCTCGTTTGAAATCTACTATTGAGCCATTGATCAAGTTCGAGGATCGAATTGCTGTCACTTTCAGAGATATAATGGTATAAGTGACGTAATCGACTAACTAAACGCACTTTTCTCATTGGCTTGAACTTCTCGATGATATGAATAGGAATCGACATACTGCTACGCTGCCATAAAATACTACAAACTCTAGACATTACATAATTGATCAACGAATAAATTGAATAACCGGAATTACGTTCTGAGATAAATTTTCGTGTACCGAATAGATGCAAAATATATTTATACTTGAAGGCTTCACAGGTCTCATTATTGACATAATAGACCGATAGTCGCTTCTATACAAACATTTACCCCTGTGGATCTTTTCGAGTTTGATGAGTCATCCAGTCGTTTCACTGATAAATTTAAACTAGCTTTGTTTTATGATATTTCTAGTTTTGCATTATACTTAAGGATTACTAAATTAAGTTTCGATGATTATCAACTCACAAGATCTTCAAACTAGAAGAATTACTTACAAACTTGCCTACTTTTCGTACTGTAATTCCGGAACCGGTCTACCCAGCTCTTTTAAATATGATTCTGCCAGAGCTGCTTAAAATATTAGCTGTAAATATCGCATTTGCTAACTAGTCCTATTAGTTTGATTTCTTTTACTAACATGACTGTGTGTAATATATACAACATGTTTGTCTTCCCGTGCCTGTGAATTGGAATTCGTGCACAAAAAGCTCATTTGCAGTGATTCAGTTATGCTGTTTTGTGGGTGACCTCCGGGTCAGCAGCCACAGGCTGCTTGTCGACAGTATTGCAATGCGGTGCCTGTGCGAAAGCGATAAAATCAAAAAGGATCACAGAAATGTATTCTGATGTGGCCTACGTGGTTTGCAATAACATTTATAATGGGTAACTGTCCTTATGTTCATCTTATCATTTGAAATACCACGGAGTTTCTTCGGTTATTCTACCTATAACTCAAATAAACAGTATCAGTATAACAACTCTTAACAGATTTTGATTCCATTGCAAATATATTGTATGACACCTATCAAACTGATAGAAATAACCACGTTAACCCTATTTGTAAAACCCACAAGCTGCAACCGCTTGTAAAACACACTAAATTCATGCAAATTCCATTTAACACAAATGATAAGTTTGCAGGCTGAATGTTTGTTGGAACTCATGAACAAATTCCAGAAATGGGTAGCAAGCCATTAGACTTCAACATTTGCACACGTTAACAGTATAGCAAACCGTTTATTTTTCAAGGTCGGAGAGACCAATTCGTTTCAAGACTGACATTCCGAAAGGTTGGATATACTTTTACGTACACTGTCTTCGAACCTTTGTTATTAAAAAAATAGTTGATTGTACAAAAATGGAGTCCAATAAGAAATTGTGGGAAATCAATTGAACCCTCTCTCTTACAAAATTTCAGGTTGTGAACGCGACCCGATAGATTACGATGACAATCAAAATTCAATATTCGAATTATTTCATAGATTCATTTAAATTTTGATAATCCCTGGGCATTAGCACATTTTCGAGACAGATTGAATGATACTGTCTCGGTTCCAGGACTTGACTGTATCTATACTCAGGCAATACACAATACGCAGAAGGGGAACAATAAAATGGATATATTCCTTATTCTGAATATGCCAAACCAGACAAACATTGCCCATGCCAGAGTAATGACTACGCTTTGATCTATGGAAGAGAAGCAATCTACTAATCAAATCTTTTTTTTGCAGTAATTTGACCATATGATGACCAAATTATGTCCTCTTTGCTACCTTTTGGAAATACAAGCGACGTGGACAACATCGCTCAAAATCGGCACACCTTGTAGTTTGGTTGCATGTTAAATGCAGCTCTCTCTTAGATTACGTTGTAGAATGCTAGGTACTTTCTCAGACACTCGTTACTTTCACTCAGTTCCATACTAATGCTCGACTCACTCACCAATCATCATTTATACTGTGCTATGCGGATGAAAAAAAAGTTTATTTTCATTTTCTAGATAGTACATTGAGTGCATTTTAGCCATTCTCATATAGAAAGGCTATGCAATTACTGTGAAAACCATTTTTTGAACCTAGTGTCATATACCATTCGAATCAGTTCGTCTGGTACACAAAATGTCTGTATGCGTGTGTATGAAAGTTTGTAACATTTTTTTTCCCTAACTTTTCTCGGAGATGGCTTAACCGATTTTCATGAACTTTGAAGGTGAAAGGTCTTGTGATCCTATGCAAAGTTCCTGAATTTTATTCTAATCCGACTTCCGGTTCCGGGATTACAGGGTGATACGTGCAAAAAAATTCAATAAACAAAAATTCACTAGCTTTTCTCAGAAATTTTCTTTTTCTGAAATTTCTTGAAATTATTTGAAAAGTTCCCGGAAAGTTGTTTCTGTTTTAGTATTACAGCTTGATACGACAAAATTTTTCAATTTCATTAGTATTTTTTCACAGGTGATTGAGTAACGAGATGCAAATTTTTATAAAATTGACTAGTAAATTCTCCAGGCAGATCCCGATTTCCGGTTTCGAAAGCAGCGATAATAGTGAAGAAAAACTACAAAAACCTGTTTTAATCCACCTAGTGGTTTGATTATGATTTTCTCATTTGACTAGTATTCTCAGCAATATTACTGTGGTATTCTTGAAAAAAATTGCTTTAAAATTTCATTGCATTGAATAGAAACAGAGAAGTTTGCCCGGACACAAACTAGCAAAGCCTAAAATTGAAACATTTCGAACCAAAATTAGAAGACTTTTTTCAGTTTTTTAGCAGCATCAGTACAAATGACGGTTTGAAAGTTTTAACACACTTCTCCCTGTAGTTCCTGATTATCTTTTATTTGGGCTTATTATTTGTGAAAATGGGTTAAGCCGTTGCGGAGAAAAGTAAATACTTTCTGTTTTGGAATTTTTGGAAATACTTTCAAGGATCCAGATATATCCAAAGTCGGTTCATATGACCAGCAACTAATATAACCTACAAATTGTAATATTTAAGACCAAAGTTCGAAGCTTGTTTACTTTTGTCGCACTATACGACGGCTTTAAATTTCAAACAATTATCACCCTGTACTTCCGGAACCGGAAGTCAGATCCGGATGAAATTCAAGAATTCTATGAAGGACCATAAGCGCTTTCATTCTGAGTTTAAGAAAATCGGTTGTGAAGTCACGAAGAAAAGTGAGTTAGATCCATTTGAAGACCACTGTTTTTGGTACTTCCGGCACCAGATTTCGGGAACCGGAATATCCGATGAGAGTTTGTGTGGTCTTCAACTTACCAAACCTGTGAACAAGAGAAATTAGAAGTCAGATCCATACCAAATTTTAAAAAATTGTTCAGGGGTAATAGTACCTTTTATTTGAGCCTAAGTTTGGGAAAATCGGTTCAGTCATCTAGAAGAAAAGTGAGTGCATATTTTTCTCAAACACTTACACACACACATTTTGTGTACTCGACGAACTGAGTCGAATAATATATGACACTCGGCCTTCCGGGCCTTGGCTCAAAAGTCGGTTTTCACAGTGATTGCATAGCCTTTCTATATGGGAAAAGCAAAACGGAACTCCGATTTCTCAGCAACGGATAAACCGATTCTCACAAATTTTTATTCAAATTAAAGCTCTCATTGTTTTAGAAGACACTGTGCAATTTCATCAAGATTCGACTTCCGTTTTCAAAAATATATGGCGATGACTGTCAAAATTTTCAAACAGTCATATAAAATGACGATGCAAAACCGATACGCATCGGTACGTGCTACTACAGAAGAAGAAAACACCACTACCTTTCCGAACGAAGCACACAACGTGCTCTGTTCAATTTCGTATAGCGTGTACAAGAAAACGAAAAGAGTTCAAAAACTCAACTTACAACGTTTGCGATAGACAACTGAATTCATCGGCTGTGATTATTTGGGCTTATTATTTGTAAAAATCGGTTGAGTCATTGCGGAGAAAAGTGAGTACTTTCTGTTTTGGAATTTTTGGAAATAATTTCATGGGACCAGATATATCCAAAGTCGGTTCATATGACCAGCAACTAATATGACCTACAAATTGGAGGCCAAAATTAGCAGCTTGCTGAGTTTGTGTGGTCTTCAACTTACAAGACTTGTTGACTAGAGAAAATAGAAGTCAGACCAAGACCAAATTCAATTTTTTTTATTGGATAATACACTGAGGTGTCTTTTTAAGCGGGGGATACGTAAAGCGTAAAAAAAACACTCAAAAACACCGCGTAATTTCGGAAATCTGCTTTGAATGAAACGAGTAGTTTAGGAAATTCGCGTAAAAAACCGCGTAACTTCGGAAATCCGCGTTAAGAAAACCTTCAAACTGAAGAAAAAAAAATTGATGCCAAATATCTTAGAAATGCATGAAACGTCCAGATCTGGTGTAATCTCAAAAAAAATTTTGTTGTGAAAATCGACATGGGACATAGAAAAATTTTGAGGCTTAAAAAATCGAAAAATTTTTTTGATGCCGAAAGAAAACCGCGTCAATTTGGAAATCCGCGTAAAATAACGTGTAACTTCGGAAATCCGCGTAAAAAGAGACCCTAGTGTAGTATCTTTCATTTGAGTATAAGTTTGGGAAAATCGGTATATGACACTCGACCTTCCGGGCCATGGTTAAAAATGGGAAAAACTATATGAGAAAAGCAAAATGGAACTCCGATTTCTCAGCCACGGATAAATTGATTCTCACAAGTCCTAATTAAAATTGAAGCTTTCATTATTTTAAAAGCTACTGTACAATTTCATCCAGATCCGACTACCGCTTCCAAAAATATAGGGCTTTCGAACAGTCATACACAATGACGATGCAAAACCGATACGCATCGGTACGTGCTGGTACGGAAGAAGAAAATATCACGAATCATTGCGAACGAAGCACACAACGTGCTCTGTTCATTTCGGTATAGCGTGTACGAGAAAACGAAAAGAGTTCAAAAGCTCAACTTACAACGTTTGCGAAAGACAACCGAATTCATCGGCTGTGATTACAAAAGATAATATTGATAATAATAACAAAAATAAAAATCCAATCATAATGCATGTTTCATTATGCTGCTTGAAAAGTATTACTACCCGATTAACTTGAATGTCTTATACAGGAGTAGCAGGAGCACAGGTTTTCGTTTGGTTGCATTTTCGTTTCATTGACTCAATCGAAATAGTATATGAGAGGTGAAATGACAATCCTTAATTCAAACAAAGTCTTTGTCTCCATAATCAACATTTGAATTGAATAGTTTTTTTTCGCTTAACTTATTATATGCTGGTTAGAATGTCTAATTGTCATAAAATTTACGACACAGATAAGTACGAAATTTTCAAAGTAGATTTTATAACTTTTTGAACTTGTAGGCCTGTCTTTTTGTTGGCCGCAAAAATTTTTAACGATTGTAACTGTCTCCGAGTTCCGAGATTGTCAAAAACTTTATCGAAACTTTCATCGATTTCTAATGAAATGTTGAAGATTGGCATCATTACACCACAAGGTTGATGAAAACTGGTTTTTCAAATCTTATTCATACTTTTAATGATGTCATGCGTAACATCGACAAAGACAGAAACAATTAGAGCAGGTTAGAAAAGTTAGTGTTAGTAGACCAAATATCTCGATATCTCTTCTAGATAATTAAAATTATAATCGTTTGTATCGCTTTAAACAAAGAAGACTATATAGTTAAGCAGAACCGAGACTGAAACGGATATAATTCTAAATTATCTGAAGTTTTACTAACGAATTCCGATACAATACACTGGTGACCGGATGAACCACTTTTTCTGCCCAAATGTCAAAATCGCTGGTGGGCTTCCAAAAGAAGATACTCGTATCTTTCGTTGGAAATTGGTTACCATCACGGAATTTTTCGCTTGGGTTACAAGCTATCCTATCATTGTTCATTTGGGCACCGTAGCCTAATTCGTCCGATATGGAAAGTGTGGAGCCTTGGAATGGAAAAACGGCAAAACTGATGTAAAAATGATATCATTTTTCAGAGTAGCCCTCAATATTTGCACAAATCTGCCTTTGTTCGTAAATGGAGATTTCGGTGTACCGACAAGCGCCATTCTTGAATTGTTCGTTATATGCGGTGTTTGTCATCGTGTAACGTTCCATACGTTCAATAATTGTCGCAAGTGTACGCACATGCTTTGTAGAACCGTTTGGTGTTTTAGATAGATATAGGGAACTTCGGCTTTTCTAGTGATCTGCCTCATAATATAAACTACGAATTTCGCAACCTTCAAAAATTCATGAGAAATGGTAGGTATCGTTTTAATACATAAATAAAGCGAAGTAAACAAATCAATAATATATTCCTCCCAGGCTCTACTTAAAAATAAATCTAACCGAATCCAATTACTCCCTTTAGGAAACCTGCGTTTACCGATTGAAACTAAGTAGTACATGAACTGCTTCGCGACCCACAACCCCCTTTTGCAATTTCAAAATATTTCATTCGAAATCGGGTAAAGTTTCACCACAACGGTGGATATTTTGCAATATTTTAAACCACATTCACACGGACAACTGCAATAAAATGATTTACCTGCTCAATTCCACTGACGAGCACAATATTTAATGAAATAAGTGATAGGGGAAAGTCTTATAAAGCCCCTGCTAGCCAAAATGCCCCCTTTCCTTTCTTAAGCATTGAAGACTTTTCTGAACCAAAGTTTTATCATTAACACTATCTTTTCGTAGGATCTTTCTGCTATGCAAGTTTGGTGGTTGTCGTTTGCAGGAAAGTATGAAAAAACTAAAAAATTCATTTAGCAGCTTTTCGATGTAAAGTTTTGCTTCGACTAAAAATATGTTTTATCCGCTATTTCTTTGACATACTGATTATCTCAAAACAGTAACTTTATGGACATTTCAAGAAGCATAATGCATCATTGTTGTAGGATAAAATGTCTTTTGTTGTGTGTCATGCCATTGATTTGTTGTGGACATATTTTACGGCTGCTGGGGCATTATGTCTGAGGCGAGCGAAAAAAACTAAGAATGTGGCCGTTTTGGAAAATGTGTTTATATCAATCAATTCTCATCTTTTCTATTGGAGTCATTGAAAATTATGTTCCTCATCCGTATTGCAATGAAATACATACATTCTCGAGGAAAATATATCAATACACTTGGAAATATCTCAATGTTTTCTTAAGGGGGGCATATTATAACACTTTACCCTAAGTTGCTTTCCGCATTTAAGTTACATCGAATCGATTAGTAGTTGAATAAAAAAAATCAAATGAATCTTGCGATAGAAAAAAAATAGCTCATTCCAGTTTGACTTGCTGAATAGCAGAGCAATAAAATGAAAAGAGAACCAGTGCTCTCTAACGAAACCAAACGGTGTGCATTAAACGAGATCAAATAATATTTGGTGTGCTGCACGTCCCCGTAGGTATAAGAGCCAATTTACCTATTCAGCGAAAGAATAACAGAGCTAATGAAAAGCATCCGCTCTGTTGCATGGTTTGGCATCAACCGATCTATTTCACTCGGTATCTTAGAGCTAAGGCAGTGTGCCTTACTAAATATATAGTTTTATTATATTACTGTACAGAAGCAGAAGAGGGTAGGTACATTCTTTTTGGAACAATAGATGGATGTACGTTTGAGTATAAGAAAAACAATGTTTATATATTAAAACTGTTCAAAATGGCGAACACATCGATCATCTCCCGTTCATTCGATATCTTTCGTAATTAAATCCAAGCATCCAAATAATGTATCAAACTGACTCGAAGACTTGGTTTTAGTGTTAACTTGAGCTTGCTTGAGCTTGAGCGACCATCCCTGGTTGCTACTCCGTTACTGATCGGGATTAGCTGAAATTGTACAGGGAGTTTCTAGATGATCCATCCTGGGACTGGTAAATCATCCTTCAATGTACATCTTCTGGTAATCCCAGAATTCATTGATCAGTACCGGCGCCGGCCAGGCCCGAACGTAGATCGTCTAAGGAATGGGAAGGGATGTTAGTCCAACACTTGTTGTTACTAGAGGCCGTATATACTACTGCGCACTCCACAAGTGTCACGGGAGAAGGATATTTGTTAGTAAAAATTTCAGTATTGGTATTATTCGCGGGCGACTTAGTATGTTTCGGTTTCAAGATGCCCGGATGTACCACTAAACTCATTGACTTCCCGAGTGAACGTTTCAACAATATCCTATATTGAAGTTCCGGCAAGTCTTGATTCACAGCTCTTATTCGAGGAAACTGAAGAAAAATTTGCAATACTATCGCGTAAAGAATGAAAACTTCCCTATTTTTTATAAATGATATTACGCGATACAAAATAAACGAGTGAATAGGATTTAGACAAAATAGTTTATTCATTGCATTGACATATTCTAAACAGTTGTTATAAAATCATTTTGAATCTCCAAATAAAGGTCAACAGATTTCACGCGCGTCTTTATTTATTATTAATTATTCTTTATTATTTCCGCTTTCTTATTTTAATTACTTATTAAAACTATTAATTCGTTATATTGGTTGATCTGGGCAGCCGGCTACCGAGAAAAATATTAATTTTTTTTTAATATTAATCTCAAATGTTTTTTACTACGTATTCAATATATCGATATATGTTATCTCTGTTATTAACTTTGTAATATCAACGGATTTGCGCAATAGTTATAGATTATTTTTTTATTTATCATTCAATTTATAATCCTGACAGACAATCAATAACATGGAAGAAGAAAACATTCCAAATTCCAAACTTTTTTTCGAAGTTAGACGGAAATTGACAGGTTGAATGAAGAGATAATTTAGTAAAAAAGAGTAATCAGAAGTAAAGCATTGAAAATATCTGATAACTGAAAGGAAAAAGAAACTCCTGCAATTGTCGCCTTTTACGACATGGAAGCAGGAACCCAGTGGATCTATTCTTGGATCATTTTTGTTTCGCCGGATTCCACACGGCATCTAGGATGATACTGTCCGGAGAGAGCTAATCGCCCTTATTCTGAATAACGTCGTATCTTTTTTTCGCTCGTTTTTCATTCGTATTCCCAATAACGCTAGCAAAATCAAAGGAAGCTATGATTCGATCGAACCACATTCGATCGAAAAATCAATACGTCGTTATTCAGAATAAGGGCGAATAGGTACTATCAATCTCTTAGTGGACCATAGCCCCTACGAAGACTTGGTTTTAGTGTTAACTGCATATAAACATATAAACATATATGCAAGAAAAACAAGGTGTTTTGTTCTTTTAAATAAAAATAAAATATGAAAAAGAATTTTTTTTCGTTTTTAAAAAAAAATATTCGTGACAATTCAATTAATAGTTTATTTTTATCGCGTGAACGAACGGTTTCGAGAAAACGCGCTTTCAAATTTATGTGTTTCAAAAGAACGGCATAGCGTGAGTAAATTCAAAGAACACTACGACTTTGAAAATTAGGTTCTCAGTCAACATATCTTTCGATTGAAACAATTCAAAAAACTCTTTTTATAGAGTTTAAGGATGGTGTTAAGCAACGGTCAAATTCATCGGCCGTGTTGAAGCAATCAAAATGATGGTATCATTACGGTATGCTGTGATTGGCTCGTGAAAACAGGGGGCAATTTAAATAGATTTTTAAATGGTCTCAAGTAGCAAATGTAACTTATTGAACATTTAAGATGTTTTACAATTGATTTAGAAATGTTATTTATGTTAGATATGTTCAGAAAGATTTTGAAATATATTAAAATTGATTGTGCAACTTATCACTGTTAAGTTTCACAATACTACCGAAAAAATCACTGTAGAACAACATTAAGTACATCTAAAACAATTGTGCAGTAAATCACCAACTTGTTAATGTTTCACTAGAATTTCTGCAAAAAAATTCACATCGTCATGTGAAACGGGAGTAACTATAACAATTGAGCAACTTATCAAAAACTTTCCAAACGGCTGTCATATTTGTACACAATATACGTCGAAATTGCTTTAAATCTCTTGTGGAAGAAAAATGAGTGAAATGATTGATGCTCTCCACAATGCAAAAAATGATTAGCCGAATTGATACCCTTGCTGCAAAAAATATGTTTCTGCTGAGTCCGCATAGTTTTGGCTGCCTCATGAATTTTTAGGTGTGCAGTGTGTGCAGTTTTCGTCAGTTTTAGAAAAACGATGATATAAAATTCAGAACTTGCGAAAAAGTTGTGCAAGATTTATCGGTTTGAATTGAACGCAAAACTTGCTATTATTATCATGAAAGTTGCAGGAATACAGCATTACATACGCAATGAAAACAAAAATCAATTATATAATTTGTGTTCGGTTTTCATCTCGCGAAAAAAATAAGCAGACCTGACATCACTTTTTCAAGATATTGAACGAAAAGTGAATTCATCATAGTTACTCTCATAGTTAGATATTACCGCTTGAGGAACTTGTTTTTGCAACTGCAGCACATGAGCGTACCAAAATAATACCTACAGTGCGTATCACAAATGTCGGGTTCACTAAGATAAGCGACTTGTTGTTTAATTCAACTTGAAGATTACTGATAAAAAAACAAAACGTAGAACATTTCTTTACGAAATATTAACATGTTAATGTTTCCTGTTATTCAGGTAATATATTTCATTACGTTGGGTGAACCATTTTCTATTCAACTCACTGTTACCATCGATGCCATATTTGAAAATAATCAAGCAAAATTCATTTCGAGATTTTTCAGATTTAATTACACATTAGTTTGATCAAAATCGACTGAGATTTTTAAGAATGTTTGAATACATGTGTTTTAAACACCATTCCGATGATTCTCATTAAAAATAATAGACTGTTATTTTCACAATAAAAATAATAGATTGTAATCGGTGCACAATCTTTAAAACACGTTAATTCAATAAACGAATAAATGTTTCACCATAAAAATGCAGTTCGTTGTCGACTTTTCAATTACAAAAACACTAAAGATCAATTCTACAATATGTAGGATTGACATTTTTCATGTGCAGATTATTTTACAAGATCCACGTTTGTGTTAAGAGCAGTTGTATTGAAAATCAAATGTGAAACTTATTCATTCGAAATTAAATTTGCATGTTTTTGTAAACGTCATTCCATTTCTTGTTTACATTACGTAGTAATTCTCACGAGTTTCACAATTGTTTTTTCGCTGATTTTATTACTGCCTTTGTGATGGGATCGATGCATGAGTTTTTGTATTAGTTGCACAATTGTTGTGAATAAATGTTCGTAATAACGGATGAACTTGAAGATATGTTGCACAACACAGAAAAATTGCGCTTTTTCCATAACACAACAGTTATCTGAATAGTAATATAAACTAACTTGATAAATTGCACAATTAGTAGAAAAATACAGGACAGCAACTAAACGTGCTACTTGGGGTGTACTACTGAAATACTAAACGACGTTGCAATTGCGATGGCATGTAGCAAAAAATATGTTTATATGTTGAATACAGCAAGAGGTATTTACGATCAAATTTTGAAAAAACGCTTAATATCCCAGAGGATTAAACAGGGATTTATGATCGACCCAGAGGATAAATTTTGAAAAGGCGCCCAATAGTAAAGTAAGATATATTTACGTCAATATCTCGGAAACGGGATAATTCTAGGAGAATGGTTACCATGAGTCAATTTGTTGCTGCTGTTAGAAAACTAATTTAAAAGCGAATAAAACTTAAGGTTTCTTATTTTTCGAATTTTGCCTTTCGCATATAGAATGGATATGCAATAATTGTGAATACCGACTTTTTAACCGGGGTCCGGAGGGCCGAATGTCAAAAACTATTCGAATCAGTTCATCGAGATCGCAAAATGGTTTTGTGTTTATGTGATAAAAATAAGCTATTCCGATCCGACTTCCGGCTTCGAAACTACAGGATGCGGTATGCATAAAATGGCAAATCGTCATTTAGAGCGACGATGCAAAAAGGGAAAAATTCTTCTAAAGTTGACTCTTACTGTTGACGAACTGAAAAGGTTATATTAAATTATTCCCGAATAAACATTTTTGTTTCTATTCAAGTTTCAAATAAAACTTTATGGAAGAATTGTCTAGCAATATTCATGAAAATATGAGCAATATGAGAAAGGCATTATTACATCACCTGGTGGATTCTAACAGGTTTTTACCTATTATTATATATATAAAAAATAGGTATAGAATTCGCTCAAACTTTCGAAAAATTTTCCGAGGCCCGGAGGGCCGAGTGACATATACCAATCGATTCAGCTCAACGAACTGAGCAAATGTCTGTGTGTGTGTGTGTGTATGTGTGTGTGTCCGTATGTGTGTTGTCAACTAAGAGGTCGTGATCTCAGAGATGGCTGGACCGATTTTGATCAAACTAGTCGCAAATGAAAGGTCTCCCCGTCACCCAAAACGCTATTGAATGGTTTTGAGATCGGATGTTTACTTTTTGAGTTATACAAAGTTTTATGTCAAAATTTTCAGTTTTTTGACAGTATCTGTCACAATTGACCTTGAAAACAGAATATGTTTTCAGACTTAGATTCCGCACGGTAATACCTATCCAACAAGCCATAGTTTGTTAAAATCCGTCCATTTTTAACGGAGATATCGAAATTTTTCTGTAAGCGACTTTTCCCCCTATTCCAGCAGTAGGAGTTTTGAGCGCTGTATGACAAAGATATGCTTGGGAGCAACGGAAAACACGATTTTTTATACTGTTACATACAATTGTTTCTAAGTACCAAAAGGATTGTGTACAGCATCCTTTTTCATGACATTTAGCCTCGGACCGATTTTGGCACGGCTCGTTTTTGGCAACATTATCGTTCGAATATGACATATATAAACCAGATGATGGCAGAATTTTTTTTAATTATTTTGTTTTAAACTACTTACAGCAATAAATGCTGGAACAACATAACATCCATATACCATTCGAATCAGTTCGTCGAGATCAGCAAATGCGTGTGTGACAAATAATTTCACTTAATTTTCTCGGAAAATTTCTTTTCTACAAATTTAGATTCATACGAAAAGTCGTATGCTCCCAAACAAAGTTCCTGCATTATGTTTGGTTCCGACCTCTGGTTCTGGAACTAGAGGATGATATGTGACACGAAATCAAAATTGTGTAACTCATTTTTCTCGTAGATGGCTGAACCGATCTAAGATTCAAATGAAATCTAAGAATCATCTAAGATTCAAATGAAAAGTTTCAAGGTTCTATAAAACATCTTGCTTTTCAGTCAGATCCAACTTCCGGTTTCGGAAATACAGGGTGATTAGTATAAAAATGTCTATTTTATATAAATTAATCAGGTTTATCGGGTTTGCAGATTTGGATATTCGTTATCCAAAAAAATTTATTTCAGTTTTAATGGTATTCAGTTTTCAATCAGAAGGCACCTAAAAATTTAATTCGTGCTATGATCTCTCAAAGATGTCTTAACTGATTTTCAAATATTTTGAAACAAATGTAAACTGTACAGCTACTCAGGTGAATTTATCTGACTTCGGCCATACCGCTTTTAGAATTCCGGTTCCAGTATAAAATCGTTTCTAAAAGCTTTTTCTCAAAAAAAAAAAACGTTTTCTCAAAAAAAAAACTAATCAAATTTCAGAAACAAAAATTCAAATTAAAACAAACTTATATACAAAAATTAATTAATTTTATCCAATTATGACTTCCGGTTCTCGAATTACATGATGATGAATTTTTAAAATTCAAACCGATATAGAAGATGACAATCCCGAAAAGCTTCAAAGTTGGACTCAAAACTGTTGTAATTTATTCGTCATATCGTATGGCCGTATAATCGGTTCGGGTTATGCTGATTCCTGAATACCGGCTCTGGAAGTACCTTAAATTACCGTAAACTCTAGAGTGGAACTTACATATCATGGCATGTTTAATCGATTATCACACTTCTAGATTCAAATTCGATCCGATTTGCAGTTTCGACATTACAGAGTAATGAGTGATTAAAATCTCAAATTGTCGCTTAAAACAACGGTCATTAAAATAATGTCATGAAAACTTAAACACCGAAGAATATTCATGCATAAAACACATGCGAATTGATAAAAATAGGTATCATCTCACTGCTAGGTGGATTAAACACGTTTTTATATTAGAAAAATGAATACATAACAAGCAATTGCTATATTCTGATAATCTTTATGGTAATCAAAAATGTGCCAACACTATCGTGTTTTGAAAATTGCTTTAGCCTGTCTTTTGTCGTCCAACAAAGCTAATATTTCGTTGCAATTATTTATAGTTTACAGTTTCTTATTTTATAGTTTACAGCTTGGTATTCATCACGTATCCGTCGTCTTCGGTTAGAAGCTAGATAAAGTTAAAGGTTTGAAATTGCATTATAATCTAGCATGAATTGTTTGTGAACCTAAAAGGGTTAACTGTTCCCTGAAACTGACTTGTACAGCTCAGCGTTGTTATAATGTTCAAATCACAAACGAAAAACCACTGAATTGATGGATCAGTTTTGTTCTCAGAGTAAACGTTTCTGCCGCCGGCTACATGAGGATATTGAAGAGCCACAGAAAGGACAAAAAATACAGATGTTCGTTAGTTTTGATCTGTGAGAAAAACACTTCACTACACCAACTTCCACTAATGGTGTCCAATCTGAGGTAGTTTTCATTCGAAGAAAGTTTAGCGCGTGGTTAAGTTTTGCGAGACACGATCGATACTGCTCTGACCAAACATCGGTTACTGCTATCCGCCACATTGGAGCATTACAGTTTTTCAATCGATTAAGTTGAGCAGCATTCCGCAATCTAACTCGTAAACTATCGGTTCTCGATTTCGCTTTCCAGCATTCTGGAAATTCCAGTGCTTGCCAGCACAACGGAATGTTATTTAATTTATTTATTTTTTCTCCGATGTTTTCTATTGCTACACCTGTGCTGTCAGGATTAATGTTGTTTTAAGTTACGGCTGTGAGAAGGGAAAGCAACCGCTCTAATTTAGTACAGTGTTCTGTTGGGAGAATGGATCTGATCAAAGGAAACTCTGCCAACAGAAGCATGAAACTCGTCTGCAAAGAAAATAAGTGCCTCAGGTCAAAAAGCATGTTGCGCTCTTGTTGCTCCCCGAGCACCATTCATTACGGGTAATTTAAAGTTAACGTGACCTAGAGCATGTAATTTGTCGCCTGTGTGGTGATGTGTTTTCGGTTGTGGTTGTGGTATCAAATGAAACACATATGAACATGGTAGAAGGAGCATCTGAGGCATTAGTGTGTCAACACGTCGATCGAGGACAAGCAACGGATTTAATTTCAAATCCGGTTAGAACGTTTTCTCCGAAGCTTTTGTGGCCTTTTGCAACGATTCTACAAGAATATTTGTTCGAGTATTGCATCACTAAAAATATATAGTAGAGTAAAAGCCGTTCGCTGACGAACACTGCTTCCGGACAAATCAGCAAAAAACCGAATCGTCAGCAGTGATATCAATCGCAATCGCAAAATAGAATTTGGTGACTTGAAGTCCATTCATATATAAGACAAAGCAAAGTCTTGTCATTACATTCCTTTTGTGGAATTTGGCCTTTCTGTTTCAACAGACTTCGCAGCCGGTTCTTAGTTACAGAATCATTGCATGGCTAGTACTATGGATTCTACTGATACTAAGAATCCTTCCAGGTCGGGACTCGAACATACGACAACGGGCTTGTAAGACCAGCGTCCTATGCATTGAACTGCCAACCCGGGACGAGGCAGATGTGATAAATTTCAGCTCGATATTTTTATTGTTTTGACAACCCGCACGTATTTGATATCATTACGCGTATACCCTCCCGTGGTTAGTGGGCTTGACGGTATTGCAAACATCATCAGATACAATCAATTACAGTTAGAATTTAATATAGATATATGTTACAGCTTTAGCTTAATTATTGAATTTAATGAATGAAATACGGAACGACTTGAATAAGATGTTGATTGCATTACGCTCCAAACATCCGGGGTTTGGAAAGGCCGGCAGGGCTTAGCTGAGCTCTGTTTTATGTTTCATTTTCATACTACCGGCCTTAATTACCAGTGTGAAGTGGAAATTGAATGGAGTGAACGTATCCCAATTGGGTTTTACACGATAACATCAAACGAACGGTAAAAGCAGTCCATCATTGACGTTTATTGGTGGTTTGTGTACCATGGAATACTGTGGAATGAGGTAGAATATTGTAGAATAGAATAAAAGAATACAGACTGAACAAATGAGAAAACCACTGATAGCTGTCAAACGATGTTCATCTAGTTCATTTTGTGAGGTTGTGTCGTTTTCATGTGAGACCTGATGGGTGAGATGATCTGTGAGTGAAGTGTAAGAGGAAGTGTATACAAGAACGGTAATAAAGGCCACCGTTTCAGATCAGTACTAACGATCGACCAATAGTAGAGATAAAAGTAGGGTAACGGTACCCTCATTTATCTCAGCTCCATTAGTCATCTCATATACGAAAACTATTAGTTAGAGTGAGATCTGTTGTCTCTGTGCGATAGATTGACTTCAAAAGTAAGATGAAATTAGGAGCATTCGCTTCAAGTTTTCACGTCGCTATAACAACAGTATTGAACAATTTTCGAACTACTTTTTCTGCGGCAGTGATTCACAAAACCGAAACAAAATTTTTGTATTCGATTTTATCATAATTCATTGATTTAGCGGTAATCGGTAAAATAACATGGTGACACTACTAATGAGATGACTATTGGTACATTAACCCTAGTCAGAATCTATTAGAATAGAAACAGTAGCTCAATGTTACGATATTTGCTTGTGGAGTACATGTATGTATGTATGTGAGTATGTTTGCGTGCATATGTAGATATATATGTATGTGTAAATTGCATGTGTAAATAATTACTAACTCAACATTTCTATTCCATATGAAATCAATTCACACTGAAAAAAGTGGAAAATCGAACTAAGAGAAGCTCTTAAACTTGGAAAAGAAGGAAGAAGAAGAATGAAGAAAAAAAAAATATAGGGTTGTATGCAAGACACGACCGAACACGATTACATTAAAAATGAAAGAACTCTAAGGTACCCATAATCAATATAAAAATAAAGATGATGATGGATGCACTAAAAGTCACAAATTACAAACTTGCTCTACTTTTAGTGTTTACATTTTTGGCGAATGATCAATATGACAATTAGATTCTTTCAGAACAATTGATTCTACTCTATTTTGATGCCTTCAACAATTTTTTACATTTGAACATTTTTGGAAAATATTATTTAAATGAAAGTCAATTATGATAAAATATCAATTTTAGATACGAACAACCTCAAGATATAAATCTGGACAAATGAAACGATTTTATATCATAATAATTTTCAAGACAGAGAACGCACAAACTTAATCATTTTATAATCAGCAATTAGAGAAGATTTTAAATATTTTAATCGAAAAATTTGAATGTGAAAAATTTGAATAACCGTCAACCAATAAACTCAGTAATAGTGTAATTTTAATGATACTTCGTTAAAAAGCGTCGATAATCTTCGGAAAGTGTCTGCAAATAGAATGGCAGCAATACAAGGAAACAAATATGGAACACAGTCCGCAGAACATGTTTTGTTATTTTAATTGATTTTCACTTTTGCATATTAATAAACCAATGCCTACGCTAACAAAATTCCTTAATTTTGTTCATATTGTAACTTGATTTTATTAATACATGAACGAACATTGTCATTGTTACAACGCATGTAGTTATAAGACACTTGTTGTTTTGATGTAAATGATAATTTAACTGAAACTGGCGGTAACCCGAGTTTAGTAAAGATTTAAAGGATACATATAAAATCGCAGATCAGCTTGTCTTAAGTTTATCTCTAATACTGTACCTTATTGCATCTGATAATTCTATATATTTGAGTATGTGCAACTTATTTATACTAAGTTCCGAATCTTTTGAAGCGTTTTATTCCTGGTGGGATAACAGCTTGTTCAAATCGATACTGCATAGCGATTTGTATTGCATTATTTTTGCTACACTTAGTCTGGATCCCTTCTATAAGATTCTTGGAAGTAAGATTAGACCAAAATATTATGCTTTTTACGACTAACTATTCAATTAGGTTACACGATTATTGTTTGGATAAATAATAGGGTCTGAGGGATTATGCTGAGAGATAGTTCTTTGTATTTAGCTATTTAGATTATCATCATAACACAACTTTATACTGAATTAATTTGCGCGCCACCGTGTAGTTCGTACGTAAAGGGAGATTTCAGTATGCAAACTACCCGTTGACAAATTAAAACATTTTTAAACTTTTTCGAATCAAATTAAATGAGGAAAATTTATCAATAAATCACAGAGATACAAGCGCTTCAAATTAGCGTCGAAAAATCTATCACCGATAATTCTAAGTTGGCCTGCTAGTTACCGGAGATTCAAGATAAGCCATGGGTAAACTAAAGCAGAAATGTCAAGCGAAGTCTTGGCATTACATTCCTTTTGTAGAATTTGGCCTTTCTGTTTCAACAGACTTCGCAGCCGATTCTTAGTGTACAGAATCATTGCATGGCTAGTACTATGGATCCTACTGACACTATGAATCCTTCCAGGTCGGGGCTCGAACATTCGACAACTGGCTTGTAAGACCAGCGTCCTATGCATTGAACCGCCAACCCGGGACAGAACTATGTTCGAGCAGATATTTATAGATTCCCTTTTGTGCTATAGTTCATACTGCGCAAATCGGGCAAGAGTTTGACATCATTCACTGAGACTGTCATTGGCTCGTGAAAACATAGATCAATTTAATCCAATCATTCAATGGCATGCAATTCAAATCCTTAAATGACATTACCGTATTAGTTTAAGTTGAATGTTTTCGAATCGATTGGTAGTTAAATTATAAAAATTCATCAACAAATGACTGAGTTATAAGCGTTCATAATTATGACAGAAAAACGTTACGCAGGTTACGGAGTTAGCAAAAGCGACAATCCAACGAGCGAACGCATATACAATCTAGTCATCACCTCACTGAACGAGCTACTTGTTTCATTCGCAGTCAAGCATCAACTGAAATCAAGAAATGATTTGCAGCATATATTTATAGATTCCTCTTCGAACTACGCAGAATGATGCGGTGTTATTATGCATGACGCAAAGCCTCCTATGCCGAACAAGAAAATGACGTCAATTTGGTCAGCTGGGATTGGTGGATGAAAACATAGGTCGATTCTAACCATTTTTTCAATAGTATGCTATTGAAATACTGAAACGACGTCGTCATACATGTTTAAGTTAAAAGTTTCTGAATCGATTGATTGTTAAACTATATCAATCCATCAACAAATGACTGAGCTATTAAAGTTCAAAATTATGACGCAAAAAGGTTACGCGGCTATTTTTGAAACTTTTAATTGACCCGGCCCCGTATAGTGAATAGTAAGACATTTTTAATGCAAAAAAATAATAAAATAAAAATGTTTGTATGGACATCAAATACGGTACTACTACGGAAACGGTTGAATACTTCTAATATAATTTCTCCTGTATGAGACGCTTTTTAAACAATCGTCACCTTATAATTTGCATGTGACATTTTTTTATAATCAAAATTTGTGAAAATCGGTTGCTACAGCCTTTTGAAAATGAGTTGGCTTTTATGTTGCAGTTTTTAAGCACTAAACCGGGAGTCGATATATCCGAAGTGAGTTTGTGCGGTTTGTGTGAGACGACTTGTGAACTAAAGAGATTCATTCAATATTTTAACAAATTGGCTCTTCTTTATATGTTTCTTCATATAAGCAAACTATTAAGTGTGAAGTTTATCTTCCTCATCACGTTGTAATTCCGAATTCCGAGAATCAAATTCAGATGAAATCTATGGAACAATAGTATCATTCATTTGAGCCTAACTTTAGTTCAATCTTTGCGTTTAAAAGATAGTGCATATTTTTGTCACAAACACACACACATACACAGACATTTTATTATCTCAACGAACTGATTCGAATGGTATACGGCACTTGGTCTTCCGAACATCTATTGAAAAGTCGAGTTTTCACAGTGATTTTACAGCCTACCGTTATGAAAATGGCGATACAAATTTCGTTCTCTCTTATAATATTGTTTTTGAGAGGCAAAACGGCATACACAAGAAGAGCTGAAAATTATTATTGGGCTACACACCTAGAAAAAATTACGTCTTCTGAGACCAACATATTCGAGAATCAAAAAAACTCGTTTTTGCAGTTGATCTAACGCATATTTTAATTGCTGAAAGTATGTTTGACAGATATTTGAATCAGTTTTATAAAAATCATTCATTTTACGAACTACGTCACCATGTAACCTGTTATTCGTATATATTTTTGCAATTTTGAATATTTTTGTTTATTTTCATTGGAATTGGGTTTCAAATGTTGAGACAAATTGAGGCAAAGGGAGGAGGGAGGACTTAAAAAAACGTTACGTCACGGGAGTTTTATTTTGAATATTAAAGTATGTGTTTTTAATTCGAGCTTTCGGCTTTCATATGTGATATTGTGGCACTTATTACCGTTCTAACTTCCACTTTCACATTCACTTCACTTACATGTTACATCACTTGACTTTTCCTATTACCAGTATCACGCACAGTGAAGCAATCACTGTAGTGAAAAAAATCATTTTTTGCAACAAAATTTTGGTGATGTGATGTTCGTAATAACCACAAGCTCATTTAAGTAATTACTTTTTTCTCTGGAGCGACTTCCGTAAAAAAACCTACATTCACTTCACTTGGTTTTCATCGTGTAGTAATACCGGTAATAAGGGCCAGTATTCGAAATGGTGTTAACGTGTGAAAACCAATTTTCGAAATAAACCTTAAGTTAAGGGAATGCGCTCGAGGCTCAATGCATAGGGCGCTGGTCTTACAAGTCCGTTGCCATATGTTTAAGCTCGGACCTGGAAGGTTTGTTAGTGTCAGTAGGATCGTAGCACCAACCGTGCAATGGGTTAGTTCAGGTTAGTTGACCGCCCGTGACTTTCTCGTGATTGACCAGAAATCAGTCGAAATTGCATATTGAATCAAATGCATGATACTAGGGAGAAGTAAATCATGTTCAACATGCAACCTAAACTGACTTAGAGCATGAAACGATCAATAACGTAGATGGCCACATCCATGCACGTCACTGTGGGAAGGAAAGAAGTTTTAGTTCAACACTTGCTACTACTAGTGACCGAGGCATTCTCTGCACCACCACAAGTGTCACGGAGTGGTATTGGTGGAGTGAGGAAACGATCAGGATTAACTTGGTAGATAATACGATCTTATTATTTGAAAACCTACACGCGATGTTCGTAATCCGAGCGCTCATTGGTAACCATTGGATCTTAAAGTGTATAAATAATATGAATTAATTATCCAATTACACCGATTCACAACGGCGCGTAACTCCGCCATATTTCAATAATGCAATATTTTCATTTAGAAGTAAAATGAATCATGTACATTTTAAATTCTTAGGACGGTTTTCAATCAATTTGAAATCAACCGAACTGCCAATCTTAGCTCGTAACACGATATCAATGACAATTGTTTTATAAGAATAATCTACAAAAATGGAAATGACAACTTATTCGCAATAGCCGCTTGATTTATAACATGCATTGTTAAATTTGTTACGAAATGTTCGTTTTTAAATCTATAGTTTTTTCCTCAATCCCTCAGACAGCCAGATGTTGAGAGATAAATATGGAGTCATTTTAATTGAAAGCCATTTATGTTAAAGGAAAAATTTTCTTGTTGACGAATAGTCGTGTTCGAAAAAAAGTCAAATTCTGCGAACAAACTGAACTCACCACCAAAGGCTTACAATATGCGTTAGAAAAATAAAATTCTTAAAATAAGTTACTACAAAACATGTGAAATAAGAAAAACTACTAACGAAAAGGCGACACAATTTCAATAAATGCTCTACTAACAAATCACCCGATGAGAATAAGCGATGAGAAACGCGTATGAATTGAGCACACGAACGAATACCATAAAAGAAGAAAATCATTTTAGATTAGACTATTCCTAATTACTCAAGGAAATAGATAAAAAAAATTCTCTTGAAGTGATAGTGTACTGCTAACTGAGTGTAATTCCTGCAAATTGGAGAAAGATAATCGGTTTTATCAATCATTCATTAAGCCCCATCCCCCAAATTAAAGGTGTATATGGGGTACAATAACTGCTACTGTATTTTGTTAAAAATGGAGAGTTAATTGCTTCGGTAGGTGATTGATTGAAGCTCTATTGACCCCATTGGATTCCAATTACCTGTTCCAGAAGTTCCGAGAGTAGCAACTCAAAGAGTTAGAAGTGGAATCGATCGATTTTTCAAAAATATCTCATGAACTTAAAATCTGTACTGTCTTGTTTCGTTGACGACTAACCAAAGTGCAATTGGTCGTAATATACCTATTTTTTGATAAATACTTTAGAGCTTTATGGTTCTGTAAATAATCCGATTCATTTTCTGTCGATATCCTTTAAACCCACGGAGTTACCATGACCAAAGCAAACTGATTGGTCTAGATTTATTATCTGTTCGTCGAGATGTTCGTAAAGTTACTAGCTATTACAAATGTTACAATTAGATATTCAATGCCATAATCTTCGAACCTCTTTTTTCGGGTTCCCTAAGGACTGTACCAGAAAGTATGGACGCAACCAAAAACCGCTGCCATTTCGCAATGGTTCAGAATCTGTCATTTTTTATGGCTGCGTCCTGTTGTTTACACTCTTCTCTAACCACTTGTGCAGTTGTTTATTCGTTTTCAATTGTGTACAAATGGTGTACAGAACGCGAACTGTCACTGAGAAAGATAGCAAAAATGGACAGAGTAAGTTCAAAAGCCTTGCGAAATGCAATCAGGAAGTTCGGTGAGGATAACACCTTTGAGGATAAACCGAAAACGGGTCGAAAAAAAGGTCCTGCTAACCCTCAGTTGGATAAACGTATACTGAAGACGTTCGAGCAAAAGAAGGAGGTTTCAGTTCGGGATGTGGCCAAAAAAGTGGGCACTTTGAAGTCAAATGTTCTTCGTGCTAAAGTACATTTGAATCTTCGAACCTATAAGAAGCAGAATCAACCAAAACGTAGTTCGAAACAAGACGCATCGATCAGGCCGAGGGTTCGAAAGCTGTACAATACGATTCTTGCTGGAAATTTGAACTGCATAATCATGGACGACGAAACCTACGTGAAACTCGATTACAAATCCTTGCCGGGACCACAATATTATGCGGTGCGAGAAGGGCAAGTGTTAAACCAGTCCGATCGATTGAAGTCGAAAAATTTGGTAAGAAAGCTATGGTCTGGCAAGCAATTTGTAGCTGCGGTAAGATTTCGAAACCCTTCATCACCACTGCTTCAATGAACAGCTAAATATACATCAAGGAATGTTTACAAAAATGACTTCTACCCATGATTCGAAGCCACAAGAATCCTGTTGTCTTCTGGCTAGATCTTGCTTCATGCCACTACTCGAAATCAATGGTAGAATGGTATACTACCAAAAATGTCACTTTCGTCCCAAAAGACATGAATCCACAAAATTACCCACAACTTCGACCAACTGAGGAATTTTGGGCATTAACGAAGGCATATCTTAGGAAACATGTCTCGGCAGCCGAAACCATTCAACAGTTCGAAAAAGATTGGAAAAAAGTATCAAAACTCGCCAAGAAGTCTGTACGGAATTTAATGAGAAACGTTTGCAAGAAGGTGCGCCAGCTAGTCTACAATGGTTAAGTAGCAAATGTTGAGAATAATATTCTGTTATTGTAGTCTATTATTATCAATATATCGAATAAAATTTGAATATCTAACACTTATTTACAGCGAAATCAAAGTGCGTCCATACTTTTTGGGACAGTCTTTATGCTCGAACCAATTATGAATATAACTCGCCCATTGCTAGAATGTGATGCATATTTTACAACTGTTTCAATAATTTCGACTTTCATTTATCGCGTAGCATTATCAAGATTTCATACCTAAGGTTACTGCCTAATTAGTTTTAATTTCCATAACACTAATTTCAAGGGAAATGTTTTATTTGGACGATTGAAATGTGTATTAAAATAATGAGAAGGTTAGTTTGACAAAAAATTGCTCGAATTATTCACTTACATATTGTTTATTTCTTTAATAATATTTATATACATCTTTATTATGATCCAAATTAATTCATATGTCAAATCTGATTACATATTCATACAATAAAAGGAAACAAGTATAGTAGACACAAATATTAATCAAGACACCAACCAGAAAAAAACGAAAATACATTGTAACTGTCATCTGTCTGTCTGGGTGGCATGCTTTAAAGTTGGCGGTGGGATAGGGATGGAAAACGGACAACAAGCCCATAAAACTAGCGGGAAAACCAATGCGTGCGATATAATAGTTTCTGACCCGGAGGAGTAAAGATCGGCAGTAGTGAATCACCCGTCCAAAGTGATCACGCGTTTCAACAGTCTTTGTTTCAGTGTAACGCTAAACTATCAATAAACCGGAAGTCGCCATGTTGGAATTCAGAACCACCTCAAACATCGTTTTCCAACATGTACTCATTAAACTCATTCCCAAACTACCCATATTGTAAAGGTTTTCAAGAAATCTCAATAAACCGGAAGTCGCCATCTTGGAATTCAGAACCACCTCAAACATCGTTTTCTACCATACTCATCAAACCCGATTTATGAAGTCCCGATTATTACGTAAATGGAGGTTTGGGTGTATTGAGAAAAATTTTGCCTAAAATTGCAATCCTTTAAACCTGGCAGCACCCCCTCAGATTTGAATGAATCTTTCTGGACATGTAGACCTGTAGACTTTCCAAATTTAACAATAACAATTTAAAAGCAAAACCCTAATAGAAGCTTCGAATGCTACATTGGACATGGATCTTTGAGTGCTTAAGTTGTAAGTACAAGAATCGGACGGAACACTTTGAATACAGAACCCAAAAATTAATTTTGCCTATGGAGATGGCAATTTTTTCCGTTTGTTTGTATTCATAGTTAATTAATTAACGTATGCCATTGGTACTAAAGTTTTGGTATTTTTTCGTAATTAATTTTTCATCAGTATTATTCAATCTCATGAAATATGACTAAACCCATATCAGCCAGAAATGGAATAAATAGGAGCACTTTAATTCATGTTATAGCCGTTACAACTGCACTTCGAAGGTCTCCGAAAAAAAAAAGATTAACAACCAAACTTCAGTTTCATCGTGTTTCCCTTCAATAAGCATCCATTGTTGTATGCAATTTTAATGACAAACCAATTCGGTTCCCAACGCACATATAAAAATATGTATCATCTATACTTTTTCGGTAAACCGTAACCTGTGCCCAAGCCTTAGAACAGCTAGGGTGAATTGGGCGATAAAATTGAATTTAATTTATATCTTCAGAGGTTTACCACAAGCACGAAAGAACGCGAAGATAGATGAAAGTACATGATGGTGTCGAAAATGGTATTATATCCTCACGGCTGCTGACCTCTGAGCTCACCCATTCCTTCATTTTCACGCATCGTTGTACCTTGGCACTGATCGCACTCGTGAAAAAGGCGCCGTAGTTGAATAAATGGTTTGGTTTCTTCAGGATGCTATCATGGATGAAGGTAGCCGCACGCTAATGAATTAAATATTAGATTTATCGGCGTTTATATTTCGCTAATTTTCATTCTGTTTTAAAATATTACCACCATAAAAAGGGGGAAATAAAAGGACCTTATCAAACTTTCTTTCTTATCGTTCCATGAATGCCGAGAGAAAAGAAATCCGCTCGTCCGTTTATTCTTTTATGGACGGAACTATCAGCAACATTAAAGAAGGTAAACTTATCTGCTTTATAATTCTGGAATTTTTATTGTTTTTCATCACAACAGAATTTTTGGCTCGACGGTTTGGTATGTAGATCTCAAGTGTTTAGAAAACAAAGAGAAATACAATGCACAGTGGTTCAAAAG
The DNA here is from genome assembly GCF_030247185.1 of Malaya genurostris. Lineage (NCBI taxonomy): Eukaryota > Metazoa > Arthropoda > Insecta > Diptera > Culicidae > Malaya > Malaya genurostris. The sequence continues at coordinate 194,774,978 of NC_080571.1, read as the reverse complement.
CGCAATTTCACGCTCTTAATTGATAACTCATAGGATCGTGGTTTTTGAGGTACAGTATCTTCAACAAAGTTGCTCTGAATGATGGACGCCATCTTTTGGCAAATTTTATGTATGTGATTAATCCCCCCAAAAGTGAGATAAAAATTTTATTTTAGCTCAGAGCCAACATAGAGGCTAAGTTACTTCGACAAAGTTGTGCAGAAAGTTATTTCAAACAAACTTGCTGAAGGTACTATTCCCATAACTTGAGTGTAATTCAAGATATAATGTATTTTCTGAAAAGAGTGTCAAAATACCAGTTTTTGTAAGAATACATATATATTTTCAATTTATATGAGTTTTTCATGTTATACAAAGCTTTTCATCTTTAAACACTACACAACTTTTTCAAACATACCATGCTGCTATCATTTCAGTTTAATGAAATAGAGCCATTTTTCATGTTTTATTTAATAAAGTTCTAACTTGTCTATTATCAAAAGGCGCAGGAAGGTGCAGATGAGATTACTTACATATTAAACTACTTCAAAAGAGCTTTCATACCGTGGTCGAATTACTCGTCTGCGATTGTCTGCAGGCGAGATATGTTCTGTTCAAATATCCCTGTCCTTGACATTTGAAATGATTAGGTTCATTGTATATCAGATCAGATTTCAGTATATATCATCATATATCAATCATCGTAAAATGTAATCTGTACTGTGGAAGTGACTGTCAAATGAAATACTCGATAGTTCTATGACCAAGTAGAAGTACACCCAGTTAAAAACCATTACCTGTTGAATTAAAAAAAAACAAAGAAAGTACTAACATAAACATAAATTGAATAATGTCACTCTTTTTCTCAGAGATGGCTTGAACAATTTTCTCAAACTTAGGTTCAAATAACAAATCTCGTAGTCCTGCAGGTTGCTAATGAATTTCATCATGCTTTCATAGGGTAAAGTGTGTTCAAAATTGCACACCGTCATTTAGAGCGACGATGCAAAAAGGGTCTTCTAGATTTGGCTCAAAACTGATTCAATTTGTCGGCAATATTAGTTACGCAATAAACGAACCAACTTCGGCTATATTAGTTCCAGGTTCCGAGATTATTTGATCTATTCCAACAAACTCAGGCTCAAATGAAGGTTCTTATAGTGTCATAGGTTGCTGTTTAATTCATCCGGGTTCGACTTCCGGTTCCGGAACTATAGCGTAAAGTGTGTTTAATCGTTTAGTACGACGATGAAAAAAAAAGAAAAATTCTTATTAACTTGACATAACTGTTTACAATTTGAAAAGGTTATGTTAGTTCTTACCTAAAGAAAGTTTCTTATTTTGTTTAGGTTTGAAAAAAAATTTCTTGACTGAATCTTTCAGTTCATTATACCACTAGGTGGATTAAAAAAAATTTTTTTTATTTATTTCCATCTCCAAAAGTTGACTAATGTTGGTTCTAAAGATCGTCATGTTGAAAATAAGAAAGTTCACAGCAAAAAAAACTAGTACAGAAAAGTCAGTATTGTTTTATTTATAAAAAAATCATAGCAGAATAGGGTCGGCTAAACGAATGTCTACCACTGTATAGGTAGCCCAAACCACTTTTCTTGTATTTATTCAGTAGTCAGGAATAAAAAACATATTTTGATGAAACCTAAAGTGATGTGTATAAAAATATGAGTAATATCTTTACACTACAAGGTGGTATGAAACTGTTTCTTCTTCAATTATTTACACGGGGTCTGAAGACATGATTTCGAGAAAACATGTTTCAAAAAGTGGCTGAACGTAAATAAATTCAAAAAATTATAAATCAAAAAATACTGAAAAACGCCCTAGAAACATTGCAATTATATTCTCAGATAATATACCTGTCGATTAAGCAATAAAATAAAACGATTTCCTTCATAGTGTGACCCTCTCAACAACAAGGTGTTAGTTGGGTCGTAGTACTTGCCGTGTATCGCCTTGAACTGGCTTTGAATTCTGTTGAAACAGAATTGTAAAGTCTCACAAAAGAAGTGTTATACCAAGACTTTAATTTGTTTTATGATTTCATAATCAGATAAAAGACTACATTTGATAACAACAATTCTGCTTCTTAATTTGTAAAAATTAAAAATACCATAATAAAATGCTAGTTTAAACCAATATTTTTGATGCAAAAAGCCAAATCTGCATGATTGAAGAAATGTGATAAGAAGATTATCCCTAAATACATTTTATTGAACCAATGATCCACCTTCACCATCAGATTAATAAACAAAAATCATCATCAATTTCAGATTTTCATATGATATTAGTTTTAAAAATCACACGGAGCTGACCGTTGTAGTTTTGATATTGTTTTTTCAAACGTCTGTTTTGTTTCTTTATCTATTGCGTCTGTTTGTTTTTTTTTATCTACTTTAAATTGATTATATAAGTAAATTACTTCACTATCCTAGGACTTAGAGCAATGATCAGAAGGTACAATAAATTGAGTCTTTGTTCAAATTGCACAATTCAAGCTATGTTATGCTATTAGTAGGTCTTTCCTAATGTACGAACTTGTCATAATATATTTCAATGTCATGTACAAAGAATTTGTAAAACTGTTTTTACATACGTGGTAGAAAATCAGTCAAGGCTCTACGGGATTGTTACTCCGAACGTATGTATCTGTTTTTGCTACTGCATAGGATGCACATGTCTCCAACCGTTGTCAACTACCTAGTCAACAACAGAATTGGGCGTCGAACGAGGAAATCGTTGATGCGCTATAGAGGACGGATTTTCCCAAATGTGTGAACACGTAGCTGACAGCTGTGTGGATGTTGCTATAGAACTGCATTGTGTCGCTTTCCAGAGTGCCGAAAGAGAAAAAAAAAGTACGTTAGCGAATTGGCATTATTTTCGATGGTAGAGAAATGGTGACAAAAAAAACATGCCTCACTTCAATGCATTTTGCGTGCGGGATGAAGGTTCACCAAGCAATGGCATATGCGTTGGCCAACTTCAGAAGTCCATTTTTTTCTGGTTGGAGCATCTATCAACACCGTTTTCCCGTTATGCAAAGACCCTTCGTGACTTTATTTTTGCACTCGTTTGTATATTGAAGTGTACAGCTAGAGAGTTGTTATTGGAAATGGCGTTTAGTTTTGCGAAATAACAAAAATTGTAAGTGGCACTTTCCCTGTAATCGGCTTGTTGACCCGTAGTTTGAAATTATCTTCCAGTATTCGAGAACTAAATTGGACACTGACATTATTTTCATACCGATAGGCCCTTTCGAAACTACCGAATTACGTTTTTTTTTCGGATACATCGTGAAGGCTGAGTGATCTTTCCAGTTCAGATTAGATTCTGTCGTCTAGTCATTTTTTAGCAATGGCTCTGCTTACTACAGATTTGGTAGTCATTCGAATGAGTTTCGGTATCGGTATGGTACCGGAACTGCAATATGACTGGAATGAGCAGTTATATTTTCTGCACCGCGTGCCACATGATTGATGACTTCAGTATGACCCGTCTCGCATGCTTCCACGTGGTTGTAGGCTCATTAGGTGCAAGTATGTGTAATTCGCAGTAAACAGAAAAATACATACTCTATTCTATCTTATTTTTATCATGTCGGGCTATTACGTGAAAATGATTTCAAAAGAGTCTTGATTTTGATGGATCGTTAACGTGCGTGTAATAACCGTGAACTGTCCAAAATTACAGGCTGCATTTTTCAATAACATTATATGAGGTTGGTTTTGGTTGTTGTTTATTTCAAATTTATCTCGTGAATAATTTTATTATTGTTTAATTGAATTTAAATGGAATAAAGCATTTTGCTATTCCGCTTGGTAAATATTTGTCGAATGCCGATACGGAAAGCAATTTAAATTTCACCCGTTTTCCGTGCACATGGATTTGCAACTGTAGGTACAATCGCGTTCAAACTTGCAGTCGCTTGGCCTGGCACACCAATGAAACTGGAACCATGATGGCTTATTTTGCGGACAAACGGGACAGGCCAGAATCACTGCGTCACATCTCTTCCGGCTGGATTGAGAGTCATTTTGTTCGACGCATCCATGTTTTTTCAACAGTTCAACAGGAAATGGCGCCCCAGGCCAATTGAGTGAAATAAACTGCGTTCGAATGAGGGAAATCTATTGTATACCGATGGGAGGTCCCTTTTTTTGCACTCTCATAGCAGTGTTCTTAGTAGTTTGTTTCCATCACACAACTCAAATTTGGTTGATAAAAAGTGACTATTCAACCGTTATAACGAGTTATGTACCATTCGACTCAGTTCATCGAGATAGTAATATGTGGGTGAGTGTATTCATTTCAATTGATTTTGTTATTTATATGGAAAACAAGAACTGTCAACAAGATTTCGGTAATCACACTTTGTTATGGGCACCGAACATTCACTTTCGCTTTCGTTCAAACAGATTTCAATTATTCCTACATATCATCTGATTATAACTAATCGATCGCCTTCGTGATAATGTTGATTATGTACCTGTTAAACTGTGAGACCTAATGTATCGTTTTCGGAATCACCAATTCTCTATTGCGCCCGATCATTCACAGAAAAGGTTCGCCGTTAGTTGTATATGCTCGCTCGGAGTAGATCTGTGCAGCTCCGCGCAACACCGTCGCTGCCACTGACAGTTTTGTTACGCCGTAATTTTTGAGACCGAACTTGAGTTTTTCAGTCGTTTCGAAACATCATCAGTGCAAGAACAGGACAAAAAAACATCGAAAACAAATACCGGATAAACTCTTAGCCAATGTTTTTATCTTGGGTTCGTTGCTAGGTGCTATAGATGCGCCTTGTTGTACATTGGTTGCAATTGCTGGTTGGTTGGAGGGTAAGTTGTTAACTGTAGCTGGTGTACTTGAAGAGGATGCTTCACTGTTGTTGGTGGCTGTCACAGGTGTACTGGGGTTGCTTGGGGTTGTTATGAAGGAAGCACCCTTGTCCTTTGGTGTAGTTGTTTCCTTGTCCAATTTATCACATGGCTTACCGTAGTGAACAGCTTTTTGGCAATATTGACATGTGGCCATCTGATTGTCATAGGTATCAAGTGATTTGCACGGGATTCTTGTATCCTGACCGAAAGTCACATAAGAAGGTATAGGCCTCTTCAAGCGCATGCGTAACAAACGTACGCCGTTTAGAATACCGGGGAAAAAGTTCTTCCACTTTTCTTTTTCGATAGACAGAATCTCTCAGTATTGGGACATAGTTTTGCGAATATAAGGATCGATGACGCTTGAGGGAAGATTATGCACACGTACTTCTATAGCACTATCTTCCATATATACTGGAATGTTGTACTTCATGTTTCCGTGCTCCACACAGTGCACATTGTTATTGTCGTTTACGAATTGAATTGCATTCAACTCTTTATAAAACTGGATGTTAACACCGGGTTTGTATCAATTGGTGGGGGGGAATTGTAAGGGGGGAGATTTGGGAGGGAAATATTTTAACATCGAGTGAAATTAAATTAGATTTGATTGCTTAATTTCATTGTCAGGGGATTCTATGGCCACTTGCTGGGTGTGTCGGGGATGAAGTCCTTCCGGTGTTCCTTCCTAGTGGTTGTGGTTGAGGGGCCGCTTCCTCCTCGGGGGGCTTCCTCCTCGCGGATGGCCCACGGCGCGGTGAGGCGTCCCGGCTGTTGTCGTCTTCTGGGTGTCGTCTTCTGTCCTTTCCGGTGTTCCTGTTTGGTGGTTGTAGTTGAGGGACCGTGGTCAACATCCCAGGGGTCGCCCCCCGCGGATGGCCCACAGAAAGATGAGGCGTTTCGGTTGGTTGTCAGCTTCTGTGGTATCGCCCTCTGTCGCTTCCCGCCCCTCCACCCACCGGCCGTTCCGGGAGCTTCGGTGGGCCGTTGTTGCTGTAGCTGCACCGGGAATGAACCGCGGTAAACATCCCCGGGGAGTAGTTCCCTGGCAGATGACCCGCGGGCTCGGACGCAGCGGTTGTTGGTACCGGAAAGTAAAAAAATGAAAACTCCAATTAGACCTGTTGTTGGTGGGTTGGTTAAAGGGATTTGACTGAGGACGAGATTTGGTTGTTGTGTCTTGTGGCTATGGTGTTGGTTGGGCAGACGGTTCCGCAAAATTTGGGTTATGGGGCTGTGGGGGTTGTTCTTTTCTGGGGTGTTAGTTAAGAAATGGGGTTGGTTTTGGTTGGGCAGACGATCGGCGGACGAGACCAAATGGGGTTAGTATTGGTATGGTAGACTATCGAATTGCATTGAAGTAGATGCACACGTTTAAAGTCAAGGTGCATTTGCTCTTTAAGCAAACTTTCCAGTTCTCGTATCGAAGGTCGAATTCTGCACTACCTGAAGTCAACAATAATTCTTTCGTACCGGCGATCGTTCTATTGTTCACTACACAATACTGTACTTGGTTTCTTCCGTCTCGAACGTAAGCGGTTTTGTTTTATCGACTGACTTGGATGAGATGTGAAAGCGAACTGAGAACCTTGACTTTTATGGATTCTTATGCCGTTGAAAAACACTGGTGGTGTGGATTGCTCCGATTTTGCACTTTCGAGCAGAAATGCAATATTCTGACGGTGTTTCGTTGCCATTTCTGCTCGAAAATGCGAAACTAGAGCAATCCACGCCACCAGTGTTTTTCAATGAAAAACGCCATTAGTATCAGTAGGATGTTGGCATCAACTATGAAATTTGTGTTTGTTGTATAATAGATAGTGATTCTTGCGCATGTCTGAGAATGGCATGAAGATTATTCGACTCAAATGGTTTTTTTCCACACTGTCGGTTATTAAGACATCTATCCGAAGGACCTAATAAGGTTGAGAACCATCTCGTGAATAATTTTAACTTTTAGTTCAAATTTGACAGTCGAACAGTTATTGTGTGGTTGTCAAAAATAACCATGCTCGGAAGAATGGTTCTTTTTGACAGTTCGATAGTTATTTTTCTACACTGAACAAAATCTTGCAAAAATCTAATTTAAGATCTTTATTAAAGATTTCTTCTATGTAATTTCTTTTTATATTTCCAGTCCAAGAAAGTACCTCAATAGAAAGTTTCAATACATCAACGATTGTTCTTCTTATGTTCTCTGTATGGCAATTATTATATCACTTGATACCGTTTAATTTTCAGTGCAAAATAAACCCAAATAACACTCCAGCTCGATTGTCAAACGTTAACAAAAAATTAAAATAATTCGTCCACGGCCTAATAAATAAATAAATAAACTATCCAGCGTGCAGCGTTGGCGACACAGCCTATTGAAAAAGAAGGTTTACTTCCGTGTCGGAATGAAGTGCTTGCTTTATCGCTTCATTGTTTCAATAAAAAAAAGTATTCTTAAAAGTAGAATAGTAGCCACTTACCTTGTTCATCAATAAATAGTTCTGTCTCGACTTTTTTTTTGGTTTAGATAGGAAGGTATTCGAAATTTTAATTTTACTCAATGAACGACTCAGCAACATCCTTTTGATTTATGCAGATGATTAATGGGGTATTTTCCTCTGGCATGGACGAGTTGTCGATATTACCTTCTATGGTAACATCTTGATACGGAATTAGTTTTTGGGTATAGCATTGTGCTTGATCTAGGACTATTTTTTATTTGCTGAATACAAATTGAGTCATTATCTGTGGACTAAAGAATCTGTTTTGAGAAATGCACACGATTGATTACAGCGACGGAATAGTAAATGTCACGAGTTCTAATTCTATAGAAAGCATAGTGTTCTTCCAGCTTCAGAATAAATTATGAGTAATGTTTTCGTTTAGAAATCTATTTCAATCCATGATTTATGTTGTTATGTAAATGTTAAAAATTCTAATAATGAATGTTTGATACCGAACCTTATATATTGCTTACATTCCAAAAATATTCAAATAAAGATCACTCTGCAGATTAAAATCAACTCGTTTTTAATTAAAAAAGTTCAAACTAAACCAAAACATATAATTCAACTGTTTTTCAAAAGAGGACGAAACTCTCAATAAAAACAAACGGATAGAAATATCTACGACTGTTTTGTGTTTGGTTTCAATTCTTGTTTGTTCGTATGTTCGAGCCCCGACCTGGAAGGATTCTTAGTGTCAGTAGGATCCATAGTACTAGCCATGCAATGATTCTGTACACTAAGAATCGGCTGCGAAGTCTGTTGAAACAGAAAGGCCAAATTCCACAAAAGGAATGTAATGCCAGGACTTTGCTTTTTTCAATTCTTGTTGAGAAACTATCATTTATTTTCCAAACAATGTTTGATGAATCGATAAATTTGTGACTAATCTTTAAAACGTGCGGAAATTTTTCCTACAAAATAATTGTTTTCTTTTTGGTATTAAAAATTCCTTACTTTTCACTAAACGGGACCGGATGCCAATTGAAAGTTCCAGAAATAGACGCGTAGTCTGTTTCTATCGTAATTTTAAACGATAATAACTCCGTCATTTGTTGATGGATTGATATAATATAACCACCAATTCGGAAACATTTAACTCGGCAACGTCATTTCAGTATTTCAATAGCATATTGTTGAAAAATTGCTTTGAATCTCACTATGTTTTCACGAACCAATCACAGTATGCCATCATGATGTCACCCTTTTAACTTTCTCGCATGGCCGTCAGTTTCGATCGTTGCTTTACATCTCGAATTTCATTTCAGTAGCATTTCTGTTTCGGTTGCCATAGGGGGATCTCGTGTCAAGCATAAAAAATACCGCATCGTTCTCCTTAATATGAATCTTCGAACAAAGAGAAATATACCTAAATATGTTTATAGTACAATTTATACAATAATTTTACAGTTTTCACTTTAGTCACTGGCTACCTGCGAACGAAACACGTAGCTTGTCTAGTGAGTGGATGACAGAACTGAGTTATATCCATTCGCTCACTGGATAGTTGCGTATTTATGTGTAGATGTTGTTTTTCGTCTGCTACACACCACGTTCTCTTGATTATATTGAATACCGATCAACTGTTGATTCTACGGCAACAAGCTGACTAATACAGAACTAAAGGCGATAGATTTTTTGAGCTTGATTTGAAGCGATTGTATCTCGGTGATTTGTTAAAAGATTTGCCACATTTAACTTGATTCGAAAGCATCACTTCAACATTGGACGCTTAAAAACGGATTGATTTGTCTACGGGTCGTATGCATACTGGAATTTTCATTTACGTGCGAGACAGTGGCTAGCAAATGGATTCATTGTAACACAACTTTGAACTGAATCCAGATAATCGTCGACGTGGTTGAACACAATTAACTATCTTTTAGCGTAATCCCTTAGCTTGTATTATTGAACCAAACAATAATCACGCAACCCAATTAAATAGTTCGAAATTGATATAATTGTCTTATGAAGCATAATATTGACATTAAAAATGGTCCAAATTCGTCTTGCCATCCGCTCGACGAGCAGTCATGTGGTCGGTGTGCAGTGCGGTGCTGCCAAATATGTGTACTTTTGTGTGGGTGTTCACTGCATTGCAATTCGCTATAAATTATAGGTCACAGGCGAACGATAGGGTTGCAGCAAACACTGTACTTAGAGAGTAGGCTCAGAACTACCGTAATTTTAAACGCTTCTAACTAGGTGATTTGAAAAAGGATTTATATTAATTCCTTTAGGTCCTGAGTGCAAATGACAGATTCTCTTTCATTAATGTTTTTTTAGTTGAAGAAAATTTGTTGCGCGGTCTCTGAGGGAATCGAGTGCACTTTTTCTTCATATTTTTACACATTTTACCCCGTTACTCCCAAACCGGAAGTCCTATCCGTGTAAAATTCAAAAGCACTCTTTCAGACCTTTAATTTGATTCTAAGTTTATATAAATCGGTCTAGCCGTTTGCGAGAAAATCGAGTGCACATTTTTGTTACACAAACACAAACACTCACACACAGACATTTGCTCAGTTCGTCGTACTGAGTCGAATGGTATATGACATTCGGCCTTCCGGACCTTGGGTAAAAAGTCAGTTTTCAGAGTGATTTCTATATGTGAAAGCAAAAATGCTGTCAGTTAGTAAGGAAACATACGTTTCAATTTCAACAAATATTTTAGTTGAAACCATCTGCGTTGTTCTTTAATCAAAATTCTGTTAGTTAATACACTTGTATCAGTAGTTTTCTAACTGACCGAGCCACACCATAATTTAACAGCTTGTGAATAAATGCATTTGTTACCATTTTTTCGAACCAAAGCAACTGCCAATTTTTATAAATCATGAATTGAGATCTTTTAGAGTCAAACCAATCGCTTAGAAGATACAATTTTTGTGCATGCCTTGAAGATTAGGTGATTATTATTCATTACATAGGTTTCACGAAAACAATGAAGTAGACCTCATGTCTGAATTGTAAACGAAAGAAATTGCGCTGTTCCAGCAGTTGGAAGCGTTACAAGCTCATTGGAAAAAGGTAATATATAAAAAATATTCACGTGTTAAAATTTTTATGCTTTTCAGGATCATTTACCTTAGAAATTTTTGTTGATTCCTATTAGAGATTCCAGGTATCTTCTCGATCAAAATAAGCAGTTCTCAATGTTTTCAGTAGCAGTCGACATAGTTAATACGAATCACTCATTTGCAATGAATTCCTGAAAAAAAAGCTTATACTGATGAACACATAACTTTATTTTATTTTAAACGATAATAATTCCGTCATTTGTTGATGGATTGATATAATATAACAACCAATTCAGAAAATTGACTTGTGAGTAATTTTAAAATCTTTAAACATTACTTATTAATCCTCTGTATTTAAAAAAAATCAATGATTGTATGATTGTCATAAAAAAACTATTGGCAATATTTTTTTTGGTTGAGAGATGCCGCTCTGCAGAGTGAGATGCCACTTGTTGTGAATTAATTCGAAGTGACTAAGGCAAAAAGGAAGTATTCGTTCTTGATTTAAAGAAAAGGTGTTGCGTGACGAACAAGTCTATTCACTATTTCATATATTTGCTAAATAAAATAAATTAATATGTGACATTCTAAAAACACTTCAAAGACAGATATAGTGGATTTATTGTGTTCCTGGCAATATACCCTAAAAGGTCGATGCGTTATGTGAATCTTTACTCTGCTCGACCATGATATGGTGAACGGTGGCTATTCATTTTCCCGTATGCATTTCCAGTGAGAAGAGCTGCTGCCTGGCGCCTATCGGTCTGCGGTATACTCCCTTATCTTGCAACAGACTGTTTCTGTTTGCAGGCCCATTCTAAGAGGATCCTCTTTCGATTGTAATGCGTTCATATTCACACATTTGCTCGAAGGCATCGATCCGTGAAATGGTGCTATCCGGAAAAATACAGGAATATTTCCACTAGAAAGGCGTGATGGTGGAAGAAGTAATGGCGGTCGACATTGGTGTAAAAACGCCACATATGCGTATACCCTTTTAAATCTTATTGAGATTTTGGCAACGAATCAGAAAACAGATTGAGCCATAATTCAATTTTCGTGCCAATCGGTTTTCTTTTGGAAACGCTACAGAGAATTTGTACAGAAGTTAAATAAATTTCAGCAGGGTTTCCATGTATAATTTGTATCACTACCATTTTTTATGCACAGCGATTCGAGGTTACGTTTCATCTCTATGGCACAGATTCTGTGATAGCACAGGGACACTGATGAAGATAGGAATGAGTTGCAAATTATCGTATCATGTCACATCCCATTTTTTGTTGTTGTGCCTTGTGTTATGTAGCATTTGGTGTCAAGTATGCAACATTATCATTAACAGGTTTCGGTATTGAATTGCTTGAAATTATGCTAAGCTTCTCTCGTATTACGTAAATGATGATCCAAATATATATTTTTTCAATATTTTGAACGTTTGTTTGTGAACTGGTCTGTCTTTGGCCATGTCAATGTTCAATTAACATAATCGATTACCGATAATTAACTATTCAAAGTGTGAGAATAGTCATGCGAATTATAATAATATGGCCGACATTATCAAACGTACAGAAAAATACAAAACAATAAATATCGGATAGTTACAACCAACGAAACACAATAAAGTTTTAGTCATTATTTTACCGTTACTGAACTAATTGGAATCTGGTTTCTGATTCAAATAGCAACATTAACAACTTGTTAATGCTCAGTGCGTAAAATTGGCCGCGTGCAACATTGAACGACTCGAAAGTGGACAATATTTTTTGTCCAATGACCGTTCAGAACCGCAAAATGTGTACTTGATGCTCCCAGTGGAACCAAATGTTGGCAGTGGTTTTCTCAATCGTTCCTATGCAGCTCGAGTTATCATTAAACGGGTCATTGTCAAACTTGTGCCTTGGCGGTGAATGCGATGGAAGTTGGTTCCTACTGAGTTCCAACTCGAATACTTGCACATTGACCAAGTTGGTCAATTTCGGTAGAATGACTGAATGGATACCTGCTGTATTTCGAACGAGCTGTATATGGTTCAACTCAACGGACCATGATACTGCCACAAGTCACCGGTTAATGAGAATAGCTTTTCCCAACCCGTGCTAAAATGTCGATGTGCATGTTTTTAGTTCCGTATGTTGATGGAAGTATCAAGTTGCAAATTTATGGACCGTAGTTGAATCGACCGAGTTGAATAATTGAAATACTGACTCCAAGGATATTAACACGTAACTTTACGATTATGTATATCAATGTCTCTCCTTCTAGTATCCGTAAATCGGAGATAAAATCCCGGTTCGTAACGTAAATTGACCGAACCAGGTATGGTTGGGAAATGTAAATCAAACGTAGGCTCGATAAATCTTGCATAATTAAATACCACTGAGGGTTTGGAAACGTCGAATGTAGGTAGTGCAGAACTGAGCATATAGAGCTGGATTCCGTATAATGTGGTTTTTTGATAATCTTATTAACTTCGTTTCGACGAAAAATTTATTTATGTTCATGTAAGTTTTATAGACACCGAAATCGTTCGTTCGTATTTTATCAATAAAACAACGTATTTCAATTCTTGAATTTTACACAATGCAAAAATTATTCTTATGTACAGCTAAAAAAAGTTCGAGTTGTTCGAACTGCTGATGCGAAACAAAAAAAGATAAACTCAACTTTTTTAAAGTCCTCTTACACATATAGGTCTGAAGTGTACAGTTATTCCTTTAGTCATTCCTTTCTTTCGAGCACGTGGTTTATGATCGAAGTACACAAACGATTATAACATTCCATTTATATTTGTGCTGGTAATAGCGAATCTTACTGAAATAAATTGTTAACCTATCTAACTATTAGCACACCATTCCTTTCGTGACCGTCGTATCGATCGGATGGTAGTTTGCATTAGAGCAGCTGTGCGTTAATCCATTCTAATCCGTTTCAAGGTCATTTAATATCAGATCTTTTGTTCGTGAGCTTGTGCAGTAGATCAATACAGAATAAACAATAAATACCGTTAGACAGTGCCGGGTGCTATTGTGTTAAAACAATAAGAACAGTGAACCGACGTTTAGTGTGGTGCCGTGAACCGGTGCTGTGTGCATATTTATTCTCGGAGGTCGTTGTAACTAACGCTTGGCCTCAGCGGCCGAGTTGCTACGGATCATTAGCTAAGTATAATATTTTTTCCCTTCGTGTCCCTTTATCGTCTTATATTTTGACTCCCCCTATAATTTGCGCGGAACCTCAACCGCGCTATGGCAAGTCCATTAAATTCTCCCCTGCCCCCCGAAGATAAAATGGAAACAGATTTTAAATCTGCCCCAAATAGTAAGACTCACCGGGTTAAACAGTATCCCGAAGAGCCTTCACCCTCGGCCGGCCTTTATGTGGTTTATTTTCGGACCAAAGAGAAGAATAAACCGCTTAATATTTTGAAAATATCTAAAGACTTGGAGTCGAAATATACAACATTGAAATTTATTTCAAAAATTCGTCCCGATAAGCTCAGGGTCTCGTTGACCAGTCTGAAACATGCTAATGAGATCGCTCGAAACGATCACTTTACGCGGGACTACCGCGTTTATATACCAGCTCGCGAAGTCGAGATAGACGGAGTGATCACGGATCCAAGTCTGACATGCGAGGACATTCTCAAACATGGGGTCGGATGTTTTAAAGATCCCTTGCTTAAGAATGTCAAGATACTGGACTGCAAACGTTTGCATTCAGTATCGATCGCCGCGGATGGGACAAAGTCTTATCCCCACTCGGACTCGTATCGGGTGACCTTCTCCGGCTCGGCTTAGCCGAAATTCGTTCTCCTGGCCAGGGTTCGTCTACCTGTACGACTTTTCGTACCACGGGTAATGAATTGCACTAGTTGTCAACAACTAGGACACACAGCTTCCCATTGTGGAAATCGGCCCCGCTGCTCGAAGTGTGGAGAGAGTCATGCGGATGGCGTTTGCGACAGAGACATTGAAAAGTGTCTTTACTGTGGGGCGGCCCCGCATGACCTCACAGCATGTTCTGCGTATAAATTGCGTGGAGATCATTTGAAACGATCTCTCAAGCAACGATCAAACCGCTCGTTCGCAGAAATGCTGAAAATCGCCACACCACCTGAACAGAACCCCTACACCTGTTTGTCTGCGGACGATTGCGACTCTGACGATCCTCAAGAAGGTACATCTTCAACTGTCCCTCGTAGTTTTAGGAAGAGGAAAAATATATCATCTCCTAAACTCCCTAGAAAGGGTTCGAAGATATCTCTTGAAGGCCCTCCAAAAGTAACAGCAGAAGGAAGTGTTGGTAAAAAAAACGAAAAGAAGAAGCCAAAAGCTCCTAGTTCCGGAGACTTGAAATCGGAGAAAGAATATCCAACACTTCCGGGGACACCCAAAACCCCGAAAGTCCCCAAGGAACCAGAAAACACATCAAGTGCTGGACTTGTAAAATTCAGTGACATTGTGGACTTTATATTTTCCGTCTTCAACATTTCTGACCCCCTAAAAGGTATTTTGATGACTTTCCTGCCAAAAGTTAAAATGTTTTTGATGCAGCTGACTGCAAAATGGCCCCTCCTCTCAGCAATCGTTCCCTTCGATGGCTAATTTTTCGAACGAGGTCAAGGATTCGATCACTGTTTTACAGTGGAACTGTAGAAGTATCATCCCGAAAATAGATCCTTTTAAATACTTAGTAAATAATCTGAAATGTGACGCATTTGCATTGTGCGAAACTTGGTTAACTTCTGATGTATCACTAAACTTCCACGATTTTAACATTATTCGCCTGGATCGAGATAATCCCTACGGAGGAGTACTTTTGGGGATCAAAAAGTGCTATTCCTTCTTTCGAATTAACCTCCCCTCGATATCAGGTATTGAAGTTGTCGCATGTCATGTCACAATTAAAGGCAAGGACCTTTGTATTGCTTCCATCTATATTCCCCCTAGAGCCTCAGTTGGGTACCACTGGCTCAGCAGTATCATGCACCGACGTTAGTTTCAGGAGACTTTAACTCTCACGGTGCGGGATGGGGTTGTCTTCATGATGATAACAGATCAGCTATGATCCATGATATTTGCGACAACTTCAATATGACAATCTTGAATACGGGAGAAATGACACGAATTCCCGCACCACCAGCAAGACCAAGTGCGCTGGACTTATCCCTCTGCTCGACATCGCTACGGTTTTATTGCACGTGGAAGGTAATCCCTGATCCCCACGGTAGCGATCATCTGCCTATCGTAATTTCAATCGCCAGCGGATTAAGACCATCGGAAACAATCAATGTTTTGTATGACCTCACACGAAATATTGATTGGAAATGCTACGCAATATCGATATCTGAGAAACTAGAAACAACACAAGAACTTCCTCCGGAGGAAGAGTATACGTTTATGGCTGGCTTGATTCTCGACACTGCGATTCAAGCTCAGACGAAACGTGTACCCGGCGCGAATACTAACATTCGTCCTCCCAACCCGTGGTGGGACAAAGAGTGCTCATCACTGAACGCGGAAAGATCTTTAGCATTCAAAAAGTTCAGAAAATATGGAACACCTGATAATTATAGAAATTACGCAGCGCTAGATAAGCAAATGAAGAACTTAGTTAAAGCAAAGAAACTAGGTTACTGGCGACGGTTTGTTGACGGATTAACAAAAGAAACATCGATGAGCACTCTTTGGAACACAGCCCGACGAATGCGCAACCAAAACACAACGAACGAAAGCGAGGAATATTCTAACCGCTGGATATTCGATTTCGCTAAAAAAGTATGTCCTGATTCTGTTCCGGAACAGAAGATATCCCGCGCCGCGACTTCGAATACAAACGAAACACCGTTTTCGATGGTGGAGTTCTCACTTGCGCTCTTGTCGTGTAACAATAAGGCCCCGGGGTTAGACAGAATTAAATTCAACTTGTTGAAAAAGCTTCCTGACTCTGCCAAAAGGCGCTTGCTGAATTTGTTTAACAAGTTCCTCGAGGGTAATATTGTTCCACACGACTGGAGACAAGTGAGAGTTATCGCCATTCAAAAACCTGGGAAACCAGCCTCCGATCACAATTCGTATCGGCCGATTGCTATGCTTTCCTGTATCCGGAAGTTGTTCGAAAAAATGATTCTCTTCCGTCTAGACAATTGGGTCGAGACTAATGGTTTACTTTCAGATACACAATTCGGCTTCCGCAGGGGTAAAGGAACGAACGATTGTCTTGCGTTGCTCTCAACCGAAATTCAAATGGCATTTGCTCGTAAAGAACAAATGGCATCAGTATTTCTAGATATCAAGGGGGCTTTTGATTCAGTTTCTATAAATATCCTATCTAAGAAGCTGCACCAGCATGGTCTTTCGCCGGTTTTGAATACCTTTTTACATAATCTATTGTCCGAGAAACACATGTATTTTGCACATGGTGATTTGTCGACAATACGATTCAGTTACATGGGTCTTCCTCAGGGCTCATGCTTAAGCCCCCTTTTATACAACTTTTACGTAAACAACATTGATGAATGTATCAACACATCTTGCACGCTAAGACAACTTGCCGACGACAGCGTTGTGTCCATTATAGGACCCAAAGCTGCCGATCTCCAAGGACCATTACAAGATACCCTCGACAACTTGTCGACATGGGCTCTTCAAATGGGTATCGAGTTCTCTACGGAGAAAACTGAGCTGGTCGTATTTTCAAGAAAGCGAGAACCAGCACAACTACAGCTTCAACTAGGGGGTGGAACCATAGCTCAGGTCTTCACATTTAAATATCTCGGGGTCTGGTTCGACTCCAAAGGCACCTGGGGATGTCACATTAGATATCTGAAACAAAAATGCCAGCAGAGAATCAATTTTCTTCGCACAATAACCGGAACTTGGTGGGGTGCAAACCCAGGAGACCTGATCAGGCTGTACCAAACAACGATATTGTCCGTAATGGAATATGGATGCTTCTGCTTCCGATCTGCCGCGAACACCCATTTCATTAAACTGGAAAGAATTCAGTATCGTTGTTTGCGTATTGCCTTAGGTTGCATGCAGTCGACTCATACGATGAGTCTCGAAGTGCTCGCGGGCGTCTTACCGTTGAAAAACCGATTCTGGGATCTCTCATATCGATTGCTAATCCGATGCGATATCTTAAATCCGATGGTGATTGAAAACTTCGAAAGGCTTGTCGAGCTCAATTCTCAGACCCGTTTTATGTCCTTGTATTTTGATTACATGGCTCAGAATATTAATCCTTCTTCGTTTGTTTCCAACCGTGCTCATTTCTTGGATACTACTAATTCTACTGTGTTTTTCGACACATCCATGAGAGAAGAAATTCGTGGAATTCCGGACCACGTGCGCCCTCAAGTGGCCCCAAATATTTTTATAATAAATTTAGAACAGTCAACTGTGAAAAGATGTTTTACACTGACGGATCAAACATCAACAGGTCCACAGGCTTCGGAATCTTCAATCAGAACATCACCGCTTCGTACAAACTCAGTGATCCGGCTTCAGTCTACGTCGCAGAATTAGCTGCTATTCAGTACACCCTCGAGATCATTGAAACCTTGCCCAAAGACCATTACTTCATTGTCACGGACAGTCTAAGCTCAATAGAATCTCTCCGGGCAATGAAGTCAGGAAAGTATCCCCCATATTTCCTGGGGAAAATACGGGAACATTTGAGAACTTTATCTGAACGGTCTTATTTAATATCGTTAGTCTGGGTCCCTTCGCATTGTTCCATTCCGGGCAATGAAAAGGCAGACTCATTGGCTAAGGTGGGCGCATTAGAAGGTGATATTTATGAAAGACCAATCTGCTTCAATGAATTTTTCAGTATCTCTCGTCAGAAAACTCTCGAAAGTTGGCAAACTTCATGGAGCAATGGCGAACTGGGACGATGGCTGCATTCCATTATCCCTAGGGTATCGACGAAACCTTGGTTCAGGGAGATGAACGTGAGTCGTGACTTCATTCGTGTGATGTCTCGGCTCATGTCAAACCATTACACCTTCAACGCGCACCTCCGGCGTATTGGAATCGTGGAGAGCGGTCTCTGCGCTTGTGGTGACGGTTATCAGGACATCGAGCATGTCGTATGGACGTGTACGGAGTATCGTGACGCCAGGTCTTTATTAAAGGACTCCCTAAGGGCCCGAGGTAGACCACCTGAAGTTCCGGTCCGAGATGTGTTGGCTAGTCGGGATATCTCTTATATGCTTCTTATATACCAGTACCTCAAACACATTAATATCCAAGTGTAATCTGTTATACCTCGCTCAGAAAGTATAATCTCCACCTACAGGTTCGACACTAACATCCGCTCGATTCTCTCGATCACCGTCCCTGTCCACCATCTTCATTGGAACTAACAAGATCTTTTTTTGTCACTAACTTTTCGTTCCCCCCTTCCATGTCTCTTCACCATCTCGATGGCAACTAATTAGATCTCTGTAGTTTTCAGACATTTTGTTTCCATACCCCCTATTTACCTCGATTTTCACAATATTTACTTTTTTTATTTTCTCATCTCTTCGTAACATCACCATCACCGCCTACGGTCCTACGCTCCAGACGATGACCAGCATGCGGGCCACCCGCCGGGCCTTCGTAGCCTGGGGGTGTTTCCCGCGGACCCACACGAACCGAAAGGAAGCGGCCATATATAGCACCATTTGGAATTCATGCAATATTCAATTCACCGACACCTGCCGAATACCAGCTAAAAGCTTTTTTCAAAAATTCTAGACGACATAATCTAATGATACTATTCTAGTTTTAAGTTAGTCGTTAATTAAGATTAGGAAATACCCTTGGCATCTTAGAGCTTAAGCAGTGTGCCTGAAAATATATATTATACTATTGATTATTTAAAAAAAAAACTATTAGCACACCAGAAAAAAAACAGTAAACTTCAATAAATCCTGTACTGGTATTGCTACAGTTGGATTGTTTGATTATTAACTGACAAAATCCTCAATTTGGAATAGTTTCAAGTCGTGTTTTGAAGAGTTTCACACCTTTTGCATCATCACTTTGAACGATGTTTTTTAAATATTTAATTCCCATTTTCTTATGATATCGGAAATGGAAGTCACATTCGGACAAAAATGTACAAAGATTGTCCCAGAAAGTATGGACGCACCTAGCTATCAGTGGAAATAATACAAGAGTGTTGGGATGTTTATTTTTCTAATATAAAAAGGCTATGCAATCGTTGTGGAAACCGACTTTTCATACGCGACTCGAAGGGCCGAATGTGTTATACCATTCGATTCAGCTTGACGAACTGAGCAAATGTCTGTGTGTATATTTGCCTGTGGGTATGTGACAAATAATGTCACTCAGTCACTGAACCGACTTCCAGTTCCGAAATTACAGGGTGATATGCCCCAAAACTAGTCGCTCATTTTTTTCATAGATGACTGAACTAATTTGCAAAACCTTAGACGAAAGGTCTTATAATTCCATAGCTTGCTATTGAATTTCATCTTTATCCGACTTCCGGTTCCGGAATTACAAGGTGATATGTGCAAATTTATGAGAAAACTAGCTGACCCGTCGAACTTCGTCTCGCCCAAAAAAATATTTGTTTAAATTTATGTTTTCGGACAGCAGAATTGTCAAACGACTAAGTGGTTAACGTTTCTCTCCTTTATTTTTCTGATTACTAAACCTGCAATCAACGGAATTTGACACACATTCGCTTTAGCTCAAAACGAAATATCACAAAAATTAATGTGAAAGTGTATTTCTGTTAACCGTTGTGCACTCGAAAAAAAAAAACACCTTTAACCACCCGAATGGGTACCCGGGTACCCATTTTTTTAAATCGCTGTAAGTTGAGCATTTTTCAACCGATTGAAGTAATTTTAGCACTGTTGGATTCAGGAACTTAAGCTCTTTGGGATTGGTACCCATAAAGATGGACATGGTGCTCCTGGTTCCCAGGAACCCGGATATCCTAAATGAGTTCCGACATCGAGGCATTTATACACGGATTTCACGTATTTTTGTAATCTTATCTAAGAATTGCTATATGAAATCAAGTGCTATGCTGAGTTGTTATGTTTATATATTTCAGGGGGCATCCGTTATGTACGTAACATAAAATTTTGAATTTTTCTACCACTCCTTTCCCCCTTTGTCGAGCATTTCTCAATCTTTTCACCATGTATTGTCACGTATTTTTGAAACCTCTCCCCCCTAAACGCGTGACGTACTTTATGTATGTTCCCTTATATACTTCACTTTCTTATCTTCAGTTTGAAAATTATTATGTACTTCAGGCCTATTGCGAGGAGCACGCAATACCAAATTTTGTGTTATGTATGCAATGTAATTAAATGCAATCAAAATTAGTGAAAGCAGTAGTAAATTTCAGGTAATAAAAATATAAGGAGTGTAATGAAAATGTAACAAAAACAATAAATTTTGAAATTGAACATGTAATCAATTCGGTCTGCGTGCCCCTCGGCCTCAGGCGATGTAAATATGTATAAGTGAGATGTCCTGCAACAGTTGGCAGCGTTGTGTATTCTACATATGTTTCATTTTGGTACGGCCTTTCTCAAATAGCTGGTTTGGAAAAGTTTCAAATTAGTAAATGACATTTATGGTGGAAAACACAAGTGTCGGAACATTCTACGGAAATCCGGATTAACGGGAACCAGAAGAACCTACTACAGCAATATACACGGCCATCGAAAAGTGGATAAATTTCTGAATTTACCCGTACTGAAAAAATTCTAATCGGATGGAATTTGCCTTAGTTACAAGCATTTTTATTTGTGGGTACCCGGGTACCCATTCGGGTGTTTACGTAATAAAAAAAATTTGAGCCCCCCCATTCGACCCCCCATACTGTAAAATGAAAAGTCAAAGCATGAGAAGTTATGGTCCAACTAGTTCTTGGAATTGACCGAATTGCAGAATCTTAGTTTAAACCTAACTCAGAAATTTCTATTTTGAAATTCGAAAAGGTACCCGGGTACCCATTCGAGTGCATAAGGGTTAAGCAAAAATTGAACAAATGTACAGATTATCATCTCATCCTTCGAATCAATGCACTGAACAGAGATCCCTCTCTACTGGATTCGACATAAAAGGAAAAGTTCCTCTTCTAGAGTTGTTCATTCGATAGAATAGGATATATTTACAATTTGTATTTAGCCCAAGTAATTTTTTTTTTCTTTTTTAAGTCATGTTTATTTAAAATTTAAATTTTACAATTCAAGATCTAAATGGAATTCTAAAGCTGAAATATTTACATAATTTTCACATTGATTTATGTAGCTAATGTATGACAAAAAAATTTTCATAATTTTTGCTCTCGTGTTTTTTGGCACACCTTCTAAAGTTGGTATGATCAACATTGAAAACGAAAATCTTCTCCAGCCGTTACAGAGTCTTGTAAGTACTCGTTGGAATGTAGTCCATGCCTCCGCTACTCGTCGACACTCACTGTACTTATGATGTATTGTTTCTACAGATGTATTACAGTGGAGGCAGATTTCTCCATCTACTCGTCGCATTCTAAAGAACAGTTGTCGATGTAGAATTTTCCTGTTGATGGTGAGGTACATATCACTTCGTTGCTGCGATGAAAGCTCTCGTGTGTGATGTATATTATGCCAGACCCGTCGCCATTCTGCTTCTGGGTTATACTGCGCTCTAGTTCGCGAGTATGCTGTTGTTGTTTGGGCACCATATTATCAAACAGATAAGCTACGCATTGAAACTGTTCAGTGCAAGTTCATTCGTTTTGCTTTGCGTCGCCTGGAGAGATCCATTTAATCTTCCAAGCTACGAAAATCGTTGTAGACATACACTTCGATTTGGTATCTGTCCGCCGTGATACACAAAAAGCTGTTTTCGTCGCGGACCTCATCCAATCTCGAATTGATAGTGCAGATGTCCTACAACAGCTAAGTTTTGACATTCTTCGGCGTAATTTGCGGTTTAATCCCTTTCTCAGAATTCCTCGTGCTAGAACTAACTATGGGTTCATTGAACCGTTTTCGAGTATATGTCGCGTATTCAATACTTGCTCTGATGGATTTAATTTCAATTTATCTCGTAACGCCATTAAAACCCGTTTTCTCCAAATCTTTTCCCGCTAGTTTTATTAGGTTAATTAGTCAATATGAATAGTTGTTAGTTAGCTTTGTAGTTTAAATAAGGGTAATTAAAGATTTCGTTATGTATCATTTGGTCAAATGTTATTTGTTGATACAAAAGATGAGAATGTCTGCTGCCTGCTGGAGAAGGAGAACCAAAATCTCAGCTCCAGCAGGCTTTTCCCTTGCTCCTAAATAAACAAATAAATAAATTAACAGATGGATGAAAAAGAGATGACCAAGATAAATACTTTAAATTGACCCCACAAATTTCCAAAAACAGCCCTCGGGGATTGTTGTTTATCATTGAATATTAAGACTTATTTGTACTGAAGACGTTTAAAATTTAATAGCAAATCCTTAGGGATTATCTAAAGTAATAAACTAATTTTGAACGGTTGTCCATAACCTACTTCACCGCTAGTGATATTACTTAGTCGTGTTTGATGAATGTTCGTAGCAGGATAATGACAGGATCAATTTTCGATTAACGAATTAGCGATAAAAGGAAAAATACTTGGACATTCGAAAGTTCAAATTACCCTTTTATTAAATATTGTGTCCATTAGCTTTGACATGAACGCTATATTCGTTCAAGAATTGTATCAAAAGATCTTTCATTCGTCGAGCCACCACATCGGTTTGCTTAGTATTCAGTCCTGAGAATCAATATTCTGTTCTAGCGGAGTGAACATGAGGAGTGATTATACCAGTATTCTTCTTATCGTTAAAGCTAATGTATAAAACAGCAGATCTCACAACTAATGGTTCTTACATGCCACGATTTCTCCTTCAGATATGATATTCACGATTCGCATATGGTAATTCGTCAAGTAATCCAAAGTTCGGAAAATGAAATGATTTGGCTTAAGCAGCTTACAAATGTCATGAATACCATCCGTTTTGAAGTATACCACTCTTGAAAACTCACTCGAATCGGCTGAACAAACGTCAGCATGCTAAATGCAAGGAAAATATTTTCATCTGAACTCATTATTTCAACAGCTGAATCCTATCATTGATACGTGAAAAAATCGTTACATAATTTGATTTGTTCAACTCACGGCCACGATGGCCAACATAATTCATCTAACTACATCTACTGGTAAATGACATTAGAACTTGTGCTTCTGTTTACGGTATAGCTAAAACAGTCATTTGGCAAGTAATGATTTTGATACCCTATTAAGCACGTGTTTCCAAATGACGAATCAATCATGCATGTAAAATCTCCACCCAAATCTACTCGTTGCGCGCCAAACGATTTTCCAAAGATCTAGTATTCTTTTCTTCAACGGCGAAATACTGAGCATCTCCTTGCGCGCCAAACATCAATTATAGATCTAGCAATCATTGGCGACTTTTGCAGTGGAAAATTCCATTGTCCATACAAAATAACTTTATTGGTTTTTCCCACTTTTCCGGTAAGTTTTCCTAATTTTTTTGATGTACGAACCCGGTGGGGGTAAAAACTGATCAAACAAAAAAAAAAAGCATCTCAATCCGTCCATCCGTTCTTACGTGATGCGATTACAAAGAATGATCTCTGCATTTTTATATATATAGATGAGCTCTCAATTTTCTCGGGAATTTTTTTACCGATTTTCACAAACTAATATACCAATAAAAAGTCTTTCTTTAAAAAGTCTCCGAACATTCGATCCGGATCCGAATTCTGGTTTCGTTATTATAGCACGATAAGTGAAAAAATTTCAATTTCAGGAGTATTTTTCCACCACTGATGGCGAAACGAGGTGCAAATTTTTATAGAACATACTGATAAAAAGCGATAATAGTGAAGAAAAACTCCAAAAACGGAACTCACTGAGTATAAAATTTCAGTAACCGGTTGTGTAGTGATATTGTCAATAGAAACCTTCAATAATATTTAAATAAATGCTGTGATTACAAATGATTGTACTGATAATGATAACAAAAATAAAAATATAGATACAAAGAATACTTTATGATGCTATTTGAAAAACATACTCCTCATTTTACTTGAATTGCACAAACAGGATGGGAAAAGTTTTTTCTCTGAACTTATTATATGTTATTCAAAATGCTTAATCGTCATAAAATTTACGGCACAGATAAGTACGAAATTTTCAAAGCATATTTAAAAATTGTTTAAACTTGTAGGCCTGGCTATTTGATGACCGCAAATTTTTTTTACGACTGTGACGGTCTCTGGGTTCCTGTTCTGGAATTGCATCGATTTCTAATGAAATGTTAATAAAAAAGGTTCACCCCTAGGTGGATTAAAACAGGTTCTATTTGATATACTGCCACTATTAGACTAGCACAAAAAATGAGTATTCTCAACATTTTCTAGTGATAGTAGACTAGCACATTTTCTCCATTAGAATCAGTACAAACTTCTTGACAAGTTTTGGCACTCTTTGTCTATTTCTATAGAAAGGTATTAGAATTGCAGAAAAAACGACTATCGAAAGGAGCCTTTTTTTGCATAAATATCTGTTTATTAATCTTATTTTTGTGTATTACATCAACATTTTACAGTACAAGTGTTTTGACCCTTTGGCCTTTCATCTTTGTTGTTCATACGATTCGTTATTAATATTAGGTGTTTTAGTTACTCTTGTTTTACATACTAATGTTTAATCATAATATTTATTTTAATTATTTATAAAATGTCTACCTACTTATAACTATCCTTAACCTAATACGTACAAATTTTGAATTATTTGTATTTCAGAGATTGAGCACCTCTCTTCAAATTTCGTGCAGTATTGTTCGAATTTTTGTTCTAGTATATCCAGTGAGGCCATCTCATGTACTTCACTAGTTCTTGTCCAAGGGGGTAGATTTAGAATCATCTTTAAGATCTTACTTTGAATGCGCTGAAGCCTAAGTTTGTGTGTTCGTGCACAGCCCCGCCAAACAGGGACTGCGTATTCAATTGCGGGGTAGATGATTTGTTTATAGACAGCCATCTGATTCTTCAGGCATAGTTTAGATGTTCTACAAATCAGCGGATACAGAGACCTAATGAGTATGCTGCATTTTTGAACGATTTTGTCAACATGTGACCTGAATATCAGATGTCTGTCAAAGGTGAGTCCTAGATAGATAACTTCATCGGACCATTGAATGACCTCATCACCGAATCGTATTCTGCATTCGTCTGATGGAACAAGTTTTGGAGATCTTGAATGTGGAAACAAGATGACCTGAGTTTTTGCTGCATTGATCACAATTTTCCAGCTTGTAAAATATTCCGTTAAAGCGTCCAGACCTGTCTGTAGTTTATTCTTCAGAGCATTAATGACACGACCTTTGTAAAGAATGGCAGTATCATCAGCAAATTGTGACAGAACACCACCACCTGGAAGAGGTGGGATGTCTGATGTGAAAATGTTGTATAGAATGGGACCTAGGATACTTCCCTGGGGTACACCAGCAGGAATAGTAAATCTTTCTGAAAGTGCATTATTCAGAGAAACCTGGAATGCTCTATCTGCAAGATAATTTTTGATAATTTTAATAAGATACATGGGAAAATTATACCGATGCAGTTTGAACACCAGTCCATCGTGCCACACATTATCAAATGCCTTTTCAATATCCAATATTGCCATGGCAGTCGTTTTGGACACTGATTTGTTTTGCTGGATGACGTTGTTAACCCTTGTGAGTTGGTGGATGGTGGATCTTCCTTTCCGGAACCCAAACTGTTCTTCCAGAAATATATCCTGTTCATCTGCGAAAGCAAGAATTCGCCTTTGTATTGACTTTTCAAACAGCTTGGATAGGGCAGAGAGTAAGCTGATGGGCCGATAGCTCTTGGAAAAGGAAGGATCTTTCCCCGGTTTCAAAACTGGGATAACTTTAGCTAACTTCCACATTGAAGGGAAGTAACCAAGCTCCCAGCACCTGTTAAAAATTTTAGCTAAGAAGACAAATGAGCGAATACTCAAATGTTTCAGCTCAATGTTGAATGTGTTGTCGAAACCGGGGGCCTTCATATTTTTGGATTTTTTCACAAAAGCCATCAGCTCATTCGCAGTGACTCTACTTTCCTCAGGAACCAAGCTGTCTGATTGGTCAACCTCAGCTACGCTATCAGCAACGGCTCTTTCATATGGACTAACAATGTTAAGTCCTAAATTGTGAGAACACACAAACTGCTGGCCTAGCGCATTTGCCTTCTCTACTGGTGTGATTAAAGGTATTCCTTCAGCTGCGTCCTGGGGTGACATCAGAGGAGGAATAGGCTTCGGTTTTTTCTTAAGCACCTTCGTTAAGAACCAGAAGGGCTTTGAATGTGGGAGAATTTCTCGAAGCTTTTGCTGGAAGTTCCTGTTGCGAAGCTCAGATATCCTTTCCTGGATTATCCTAGTTAAGTTGTTATAAGTAGTCTTCCTATCTAGAATGCCAGTTCGTTGATACTGCCTCCGGTAGATATTCCGAAGTCGGATGAGTTTCTTGGTGACACTGTCGATTTGAAGAGAGGAACTCGGCATATGTTGTACTGGAACCGTCCTATCACGAGCGACTGTGATTGAATGCTGGAAGGAAGATAGGGCTGCATCGATTTCCATCGGGGAATCAAGTGGCAAATCGATATGAATAAGTTGGTCGGCGATATGTTGAAATTGGACCCAATCGGTGCGATAATAGTTCCTCCGAGGTTGAATAGGCACTGTTTCTGGTGAAGATCCCAACGTCAATATTACTGGAAAGTGGTCGGAAGAGAGCTCGTTGAAAACAACCGGAGAGCTGTCTATGGCGATACTGCTGATGAATATATCCAAAATGGAATGAACTCCCGATCTGGAAAGTCGCGTTGGTTGATCCGGAGCGAAGATGTTGTATTGTCCAGCTTCGTAATCTTCGGCAAGTACGAATCCGTTTCGATTCTGTCTTCTGTTTCCCCACAGCTCATGCCGTGCGTTCAGGTCCCCAGCAATGATGAATTTGTTCTGTCGTCGAGTGAGCATAGCCAGATCTCGCTTCAATGATGCACACGTACCATCTCGAAGATTGGTTTGTTTGGGGCAGTACGCTGCAATGATGATGATGGGTCCCATCGTCGTTGTAATCTCAATTCCGATGGCTTCTATGAGTTGCAATTTAAAGGCTGACAGAAGCCTGTGCTGAATGGATCGTTTAACGGCAATGGCAACTCCCCCTCCTCTGCTAGTTGTCCTGTCGAGCCTGTGAATCCTGTAATTGGAAATAAAAATAGAAATATCAGGTTTAAGATGAGTTTCAGTTAAAATAGCAATATCGGCCTTCTTCTCTTGAAGAAAGTCGGACAATTCAGTAGTTTTGCTCCTGAGTGAGCAAGCATTCCAATTTACTATAACCAACTCATTATATTGCATATTCGATGATGAATTTGCCTAAGGCGTTGATTTGATCTAACCGCGTTCTGCAGTTTCGTAGTTTTGTTGTCATTGTTTCAAAAATGACGATCAGTTGTTCAGCAGAGAATAAATCATAAGAGTCATCCTTTGCTTGTGGTTGATTATTGCCCCATCCAGGAGGGATTCTTGAGGAAGATTCTTTTTGAGATCCAGCGGCTGAAGTCTTTGGATTGCTGCGAGGAAGTGGCGGCAAATTCGGAATATCCCTCTTCGGTGGGAGCCGTGGGAAATTAACTTCATCCTTCTGTGGAACATTCTTGCGCGTTGATTGTTTACGGGACGCCTGTTGTCGAATTTTTGTGAACTCAGCACGTTTGGGACACGATTTGCTAGTAGATGGATGATCGCCATCACAGTTCACACATTTTACAGCGATGTCATCTAGTAGGCAATCGTTGGTATTGTGTGGTTCGGCACATTTCCCGCACCGACTTTTCATGTGGCAATTCCTCGCTCCATGGCCGTAGTTCAAACAGTTCGTGCACTGTGTGACATCCCGATGTACCGGTTTATACTTTTGCCATTCGATGATTATGTGAAATAACGATTTAATCGTTTTCAGTTGACTCATGGTGATGGAGCCCTTCTCCAGATGAATCAGGTACAGTTGATCTCTGAACTTTTTGTCCGTATTATGTCGCTTCATTTTAAATACCATCAAAGGCTTTAGTCCAGCCTCCGACAGTGCCTGCTTTAGTTCGGCTTCCATCATGTCGGGTAGTCCTCGAAGTACAACCTTCATAGGTTTGTTGGCGGCAATATCGTGTGTGAAGTATTCCGCTTTTGTCTGCTTCAGATAGCATTCCACTCCTTTGTAGTGGTTCAAAGCCGGAACAGTTATTTTGTAGCCTTCAGTACATAAACGGATTGTTGCCTGTAGTCCTTTGCTGATCAGTGTGTTGAAATCCGAGCGTAGAGTTGGTGGGAAGCCCTTCAGGTAGAAAGGCGGCATTTTTTCCTTCTTCTGCAGTTCCTCTTCGACATCTACTGGCAGATCAGCATATTGGTTTTTACTCAGCAAACGGTCGTTTACCTGTACATCACTTGGCTTCAGACGCTTAGCATCCTTTGGATCCTTCTCGGATCTATGGCGGTTTTTACCCATAGCTTGGGTAGGTAGACAACTGCGAATAAAAAATAAAACAAAATCGAAATTAGTCGTAGTAGGTTATTCGTCTATCCACATCGAGTGTTAGATGACGAATCGAAAGGAGCCTTGGAAACCCGTAGTGTTATATACCATTCGACTCAGTTCGACGAGATCGGAAAATGTCTGTGTGTGTATGTGTGTGTGCACTTTTCGAAGATATTTTTACCACTCATTTTCTCAAAGATGGCTGAACCGATTTTAACAAGCCTAGGTCCGTATGAAAGCTGATTTTGGGCCATTGATCAAGTTCGAAGATCAAATGACTGCAACTTCTGGTTCCGGGGATATAATAGTATAAATGACGTAACCGACAAAACACGTTTTATTTATCGCTCTAATATATATAAGGGTGCCCATATTTTAGGATCACCTCTAATTACGTAATGTACTAGTGCACCTCTGAAAAGGTCCTCATGCAAAATTCGAGCTAAATCGGATATAAGTAAGAGGTGCGCCCGGCGGTTAAGGTTTGAAAAATCACCATAGGGGAGAGGGAGTGCATGAGATTTCCGAAATCGAAAAATTTGTTTGATCTCAAAGGTCTTAGAATTGCATGAAACGTCGAGATTTAGTGTCATCTAAAAAATAAGTCCCAGAAAGTCGATATAAAAAAAAAAATTTTTTTCGAGATGACACTAAATCTCGACGTTTCATGCAATTCTAAGACTTTTGGCATCAAAAAAAAAAATTTCGATTTCGGAAATTTCATGTTCAATTTTTATAGAACTTGAAAAATCACCATAGCGAGGAGGGGTAGGGGCTCCATGTTGATTTTTCGTGATCTATGAAAATTCTACTAAGTGGATTAATAAGAGTTTTTTAGATTAGCATCACCCATACAATATGCAACGCAAATGTCAAGCGCTTGGTTTGAGAAATGATGCCGAGTATGTGACATAAACACTGAAGCATGCTTTTATGAACTACTCGAATCAAACTGAATTAATTGGTGTCAAAAATGAGCCCAAAGTATTTTAAAAAATTATTTAATAAAAAGATTTAAACATTTTTCATGAGACTGTTTTGAAGAAAGAGAAAGGCATTGTCACACCACTAAGTGGATTAAGAAGAGTTTTTCTAATAGTTTTGAATTTGCTGAATGGTTTCGGCTTGTCTCTGCAGTTGTCGGCTTGTCTCTAAAATGTGCCGTTATATATGCCAAAACTCGTCAATTGGGCAAATTTCTGGATAATTAAATTGGCGCATGTCTTTTAAAGAACAAGAAACATAGTTTGTGGTAAACCAATGTACCGTTAATTTCGCTTAATTGCAAGATAAAAGATCTGACAAGTAGACAATGGGATCCTTGTGGTTTCGAATCACGGGTAGAAGTCGTTTTTGTAAACATTCCTTGATGTGTATTTCGCTGTGCATCGAAGTAGTTGATGAAGGGATGAGAAATATTACTGCAGGCACAAATTGCTTGCAAGACCAGCACTTTCTTATCAAATTATTCGACTTGAATCGCTGTCTCGAATCTGCTCGTCTCACACCGTTTAGTATTATGATCACATCGAACTTCCTGATCGCTCTTCGCACGGCTATCCCAGTAACTACATTAATTTTTGCTATCTTTCTCTGTGACAATCGGAGCTCTGGGACTGGTGCGCAGCATTTTGATATTTTGATGCCGAAAGCCCATGCATTTGGAAAAAAATGATGAAAACAAATAAACAGCTACACGGGTGAAACGTGTAAAAAACAGGACGAGGCCATAAAAATTGACCGATTATTTTAAATTCCAACTGTCTGCGTCTATATTTTCAATAACAGTCTTTGAAAAGCCAGTCTGAAAAATCGAAGTGACTTAAAAAATGAGATACTTTTCAGCACTGTTTTAAAGAATTGCTTCGTTCATCGCACCTTAAACCAGGATTTGAAATTTCTGTAATATCAGAACCGAAATAAAATATAATTTTTCAGTCGCTTGAAGTACTTTTCTTTCGAATTTACTTTCCAGTTAATATATCGGAATCGGTTTCATTTCAGAGTTTTTAATAACTGTAAGAGAAATCGGGAACCGGCGCTAATATGATCTTAAATCTTAAATAACTTCATTCCACATGACCTTTTATGAACAAAAACTCTTGAAATTCAAACTCTTACTCTTATCACCCTGAAATTCCGGATGTTGGATCGAATAAAAGTTCAGCAATTTAGGATGAGATCATAAGGATTTTATTTGAATCTTAATGTTTCATACATACATACACACTCACACACATTTTGCGATCTCGACGAACTGAGTCGAATGGTATACGACTCCCTCAAAACCTCGGTTCAAAGGTCGCAAAATTTTTCTGTATGAGAAAAGAGTATGAAGATGAAGCAGCATGAGAAAAATTAAGAATTATTCTAGTCTGAGAACCGTTTGCTGTTGAATCATAGCTTGGTAACCGCTGTAATGATTTTGTTATTTACATATGAGGAAGGGTTAAGAGTTCAAATATTTTTTCAAATCATGATAACTTATTGATAATGATATTTCTCAATTTGAACGGGATCAACGTCACTTTACATGATAATTTACTGTTGAAATCCAATATATTTATTTATTTATTTATTTATTTGGAGCAGGGAAAAGCTCGGTGGAGATGAAATTTATCAATCTCTCTTTCCAACAGGCATAAAACCTCCTCATCATTGGTATCAACAGATTACAATGATCCAACAGATACATTTAGGCCTAACACTACAATTAAAACTAACAGTTAAAACTAAATTTATAACACTATGACTAGTTGATCACACCAAGTATAGCAGTATTAGTACTCTTACTTAGAAGGTGAGAGAGAGGAGAAAAGTGGTTAGGTAAATTGAAAACAAAGGTTGGTGGAGGGGGTGCTAAACGAGCAAAATCGAACGACGGGGTTGAAATCAGCATGCAGATCTAATTAGTTATCAAAAAGATGGTGGAAGACAGAAAAAAACGACGAGGTTAGAATCGACATGTAGATCTAATTAGTGATCAAAATGGATGGTGGAAGACAGAAAAAAGAGGAAATAACGACCAGGTTAATTTAGGCGAGCGAATCTAGTTTGTTTCAAATGAAGATGATAGACGGAATGGGGGTTGAATGAAAATAAAATATTAACGGTTCCAGACAAATCCTAATCAGACAGGTGACAATCATTTTATCTTAGCTTGTCCTATCATTAACCTAATCAAAAACTTCAACGCTAACGTTAGTCATGTATGTTTAAACGGTATTCGAATAGTAAAACTAATAAAGTTAACAGGAAAAGAACCCAATAAATAGGTTTTTGACAGTAATTAATCGAGGTAAATTAAGATCGAACTCGTGAGAACAACTGTTGAATAAGCGACACATACTGGAGACTGGTTCATTGAAACCGTAGTTAGTTTTAGCGCGAGGAACTCGGA
The DNA here is from genome assembly GCF_030247185.1 of Malaya genurostris. NCBI lineage: Eukaryota > Metazoa > Arthropoda > Insecta > Diptera > Culicidae > Malaya > Malaya genurostris. The sequence continues at coordinate 194,742,537 of NC_080571.1, read as the reverse complement.
GAAAAGGATTGAATCGCAAATTACGACGATGGATGTCAAAATTCAGCAGTTGTAGGAGATCTGCGCAGTCAATCCGGGATTGGATTAAGTCCGCAACGAAAACAGCTTTGATGGTATCCCGGCGAACAGATAACAAATCGAGATTTATGTGTCTACATCAATTTTCGTAGCTTGGAAGATTTGATGCAATTCTCCATGGCAGACGGCGCAAAGCGAAACGAACGAATTTCCGCTGAACAGCTTCAATTCGCAGCTTATCAGTTTGATAATACGGTGCCCAAACAACGACAGCGTACTCAAGGGTAGAGCGAACTAATGCGCTATATAACGATTTCAAACAATATATGTTGTCAAAATTTTTTGCAATGCGAAAAATGAGTCCCAACATCTTAGATGCTTTTGAGATTGTATATTCTACATGATCTTTGAAATTAAGTTTAGAATCCAGTAACACTCCTCAATCCTTGATTGTTGACTCCCGTTTTAGGATGGTTTGCGAAATAGTATAATCATACGTGATCGTTGTACTTTTGCGAGAGAAAGAAATGATGGAACATTTTGATGCATTTAGCACCATCCTGTTAACGTTGCACCAATTCAGAAATACATTTAATTAAGACTGCAAGAAACCGGTTATAAATACAATTGTGGTAGCTTCAACCATCAAAAACCTGTTTTAATCCACCTAGTGGTGTAATGATGCCTTACTCATTTTACTCATAAAATCAAAAATAATAATGTGGAATTCGCAAAAACAACTGTACATTGAATAGAAATAGGAAAGTTTGTTCGGACTTAATCTAACAAACTCTACAAATCCTGTTTAGCCTGGAGTTCCGGAACTGGAAGTAGTATCCACAATAAATTTAGAAATTCCGTATTTTGGCCACTTCATATATTTTGGCCCACCTAACCAACCAACTATATGAATTTAATCGATTTCATGTAACTCATGTTGCATCATTTTGAAGCTAATCACATTAAATTACCTATTGTGGAAGGATTTTTCAAAGATATTACAACATTTGGCGGATATTTGTACAAAGTGGGCCAAAATAAAATCGATCCTAAAGTAGACCAAAATACTTCTGTTACCCTAAAACACACTAGTAGCAGACATCCGTAACCGTTTCGTTTTCTTCATAGCGTGTACGAAATAGAACAAAGCACGCATCGTTTGTTTTGTGTTTTCTTCTTCTTTCGGTGTGGTACACATTGCCATTCTATGTGGCGTTTTGAAAACGTTGACACTGACGTATTCTGATGAAATTTTACAGTAGCTTTAAAGATAATATGAGCTTTAATTCAAATCAATGTATGTCCGGAACAGGAAAAGTGGGGATCAGTAGTGCCGAATTACGTTTTAATGCTTCGGGATGAAATTCAATAACAGATTATGGGACCATTAGACCTTTCATTTGAATCTTAGTTTGTGAAAATCGGTTCAGCCATCTCCGAGAAAAGTGAGTGCATATTTTTGTTACATACATACACATACACACACACGGACGGACGGACGGGCGGATGGAAGAACGGACGGACAGACGGATGGACACACTGACGTTTGCTCAGTTCGTCGAGCTGAGTCGAATGGTATATGACATTCGGCTCTCCGGGCCTCGGTTAAAAAGTCTGTTTTCCCAGTGATTGCATAGCCTTTCTATATGAGAAAGGCAAAAGGTTGATTTGAGAAGGAATTAGGTTACTGCCATTTGACACATGAATACATCCCTAATGTTATATCGTTGTCATAATGAATATAAAAACAAAATAACTTTATGCAACGGCAGTTTCAAAAATATTGCACTAATGTTGTTGTTGTTGTTGTTAGAAGTTAGTTTTCTTGGTCAATATCTGGTCTATTAACTAGAGAACTTGTGCACTAGCTAGACTCAAAGGACTGCTGCGGTTCTCGTGTAAAGTAAGGTGTATCATAGAAAATTATTTATGCTGCATGAAGTTCTATCAGTAGAGTTTACGGCACGCTAAAGTTGAGGTTCTGCTTGCAGAACTTTAAATAATGGCTCACCACCGATCCTTTGCATTAGTGGCATAATATAAGGGTAAAATAGCCCTGGTTGGTGGAGCTGGAATGGATAGACCGACTGATAAGTGAGGAAGGACAAAGCAGAATAGCGAACGAGAGGCTATTAAATTTGAGATTCTTATATGCTGTGCTCTGTTTTGCTGGGCGAATCTCGCAGGTTAGTTAAGTTGAGTTGATGCTCACATGTGTTAAGGAAACCTGTAAGAGTATAAGATTTTCGCCTTCCCCATTTATACGTGGTAACAATTTCTTGCTCATTTTTTCTTTCCTGGAACACAGAGCAGAGTTTAAGTTAAAGTTTGCAAAGCAGACACCTGTGCCAGGTCTTGTCCTGAATCGAGATGGTAATATGTCACTGGCCAAGAAGAAACCGATACACTCTCCTTTTAGACCGTAGCTGTTATCCTAAAATTTCGTGTTCTGTTTAAATTTCACTTAATTTTTAACTACGAACCATAGAGGAACCAGTATGAATGAAAATTCGTATGTTTTGAAATGTTGAACGGAGTAGGATGGATAGAAAATATAGTGAGATCTACGGAGTATGTCATTACAAATGATCAGCTTATACGGATGCAAACTTTCAAAAATATGGATCTTAGAATTGTCAATAATTGAAGCTCCAACGCCTTAAGTTGGTAAAACAAAGACTGGAATCGTTTTGTTTGATCCTGTTGTGTAGATGCCCATTTTCGAACTTTCACCGAGTCCACAAACGTTGCATGCCATTTTCCACATTTTCCATTCCTCAGTCTATTGATGCTAAAAATTGCCGATTATACGTACGGAATCGTGCGAGAACAATAGACCACTCAAACTTTCATTTCGCTCATTGCCGGGTCGGCTATTGTTGACCGGACGGAAAGAAAATTTTCTGGCCAGATCAAGTCGTTTATTGTTACTCAGTCCGTTGGTGCTCGAAGTAAGCGTCAGTAAACGAACCGCCCTTTCCTCTCCATATGCTGTAAATTTGTGCCGGAATCAGCTATCGAGAACCTTGTAACTCTCGGCACTTTTGTATTATTGTTGATGTTGAAGTTGCTGTTGTTATTCTCACTACCGAGCGTAGATGGGAAGAAAAATTCTTTCAATAAAGAGATGTTTTTTTTCTAGTAGAACAATAGACTCGTAGCATGTTTCATTTTGCTGGTAGTTCGCTGGAATCGAAAGTACAGCTCATATAGAGGAGGAAACGAAATCAATAAAAGTTTCAACACAGCCGTATGAAAAGTTTTATTGATTGTGATCCAGTCTATTGTTGAGTTTCGATTGTGTGGATTTCATTTTGTACTTCAGTAAATAGGAAGTTTCAATATGATGGATTCCGAACTGGATTCTGAAACAGTGATTTTAATTTCGGAAAATTAATTGTAAACGATGGAAAGTTTACAGCCTGAAATCTGATTTATTGTTGCGTGTTTCCCACAGCGATTCTTCATAAATGGCGTTCATTTCGTGTGGGTGTCGAATGCTTTGACCAGTATGGGTATCAATTTATACCAAGAGTAAGAGCACAGCAAAGTTTTCATGTTGTGGATGCTTTATTTTGTTGGCCAAATATTTACACACACACGTTCGGTTTTCCTTGTCATACACAGTAACTGCAAAGGCAAGTGTTGCTAAAGTGGGCGGTAAAAGTAAACAAACTGCATGCAAATTGGTTATTCAACCAGCAGCGCAATTGGTATCTCTTACCAAACTTTGACCGAACTGTGTAAAGTAAGCTCTATGATGTGTTTTTGTTTAGTTTAACATTTATGTATCTATATTCGTGTTCCAGATAGGAACAAAACCTATAGTTCGTTGGTGCGTTGATCATTTGAAGAAATTTTATTCGACTCTTCATGTTAGATGTTTTTGCATTTTTTCTGTGAAAATATGAGGTTTTATTGAAAAAAAACAACTTCTTATTTGAAGACCTGTGAAATTGAATTTCAACACTTAACAAAAATTTAGGAGAGTGCATGAGAGAGAGAATATTTCTAAGCTTTGGAGTGAAGGTGAGCTCACTTCGTCTTCCCTTGTTGCTAATTTTTTCGAATAGTGATTCGTCAGCAATGCTATCGTTTTTCGCCAGTTCTCATATCATTGCAAATTAAAATCGTGTTGTAATGTTATCATAAACTGCATACTTTATGTCGTATGTACGTGCAAGTGATGGCATTGTAAGAGAACTCGCATTCACCGGGTGACTCCAATCGAGCATTTTCTTACTAAACAAGCTTGGTTTAGTGTTTATATGACCAACTAGGGATCTTTCCAATGGAAATCAAATTAGTTTGTCTGAGCTGGTTATGGGATCTGAGATGTGTTGAGTATGGAACTGAATTAAATCATAGTAATTTTTCAATTATTGAAAATGATTTCAAGTGAATGAACTTGTTGGAATGTAGAGAAATATATAAAAAAATCAAGCAATTCCATACTTTATACTGCTATTAGGTGTGCAACGTTGCTTCCGCCGTTTTCCGATAGGTGGCTGTACCGGCTGAGGCTGGTCAAAATACATAGATGATAATGCCTTTAAAGTGAGTGTGTACAGTGCCTAACGAATTGTCATCGCCGTTTAAGTGACAGTTGTTCTTGTTTTCGTATTATACACGCTCGAAAATGTCTGATTATGTGCCCAATTCTCGCCATTTGCGGGAAGTTTTACTTTTCTGTTACAATTCGCAAAAAAAATGCATCTGAAGCGCATCGAATGCTCTCAGAAACTTACGGTGATGCTGCTCTGAGTAAAAGAACATGTCGGGAGTGGTTTCAACGTTTTAAAAATGGTGATTTCGATATGGAAGACAAACATGGTGGAGGAAGAGAAGAAACCTTCAAAGATGAACAACTAGAAGCATTGCTTGATGAATAGCTCTTAAAACCGAGTGAAACCATCACAGGAGATCGCTACCGAACGCAACTGATGCACCTTAGTCGCGCGCTAAAAGAAACGCGGCCACAATATCAAGAGCGATATGACAAAGTCATCCTCCAACACGACAATGCTCGGCCTCACATCGCAAAAGTGGTCAAAAAGTACCTGGAAACGCTGAAATGGGAAGACTTGCTCCACCCGCCGTATTCCCCAGATGTCGCCCCTTCTGACTTCCACTTATTGGGTTCGATGGCACACGGCCTGACAGATCAACATTTTCAATCCTTCGAAGAGTTGGAAAAATGGATTGCTTCATGGATAGCGTCAAAAGAGGACTCTTTTTTTCGAGCCGGGATCCGAAAATTGCGGAAAGATGGGAGAAAGTTGTCGCTAGCGATGGACAATACTTTGAATAATACATCTGTAAGCACTTTTTTGCAATAAAGCTTTTAATTTTGGAAAAAAACGGCAGAAGCAAAGTTGTACACCTGATACAATAGCAGTGGTTTCTATTATCCTGATTTCAATCACCATAATTTTAAAAATTTTCGAATTTGATTAATTAATTTATATCGTTTATTTATACTCGGCTTTAACCTAGTTACGGTCTTTCGCCGGGTAAGTTGAATTTGATTGTTTTGACTTTCGCTATAGAAAGCTTATGAAATCGCCCGCATTTTGATCGAATCTAGTGTTACATATCACTCGACCCAGCTCGACGAGATCGGGAAATATTTTTGTAGGGTTGGTCTAACACTATGTAGGGTCTAAGACTTTTGAAAAATATATTATTTTATAGTGATTTATTTTTGATTTATTTTATATTGAAGCATTTCTAGAATATTCTGTGAAAGTTTCAAGCCTATAAGAATAGAACTCTGGAAGTTATGGGCCTTTAACTTTTTCTAATCTCGCACAGCGAAGAGGTAAGATCTCAACGCACAGACCCGAATTCTGTTCCGATTGACTTGAATTTGTACATTTAACAAATAATAGAAACAAATCAAACAAAAACTCAGGGTCTAGAAAAACATCCACTATAACTCTACTGCTTTGATTTGTTAATTTCTGATTAGACTGCGCTGAGGTACAGTGGACACCGCAAATCATGACTTCTGAGAAGCGTCCTTAAAAATACTCCTTCACCGGCTTATTTCTCAATATTTTTTAATAAAAAAACTTGAATGATGCTCGAATGATGCTTTGTGTTATGCAGAACATTAAAATTTAGTTTTTCTAAACGATAGCTCTAAAAAAATTCGCAAAACTGGTGATCAATGATCAAGTTCAAATGTATTATTGCTGGTACTTTTTGTTTCGAGAATGTTGTCAAATATGCGACGTATCTGTTGAGTCACGCTTTTCTGAACTGACCGAAATAATTTGAACAAATTTGTGTTTAAAATCAGTTTAAACTCGTGTCTGAAATTATCCTATCGAAAAAATATGGTTTAATGAGACTGTTTGAATGACAAGAGAGAGGCATTATCACACCACTTGGTGGATTAAATAGAGGTTTTTTTTAAATAAACTATCCTTTCGTTCAACATACATATTTAAAAATATTTATTCTAAATTTTTCGAGAGAGCTCTTCCTTACCCATAAAGGTACAACTTTCAAGAATAATTCTATCTGTGAAAGTGTTTTTTTTCATAATATTTCTAATCTTTAGGACTAGAATTTGATTTACAGTATTAATAATATAGATAAATCTACCTCACTGCTTTTGTGATATATTGACAAAATTAAAGGAATTATTTGATGTGATTGATCATTTCACCCCTGATAACCGATAGTAGTCATTTTTTTAAACTCATTGTGCTTAAATGACTCATTTTCACCAATTCGGTCAATTACGAACTTCAGTTACGTACGATTTACAGTTCAGTTCAGTTATTAAGCTAAAAATATGATTTGACCTGTTCTGAAATATCATCCATTCTCCTAAATAACTCAACTTACGTTCTAAAGAAGGGGTTCGTAAATCGAATAAGTTCCTAAAAATGTTGCTCAGGTTTGAGCTAAGGGTATTTTCGGAAGCAACGTGACAAGTATGTGTCGGAAATTTTAATGAGTAGTTGACAGAAATCAATGTTTGGAGACGGTTCAAATTCTAAGATGGAGGCTTCCAGTATGTTAATAAGTCGGTAGTCACCATCTACGATTTCTAAACGACTTCAAACATAGTTTTCCGGCATATCATCAAATATGTTTAAAATGCTTAGATTTCTATGTGACTTCAAACGTTGATTTCAGGCAGATGCTCATCAATCCGCCTTCAAAAGCTGGTGGAATAGGCAACAACAAAAAAGCAAAAGCAAAAGATGAATTAGATTAGCGATTGCGTTGTAAGGAATGTTCTCTTGCAGGAGTGTTCCACAGGGGCAAGACGGATAATAGAACAGTTCAGCACCTTTACGCATTAGTTCAATTACGAAAACAATTTCCCTGGATTGAAAAAACATGGGTAATATTCATTGCTGCTATTCCTTTTGTCAGACCTTTTTTTTTGTTTTTTTGTTGGGTACTGAAGAAAGTGAAAGTATCCCTATTCAAAGGATTTTAAGGAATAAAGGTCTGTGAGGGATTCTTAATGGCAGTAGTATCGTAGCACTGGCCGTGCAATGGTTCTGTACGCCAAGAATCGGCTGCAAGATCTTTGGAAGACTTTGGAAAAAATTTTCAAAAAGAATTTAATACCACATACAAAACACTAAAAATAATATATATTTTTTTAAACTTTGTTGCGAAAACCATATGATTGTTTCATATAATGACGATTATAATTTTGAGCCTTAAATGGTATTTTTGTATGCAGTAAAATTGAGCGTCCATGAACAAAAAATTGTGATAACTAAAGGATTTATATTTAAGAATCACTCTGATCCAATAGTGCTTTGCGTACCATTCCGCAATGATTTCCTGGTCGAACTGTTCGTCGTTATTTCGTACCACAGGGGCCCAAGAATGCGCTGCAAACAAAGCCAAACGGTGTAAATTTGCTAAAAAAGTATGCTGATAAGCCCCTAACGTTCTAGAATACGGATGGACGAATCGAAATATGAGGTATTTAACCGGGTCTTGTGGGATGTAGATTGGGTGAGAAGTCTGAGTGTGTTCAATAGTGTAGATCGTTTCTAACTGGATCTTTAGGGCCTTATCAAAAAATTTCATTTTCATGCTTTCAATTGTTATTAAATTTTCAAAACGTCATCAATTTCATGTCACCAAAATTTAAAAAACTCTACAGCCCAAATCAATTGAATTCCGGGATGTTTCAACAATGTCTTGTTGCATCCTTTTAGATTTTATTCGTGATGAATACATTGTCATATTCCTCATATAATAACTTAAAAATGATGCCCTAGGTTTCGGGTGACCTTCCAATTTCCCACGTGTCCAAATAACGCTGTACGATCCGATTGGGCCTTCCTACTCAACACCCAATCGGGGCTTTTGACCAGAGAAAATCACCTTCCATTTGATATCAACACTCGCAGACGCGAACTTTTTCCTCTTTTCTCCGTCAGCTCAAAATCCTTGCCCTGAGGCTCGAAGGCCGCAAACCTTTCGTAAAAATTCCACTTCTATTTTCCTCGTTCTGAAGGAAACTAAAAATATTGTCGCTGTCAAACTAGTCTCGTGTCTGAATGAAACAGTGCATCCATTCTGCCTAGATTTTCAGTTTTTATGTACTCTTAGTTTGATCATGTTACTTGCGCGTAATATTCAAATTTACTAAGATTGCTTAGGATTATGTCGTCGTAAACTTAATCATTAACAGTTCGGCTGAAAAGTTCGTATCGTTTAATAGAAACACACATTTTTTTGCCAAAATTCGTTTTTATTATTCAACATAATTGCCATTAGAGGCGATACAGCGATTATAGCGATCTTCCAACTTTTCGATACCATTTTTGTAGTACGATTTGTCCTTTGCTTCAAAATAGGCGTCCATTTCAGCGATTGCCTCTTCATTGCTTCTAATTTTTTTTACCAGCGAGCATTCTCTTGAGGTCTGAGAACAGGAAAAAGTCACTGGGGGCCAAATCTGGAGAATACGGTGGATGAGGGAGCAATTCGAAGCCCAATTCGTTCAATTTCAGCATGGTTTTCATCGACTTGTGACACGGTGCATTGTCTTGATGAAACAAAACTTTTTTCTTCTTCAAATGAGGCCACTTTTTTTAAATTTCGTCCTTCAAACGCTATATAATAGTCACTGTTGATGGTTTTTCCCTTTTCAAGATAGTCGATGAAAATTATACCATGCGAATCCCAAAATACAGACGCCATAAGCTTACCGGCCGATTGTTTAGTCTTTCCACGCTTTGGGTTCGGTTCATCGCGTGCAGTCCACTCAGCTGACTAACGATTGGACTCCGGAGTGAAGTAATGGAGCCATGTTTCGTCCATTGTTATATATCGACGAAAAAAATCGATTTTATTTCGATATAACAGCTCCAAACACTGCTCAGAATCTTCAATTCGTTGTTGTTTTTGATCGATTGTGAGCTCACGCGGCACCCATTTTGCACAAAGCTTTCTCATATCCAAATATTCGTGAATAATATGTCCAACACGTTCCTTTGATGTCTTTAGGGTGTCAGCTATCTCAACTTCACTTTACGGTCATTGAAAATCATTTTGTGGATTTTTTTCACGTTTTCATCGGTAACAGCCTCTTTTGGACGTCCACTGCGTTCATTGTCTTCGGTGCTCATATGACCAGTACGAAATTTTGCAAACCACTTACGAATTGTTGCTTCGCCCGGTGCAGAGTCTGGATAACATTCATCAAGCCATTTTTTGGTATCGGCGGCACTTTTTTTCATCAAAAAGTAGTGTTTCAACAACACACGAAATTCCTTTTTTTACATTTTTTTCACAATAACTAAAGTAGCTTCAATCAAAATGCAATATCTTACAAACTAATAATCAGACAGCTGTCAAATTTATACACGTATCTTTTGAAGGTTGGTACTAACTCAAAATGATATGGATTTAATTCTAGTGGCGCCCTCTCATAGAAACGATACGAACTTTTCAGCCGATCTGTTACACTATACCGGAGAAATTGGATTGAGTTCCGTGTTATGAAGCTTTTTTATCATTTTATGGTACTTCCGGAACAGAAAACTGGAAACCGGTATATACAAAACTGGTTAGCTTAACCGTAAACTAATGTTGTTTTCGTTTGAGAAAACTGGATCTGTCACATGGTAGTTTCATCAAACAAACTTTTTTCATGAAACTGTGTTGGGCTCGCACGGGAGCATCGGGAGTGAGAGCAACTCCGATATAAGAATAAGGTTCGAAGCCGACTCGAGACTAGCTTCAAACAAACGGTTTGGCTGCAGTTTAGGTAGAAATTGGGTTAGGTTTGACATCAAACGAAAACGACTTCGTGATCGCTAAAATGGTATCTTCGATTGTAGCTATTACAAATTTCAACACTGGGCTTTTCGCAGAGGCAGTACGGTTAGCTATTTGAAGACGAAATATTACGATGTCTAGAGAACTGAGTTTGATTATTTGCATACCATCTGAGAAAATAAAGCGAGTTCCTTTATAAAATGTTTGACGACTACTTCCGGTACTTTCGGAACCGAGCTCTGGGAGCCGGTATAGCCAAAGTCGGTTCGTGCGGTCAGTAACTAACATAATATATGTATAATTTGAAGCAGCTTTGAGCCAAGTTTGAGAGAATCTCACAATTTCATCCTGTTGTTCCGGAACCGGAAGTAGGATCCGAATCACATTCATTTGCAACTTATGAAACCATAAGACCATTAATTTGAGTCTAAGTATGTGGAAATCGTGGAAATTAAGGTGGCCCTGAGAAAATTGAGCGAGGTTGGTTTGATCACTACTACCGGTACTTCCGGAACCTAATACTGCATAATCTACAAATTGAAATAGTTTTGAGCCAAATTTGAAAGCATTTTTCCTTTTTTTGCATCGTCGCTCTAAATGACGATTTGCTATTTTCAACACACTTCACCCAATAACACCGTAATCGGGAGTCGGATCGGAATAAACATTCATCAGGTTTCTATGGGAAAGTATGACCTTTCGTGTGAATCTAAGTTTGTGAAAATCGGTACAGTCATCTCTGAGAAAATCAAGTGCATATTTTTGTCACTTAAACACACACATACATTTTGCGATCTTCATGAACTGATTCGTTTCTCAGTGATTGCATATCCTTGCTATATGAGAAAGACAAAAAAGGCAAAACATTTACAGGAACCGTTTTCAGCTATACCGGTCCCCAGTTCCCGATCCCGGAAGAACTCAAAAACTCAAAAACGGAACGCTTCTCATTTTCTGAAACGCGGCTGAGTCAATTTAGACAAATTTCAACTCTAATGAACGGTCTTACGGCAGCATGACTTTTGTTTGGATCAGGGCCGGTGAATCATGTTAAACCCTGGTGGGTAATTTTTCATACTGCGGAGAACAACCCACTATTTCGAAGTATTTCTCTATTCTAATGGAAATGACATTTATCCTTAAAAATTGCAGTCGTTTTTTTTAAATAAAGATTTTATAAAACTTTTCATGAAACGCATAAATTAGAAGTTTGAAGAATTTTCGGTGCTAAGTTTTAAAACTAAATTTCGCATCTATGGTTTAACCTGGTTTCAAAATCACTGCCAATATTTGTTTTCAATTCAAAGTACCAACCTTCAAAGAACATTTAACATCAATAGCACCATGAAAACTGAATTTATCGACATATAAGTGACGTTACTAATTCATTTATGAAAACTGGAAATAACGAATTCCGTGTGTTGCTAAAACATTGTTTTTTAAAACGCGCAAGCCCAGCTATAGCTTGAGAAGTGTTTTTCCCACTAGGATCCATTAAAAATGAAGGTTTGTGGTATTCTGATTTTGAACGTGGCTAAATGAAGCAGTCAACCGGAAAAAATTAAACAAGTTTTGATAACCGTGATGTATGCTGAGATCGTTAGCACATGAACTGGAAGTTCTTTTACGATCTTGTACGAAAATCTGAGCATAAAAAAATCGTCACCAAACGGATCTCGAACACGGCCGCTCATAATAAACAAAAGTCTGCCGCAATAAAATGGAATGCGTTAGTATGGAACAGTCGACGAAACATGGATCCACTATTTTTATCCGGAGTCATACAAGAATTCAGACTGGGAAAGCCATCTGAAAACGTAACAGGTAGCTGGAACAATCATGGCATAAGTTTTTTAGATGTTCGAGGTCTAATTAACATCGACTATCTTGAACAGGAAAGTACCACCAAAAGTGATTCACCGTTAACCAAGACAATGCACTGTGCCATAAGTCAATGAAAACAATGACAAAATTAAACGAATTGGACTGCGATCTGTTTCCTCATCCACTTTGTTCACAATTACCTAGCCCCAGCGATTGCTTGTCCTTTGCGGATTAGAAAAAGACACACCAGCGAAAAATTTTTGGCTCGAATAAGACAGTCATCGCTGCAAAGGAAGCCGATATCTATAAGGATGGTATTGAAAAAATATGAAAAGTGCTAGAATTATTGTATGTCATTTGAAGATGATAATGTTGATGAATCAAAAATTTGCCTGCACACGAAATTATGTTTTTCTGGTTAGTTCCTGGACTGTTTGAACATTGTGTTAGCAACTTTTACTTCTTTCCTGAACCACACAGAGTTCAAGTTTATTCGATACAGAAGCTTGGTTTGTATGAGTGATTTTCTTAAAAGCGAACACACTCATTGAAACGTAGAAATTTAATGGAAACCGTGAACTTGTATGTATTTGTTAGAAGAAACCATGACAAAGATTTCCGTTACTAACTGAAGTTTCGATCACCAATTATCTGAAATATGATTTTATAGATATAGACTCTAGACTCTCTCTCCAATCGAAGTGAAATATTTGTAATGCAGTTTATGTAATGATATGGAAAATTAATTAAAAATGATTGAGATATAGATGTTCAAAACCTGAGCACTGTTTGTATGGTTCTCAGTATTTTGAATTTGCACACCGGTATATAAAGCAAAAACGTAGTCATCCGCCCGAATCTCTCGATCCGTCCCTGTCTACCATCTTTATTATAACTAACAAGATCTTTGTTTTTTGTCACTAACTTTTTCATTCTCCTTTCCCCCGTTTCTTCACCATCTCGATGGCAACTAATTAGATCTCTGTCGTTATTAGACATGCTGTTCCCACATCCCCTTTTTACCTCGTTTTCCACAATATTTACTTCTCTTTCATTCTCTTCAGTAACATCACCATCACCGACAACGGAGAACCGCTCCAGTCGATGACCAGGCTGCGGGCCACCCGCCGAGTCTTCGTAGCCTGATGATTTTTCCCGCGGACCCACACGGACTGAATGATGCGGCCAAAATAGATATTTACCAACGTCTTCTGGAAGACTCTCATGCTATATTCTATTCACCGGCCACTGCTGATCGCCACCAGAAAGTTAAATTTTCGAGAATCCGTGACCCCAATACGACATTACCTAATGATACTATTCTAGTTTTAAGTTAGTCGTTAATTAAGATTAGAAAATACCCTTGGCATCTTAGAGCTTAAGCAGTGTGCAGTTATATTATTGAATGAAAAAAAAACGTAGTCCTACGTCAAAAGATTTTGAGTGATTTTCTCAAAGTGAAGATATAAAAGGTGAGATGTGACAAGGTTCATTTCATCATGCAGAAATCTTTTAGTAACTTAACTTTCACATTTCGACCTTAAACATCTGCCGGAAAATTCCGATGAAGGTCTTCTACTATTTACTATTCCGGCAAAACTACCAAAAGTTGTTACTTTCTACTTGCTACTGCATTCTTCTTTTGCCGTTTCGGAACGTAAAGATTAAAATACCTTTATCGGTATTTTCCGGTATCTCAGAGACCTGAGTGATTCGCATTGATAAGATGCTTAAACTCGGCTCCTTTACTGGAAGGGGAAAGATAAGTTGCTAAAAGATTTCTGCCTGCTCAAATGACCCTTGTCACGTCTCACCTTTCTGCGGTATATCTTCACATCCTTGGTCTACCTTGAGAACTAGCGTTCTATAATTTTGATTTTATTTATTATACCGAATTACAATAAAAATGTTCTTATTATTATGAATAATGCTAATATTTCCATTGTTTTTTGTTCGAAATTTCAGGTGGGTAATTACCCACCTTTGGAATTTTCGGGTGGGTACCCACCGTACTCACCTCTTTCACCGGCCCTAATTTGGATTCGACTTCCGGTTCCAGAACAACAGGGTGAAGTGATTTTAATATTTCAAACCATCATTTAGAGCGACAATGCAAAAAAACGAAGAATTCCTCTAAACTTGGCTCAACATTATTTGTAAATTGTAAAAGGATATGCCGTTTGTTTGCCTTTTTTGTTCTTGTTCAGAATTAAAAGAAAAGTGTTTTGGAGAATCCCTTAGTAATATTTATGAAAACATAAATTATATTAGAAAGAAATCATTACACCTGTAGATGGATTCAAACAGATTTAAAATATAATATTGGTAGCAGATAAACCAAATATGAAAGTCTCCCACAAAAAAGTGCGTAATACTCTCGCTTACCCCAGAATTTCTAATAAACAAAATCTTCTAAACATTCCATATCCATACACCGTCTCCAAGGAGTAGTCAACTCTGTCTACACACTAATGGGCATGGTGTATAAAATTTAATGGATTAGCTATCTGCTGGAAATGGCGGTAGTCCGCACCAACAGCCAGAATGACATCTTTCCACGCTACAAAGAAGGATTGCCATTTATTACGCTCTAAACTTGTCCTGGGGAAACATAGTCGTTAAGCGACTAAATCTGTAGAGATTAACAACTGTGGTAGTGAATACGTCGGGAAGAATGATATTTTAATCTCCTGTGACATTAGGAGTTTCACTTCGAAAACTGAACTAGACAAGCACAATGGGTACCTCAGCAACCGTCGGCGTTGTCCATAAATTCTTTGGCATTTCGAATTGGTAACAGTCGTCACATTTCAATCTAATCAATAATGGGCCACATGATTTCCCAGATGGTAACAGTAGACTTAAACTTCATCTGCTGCTGATCTCGAGTTGAATATACTAACTGAATCGTTGGCACTGGCGATGAAAACTTTGCTCACCTGTTCGACTCGGTGATTTTGAAACGAATTGTTTAGAACTTTCGAGTAACGTAGTTGCAAAGTTTCAGGTACAAGGAAATGTTTTAACGCCAAAGGATGGTAGATGATTTCTTGAATTAACGATAATCATATGCCCTTTAAATTCTATATAGACAATAATCTGTCTCGCTAAATTGAAATGAAAACAACTGATTTAGTGTTTTGATTAGATTGCTCTAAAAACTCCTGCATTCCATTATTTGTAAAATGATGCGATTCAAACGAGGAAATGAGTTTACAGAAAACCAGATTTTACTCTTTCTGAATCAAATTCACAGAACCGGACTACTGGTATATCCGGATTAAGTTGAAATTATCCAGCACGGTGGTAGCGGAAATTTTGATTTCCACATATCTGCTGAACCTACCTGTACCAGTCCTGGTATGGAATCATACACCTAGGGTACGCCATATTGCCTCAGTTCATCGTTTTAATTGGATCAACGTAAATATTTCGCAATGATTTCTCATTTTTTGCTGTTCGTTGGCAAACCGGATAGTAGCGAAACGCGTACATCCGGTGAAAATGCTGACTATCGTTGCTGTTTTGCCCTCGCTCGAACTGGTTGGTGGCTCTGTTTTTTGAGTAGCGTGTGTTCTTCACACCCATGCTATTTTCAACCTATCACGGAACTGAACGCTGTTGGTTCGCTTTTGATTGAGTTGAATTGGAAACTGTCTAAAGCGCTTTTCTCGTTTTGTTCGTTCCAGGAAGTTCACATTATGTTATACTTCAATTGATTTCTTTTGCTCTTAACATTTTTCCAGTTGAAAACAAATGTGTTTTTGTTTGTTTTGCCAGATTTCATAATGAATTTCCGTTGACTCTTTTTGAAAGTTAGTCAAGCAGTTCAGTGATCATTAAAAGCGAGAGTTTTATTACTTTATATTCATAGCACCTAATAAAGTGTCTGTCAACCGATTTTCTACTTATAAACAAGAAGGGTGATACGGCGCGAAGTACATTCGCTCGACACAATCGTTCACCATTGTTAGCAACCCTTCCACTTTCTTTTGCACCTTTCCTTTGTCACTGCTCCTACAAACAACTTTTTCAATACGTTTAATTTTTCCATAAAAGTTTTCCTCGCCGTTTCGCAACAGAAAAGATTGGCTTGTTGTTTGTTGGCGGCGGGGGCGTGAAAGTTGCTTGTAAACAGACGACAGTGCCTCCATACGAGCGGTGTGGGTCGACCCCGGAAATCAGCTAACAAACATGCGCTGGGCAACCGACCTTTTGACTTATTGTCTAAGCGTACCTAGGTATCCACCCAATCCGTGTTTCTTTGACTCAAAAGTGGTTACCAGACTGATTGTTTCAAGTCGTTGGGGTCCGGTTGGATGTGGCATTTTTCACGCGTCCCTTTTATACCGTGTTCATGACATAAATTCTGTGCCATTCTTTGTGCAGTGGCAACACAATGGACTTTTTTTTATTTAAAAACTTTTGCAACTGCTTCTTCGTTTCATGACAAGAACGATTTTCGATGCGTGACTAAATTTTAAATGGTTTCTTTTTTAGTTGGAAGATTTTTTACGATATTACTTTGTTATAGAGATATAAAAGAAAAATATCGAGACAAAATCAGAGCACCTAGTTACCAGTTTAGTTTAGTGATAAGGTAACTTTATCGTTGCGCAGTTTCACGTTTTGTTATTGAGACGTTGATGCTTTATTCGCATGAGGTGTTTATATTTGCTCACTCATAATTAGGTATATAAATCCGGTATGGTATTTTTTTGGTGACATTATATTATTCATTTCAACTTTTTCTGTTCCGGCGGATCGCTACAAAGTGAGTCGGAGAAATTATGAAAGTGCATTATTTTAAATGTGGATAGGATCAAAGCCATATAGGGAACCCTTTCTGAAAATAGTCATTCTCTTCACTTCCATGTCTTTTTGAGAAGTTTTGCACCAAACAGCAATCATCCATGATCGAAATTTTAAACTATACACTGGGGTCTTTTTTTACGCGGGAGATACTCGACTTTTTCTTTTCACTATTCTCATTAAGAAAGGTTATGAAATCAATTAAACACTCGATTAGTTATGTAATTTACTTTTCGACACAGTTCGCCGAGTTGAGCATTGTACTTTTCTCGGACATAGCTAAACTGTTTTCCACAAACTTTGATTTAAATGATATGACCCCTCACGAAATTCCTGAATTAAATCTGGATTTGACTTCCGGATCCGGATTTACAGGCTTGTGAATGATTGAAATTTCAAGCCGTCTT
Source organism: Malaya genurostris (assembly GCF_030247185.1). Lineage (NCBI taxonomy): Eukaryota > Metazoa > Arthropoda > Insecta > Diptera > Culicidae > Malaya > Malaya genurostris. The sequence continues at coordinate 194,725,204 of NC_080571.1, read as the reverse complement.
TTGAGGTGAAATGTAGCGGAATGCGCGCGTCGCGTTTGTGATCAATTATTCAAAAACTAGACCGATTTTCAAAAAACTAAAAACACTCAAGTTTCCGCAATTAAATTTATCACAACTAAGTATATTTAGAATTTGGAAATTTTGCGCTACCGAGTCGTAATTGATTTTTGAAATGTATAAACTGTTACTGTTCCGTTCCACGTGGATGGTTTTAGAACTGAAAAGTAGTGTTTGTAGCAGAATTTTACAAAGAATTTGAAAGTGCAACTCAGAATTTGAAACTTCTGCCAAAACAACCGAAACTTGAAAAAGTTTACATAAACTTTTCCGCATATTTTTATGGCTTACGCGCTGTTGTTTTCTATTGAGATGGTGCGAGAAATGCACGGTGTATCGTGAGCAAAAATTACATATCAAATAATGACACGAATTTATACAGCATTGGGTTTTGTGTTGAAATAAAAACGAATTGAATACAATAAAATGGGTATTGTAAGAAATCTCCATATAATCGTATTAGATAATTTAAAAAAATCGAATAAAAATCGTCAAACAAAACATAGTCTTGGTATTACGTTTATTGTGGAGTTTGGCCTTTCTGTTTCAACAGACTTCGCAGCCGATTCATAGCACAGCTTCGGTTACATAGCAAGTGCTACGATCCTATTGACACAACGAAAAATAATACTATAATCACTTTCTGTTTGTTTGAAGATGACAATGAAAGTCAGTTAGAATGGAATATATTGGCAGTAATTCCAGTCCAGTAATTTATCTTAACAGTGTTTTATTCGATAAGGAAATTCAACCTCGCTCTATCATGCGTGTCAAGTGAATATTTTTACATAAATTTTGTTTTATCGGCATGAAGGGTCTGGTGAACTATTGTCGAAGATACCGGAAATATTTAAATGTTTTCTTGTCTTCAATCGTTCTTTTGAAGTAAAATCCATGCTTGCTTCGAAACTCGGGCATTATACAGCAAGTCATAATTACTCATGACTCATAGTTCTAGTGTAATAGTAATCACTAACAATAACGATTGAATTAGGATATATTCAAAGTGTGAAGGATTCAAAAATCCATTACGAATCAATGTGTCTTTTTTACATGTCAACAAGACGAGTGGTAAGGCCACTGCACCCAATCACTGAAAATATTCCTGGTTTCTATGTGTCGGTTTTTCTTGTTATTCTTTGTGCGACGATTTGGTCAACTCAAGCGCTTGAAATTTTGCTCGCCTCTTTTGAGACATTTCAGCTTAAGGCGACGATGCGAAATACGTAAAAGTTCTTCTAGAAGAAAGCATTTGTTTCTGAACAAAATACAGGGTGATTTTTTAAGAGCTTGAGAACTTTTTTAAACAATAAAACGCATAAAATTTGCAAAATCTCATCGGTTCTTTATTTTAAACGTTAGATTGGTACATGACATTTACTTTTTGAAGATAATTTCATTTAAATGTTGACCGCGGCTGCGTCTTAGGTGGTCCATTCGGAAAGTCCAATTTTGGGCAACTTTTTCGAGCATTTCGGCCGGAATAGCCCGAATTTCTTCGGAAATGTTGTCTTCCAAAGCTGGAATAGTTACTGGCTTATTTCTGTAGACTTTAGACTTGACGTAGCCCCACAAAAAATAGTCTAAAGGCGTCAAATCGCATGATCTTGGTGGCCAACTTACCGGTCCATTTCTTGAGATGAATTGTTCTCCGAAGTTTTCCCTCAAAATGGCCATAGAATCGCGAGCTGTGTGGCATGTAGCGCCATCTTGTTGAAACCACATGTCAACCAAGTTCAGTTCTTCCATTTTTGGCAACAAAAAGTTTGTTAGCATCGAACGATAGCGATCGCCATTCACTGTAACGTTGCGTCCAACAGCATCTTTGAAAAAATACGGTCCAATGATTCCACCAGCGTACAAACCACACCAAACAGTGCATTTTTCGGGATGCATGGGCAGTTCTTGAACGGCTTCTGGTTGCTCTTCACTCCAAATGCGGCAATTTTGCTTATTTACGTAGCCATTCAACCAGAAATGAGCCTCATCGCTGAACAAAATTTGTCGATAAAAAAGCGGATTTTCCGAATGGACCACCTAAGACGCAGCCGCGGTCAACATTTAAATGAAATTATCTTCAAAAAGTAAATGTCATGTACCAATCTAACGTTTAAAATAAAGAACCGATGAGATTTTGCAAATTTTATGCGTTTTATTGTTTAAAAAAGTTCTCAAGTTCTTAAAAAATCACCCTGTATATGAAATGTTACAGCTATTTTTTGAAAATGATAGAGCGCAAATGGCCTTGAGTACAAAATGTTTCTTTTTGTCTTGTTTTCCATCGTTTTGGCCAAGGTATCGGGACGGCGGTTTCACATCGTATGTTGTCTTTGAGTTGAGCTATGGTTTTTGGCTTATTAGTGTGTACTGTTTCATGGTAAAATTTTCTTGGAATTACGATTCCAATGCGATATGTCATTAGTCGATCTGACAATTCTGTCAAAAGCTATTGGGTTGCCCGATGCTTCCACTTTAAATGGGCCACATTGTATAATGTACTAGATTCCAATTTGAAGGTCATGATAGTTAATGACCAAACCCGAGCGTCTGTTCCCCATGTTGCAGCGGCTTGAAACAGCGTCTGTTCTCCATGTTAGGAGCAGCTGATTACCATCCATGTGTCAGTGTGGGACTCTAATTGGTGCTGACACGATGGCCCTCCGGCGAGACAGGAGGTTGGTGCAGGCCTAACAAGCCATCCGGAAAACACTTGTTACGAATAATCAGGATACAAATACGACTCGGAATAATCGGCAAAGACCTACGCGACGAAATAAGGACTACGATTGGAAGCTTGGCACATGGAACTGCAAATCGCTTAGCTTACCAGGATACGACCAAATGCTGCATGATGAGCTTCAAATCCGCGGCTTCGATGTCGTAGCACTGCAGGAACTTTGTTGAACGGGACAGAAGGTGTGAAAAAGTGGGCATCGAGGGCATGGGCCAATATTGATTCTGACCACTATCTTGTCGCGGTTCGTATGCGCTTAAAACTACCGACGGTGCACAATAGTCGTCGCACAGGAACGCCGGGACTCAATCTCGAGCAGCTACGTGGCATTCGTACTGCAGAGGTATACGCACAACAACTGCAGTAAGTGCTACCAACGGAAGAGCAGCTTGGCGCGGCGACTCTTGAAGAAGGCTGGAGGAACATAAGGTCCGTCGTGAGTAGCACTGCTGCAACCGTTCTAGGTACGAGGTTATTGAATCGAGGAAATGACTGGCGAATGTCAGCAGTTGGTCGAAGAAAAGAATGCAGCAAGGGCGAGGATGCTGCAACACCGCACTAGAGAGAACAATACAGGCACTAGAGAGAACAGACAGGCGCGGAACAAACAGAACACGGTTTTTCGGAAGAAAAAGCGCCACCAGGAAGACCGAGATCGCGAAGCGATGGAACAGCTGTACCGCGTAAATGACACACGGAAGTTCTATGAGAAGGTGTACCACTCACGTAAAGGCTACACACTACAGGCCGAAATGTGCAGAGATACCAGTGGTAACCTTCTCACGAACGAACCTGAGGTGATCGACAGGTGGAAGCAGTACTACGACGAGCATCTGAATGGCGAAGCACAAGATACAGAGAACGGTACAGGAATCAATCTGGGTGCACGCTCAGCCGACGACAGATTCCCAGCCCCTGATCTGTCGGAGATAAGTAAGGAGATCGGCAAGCTGAGGAATAACAAAGTTGTTGCCAGTTGCCAGGCGAGCTGCTCAAACATGGAGGAGAGGCACTGGCTTGAGCGCTGCACTGGATAATTTCTAGGATTATGGAGGAGGAGATTCTACCGCAGGAATGGATGGATGGAGTGTTATGTCCCGTTTACAAAAAGGGCGATAAGCTAGACTCTTGCAATTACCGCGCAATCACATTGCTGAACGCCGCCTACAAGGTACTCTCCCAAATCCTTTGCCGTCGTCTATAACCAATAGCTAAGGAATTCGTAGGGCCGTACCAAGTGGGATTTACTGGAGTCCGCGCCACTATGGATCACATATTCGCGATAAGACAAGTACTCCAGAAGTGTCGTGAATACAACGTACCCACGCATCACCTATTGATTGACTTCAAAGCGGCATACGACACAATCGATCGAGAGCAGCTATGGCAGATCATGCACGAATACGGTTTCCCGGATAAACTGACGCGATTGGTCAAAACAACGATGGATAGAGTGATGTGCTACGTCCGAGTGTCTGGGACGCTCTCGAGTCTCTTCGAATCTCGGAGAGGGCTACGTCAGGGTGATGGACTATCTTGTATCTTGTTCAATATTGTCCTGGAAGGTGTGATTCGAAGAGCGGGTATCGACACGAGTGGCACGATCTTCCGAAAGTCCGTACAACTTTTTGGCTTCGCTGACGATATTGATATTGTGATACGTAACCTTGAGAAGATGACGGAAACCTACATCAGACTAAAAGCTGAAGCTAGGCGTATCGGACTGGCCATAAATGCGTCGAAAACAAAATACATGAGAGGAAGAGGTTCTAGAGAAGAAACACTACGCCTCCCACCACGAATATTGATAGACGGTGACGATATCGAGGTGGTTTACGAATTCGTGTATTTGGGCTCACTGGTGACCGCCGATAATGACACCAGCAGAGAAACTCATAGACGTATTTTGGCAGGGAATCGTGCGTACTTGGATTCAGAAAAACCCTCCGATCGAGAAAAGTACGCAACCGCACGAAATTGACCATCTACAAAATGCTTATTAGACCGGTTGTTCTCTATGGCCACGAGACCTGGACTATGTTGGCAGAGGACCAACGCGCACTCAGTGTTTTCGAAAGAAAAGTACTGAGGATCATCTATGACGGAGTGCAGATGGAAGACGGAACGTGGAGACGGCGTATGAATCACGAATTGCAACAGCTGCTAGGAAAACCACCCATCGTACGGACAGCTAAAATCGGACGTCTACTATGGGCTGGGCATGTCATAAGGATGTCGGACGACAGCCCAGTGAAATTGGTTCTTGAATCTAATCCGACTGGTACAAGAAGAAGAGGAGCGCAGCGAGCGAGGTGGGTCGATCAAGTGGTGGGTGATCTCAGAAGTATCCGTGCCTTGAGTGGCTGGCGACAAGCAGCCTTGGACCGAGTTATGTGGAGACGTATGCTTGATACAGCAAAGGACACCCCAGGCCTATAGCTGTTAGGTAAGGTAAGGTAAGTGAAACTAAACTTTATACAGATCAGAATTTCGGTTCTGGAATTACTGGGTGCTGAGCGTTCAAATTTTTGTTTCTTGTTTCGATTGAAAAAAAAACAAGCAAAATATTCTTTTATAATCCCACTGTCTTGTTTTGGATTGGAATGCATTATTTATAACATCTGTAACATGTTTTATATTCTTGTTTGCTATTCATAATTAGTTACGGCTTAAGCCAAATTAATTTTTCCTTCTATTACACCATATCGAACGGGGCCGTAGGAGAAAGAATATGAAAACTGTTAAGCCATAGTAGACTAGGAAAACAAGGCTGTGAAGATAAAGTGCGGAAAGCTGATATATCAGTCTCTGATTGTGTTTCAGAAAGTAATGTCGCTTACAAATTATAATTCGGCAAAAGTAAAGTTACGAACAGAAAAAAGTAAAGTTACGAGCAGCTGTTGCAGAGTGGTCTGGTTTTGAGAACTTACAGCTAAATCAATCTCGTTTCGATTAGTAATATTATCTGATGTGAAATGTTTCAACGTATCGACTAAGTATTTTAAATTGTGTACGTTAGAAATTTGAACTATTAGCACGCAGTGTCTTATTTCGCCTACGATCAGTTGGCTAACTGGTTTTTGCCTTTCTCTATAGAAAGGTATTAGAATTGCTGGAAAAACCGACTTTTAAACGGAGCCTCGGAGACCCATAGTGTTATATACCATTCGACTTAGTTCGACGAGATCGGAAAATGTCTGTGTGTGCATGTGCACTTTTCGAAGATATTTATACGCGTTCAATTTTTTTTAGAGATCGCTGAACCGATTTTAACTTTTGTTCGTTTGAAAGCTACTCTCGGGCCATTGATCAAGTTCAAAGATCATATGGCTGTGACTTTTTTTTTTTGTTTCAATTATAGAGGCTTTAACATTAATGTCATTCGCCTCTTCGGGCTAGAAAAACTTTCTGACCCTATGTGCGGGGTTGGGAATCGAACCCAGGCGGGCGGCGTGAAAGGCATCGACTTACCCATCACGCTATACCTGTCCCCCGCTGTGACTTTTGGTTCCAGAGATATGATTGTAAAAGTGATGTAACCGACAAAACGCATTGTATTTTTACGCGCTCAGTTTTCTCAGAGATGGCTGAGCCGACTTTAACAAACTTATCCTCGTTTGAAAGCTACTATCGGACCATTGATCAAATTCGAAGATCAAATGGCTGTGACTTTTAATTCCGGAGTTATAATGGTATAAGTGACGTAACCGACAAAACACATTGTTTTTTACCGCTCTAATGTATATAAGGGTGCCAATATTTTGGGATCACCTCTAATTTCGTAAAGCGCTATTGTTCAAAAGTTTAAGCACATCGAAAAAAGTTCTCATGTAAAATTTGAGTAAAATCGGACATGGGTAAGGGGTGCTGCCCCGCGGTTAAAGTTTGAAAATTTTCGATCTTGAAAAAGCACCATAGCACCATGCAAAAAATCTTAAAATTGCATGAAACGTCGAGATTTAGTGTTATTTAAAAAAAATTCGGAAACCTCGACTTTCTGAAAAATTTTGGTATTTTCTCTAAGCCTCAAAAAGGCGATTTGAAAAAAAAATTTTTTTCGGGATGACACTAAATTTCGACGTTTCATGCAATTCTATGGCTTTTGGCATCAATTTTTTTTTCGATTTCGAAAATTTTATGTATACCGTAGACGTTAGACAAGCAACGGTGTCGGAAAAGTTTGGGCATATACATTGCAACGTTTGGAAGAATATTTGCGTCCTAGCACGGAACTGCACCGACACCGAAACAGACAGTACTAGTCCAATCCGACCGATCCGAGCTTTAACATTAACACTTAATTGCATTATTTTTCAAAAACAGCCGGAATTTTTTTTTCGATTGTTTAAGTGGTCCAGAATATGGGAAAAATACTGAAAGAAAACTAACCCTTCAGAGGTGAAAAAACAATCTGTACCATATATGGGACATTGTGCATTAAATTATCTGAAAATCACCACCAAAATTCATGTCAGAAATTAGCATATGATTTAATGAGACTGTTCAAATGACAAGAGAAAGACGTTATTACCCCATTAGGTGGATTGAGATTAGTTTTTTTATATGAGAAATGCTATAACTATACGGACAGGAGAATTACAGCTGATGTCTTTCCACTATCTATCAAATAATTGATAGGGGGTTTATTGTAAACTATATATTACCTTATTTTGTATATTCATTTCACTTTTCCTAAACATATAAAGCCTGACAGTAGCCCTGACAACTTTAAAATGTTTCTTTGACTAGATTTCAAGATATCAAACAATTGAAATCCGATGCATAAATGACACTTTTTCGTTTGAAATTTGTTTCTACCTAAAATTTCTCTTATTTCAGTATCACATTTATATGTTGGGTTCATTCAAATTTATTCAGAATGATCGCATAGCAATTATTGTGTTGATACGGTAAAAAACATAAAACGCATAAACATTCAAATTAAATTGAACCTATTTGCGAAAGCAGCTGTATCTTCAGCTTTCCATTGCACAAGACAAAAACATCTCAATGCTAGAAAATCGACTCGACTGGGAGTAGTTGCACGATTATGTAAATGTATGCTTTATCTGCAACACTTACTCTTCCTGACTTGCTATCAATCAACTTACTTCACTTGACACACCGAACGACACGCAACCGCACAGACGCTCCTTGTCGGCATCAGAGGATGGGGGTTTGTCCCACCGAGAGAGTTAAAATTATTGCACTACACTTTACAATTTATATCTGTTAGTCTCCGGAGCACAATATCGAAAGCTGTGTGCCAGTGAACTTTGCCACTTAGTCTCCAGGAAATGCTGAATACTCACCTAAAGAAGCAGAATAAAATAACCGAGAACAGCTTATTGCAATAAATGCTAACTGTCGTCACGAGTTAGGCTGGAAGAAAATATGAATGTAACACCAGGATTGCGGTTTACACAAGTATCAGCTCATCGTAGCTTAGGTTTCACGACAGCAAAGTGTAGCAACTTGAGCACTGCTTCGAAGGATTGAGTGAATTAAGCTTTAGCAGTATGAACGATATATGGAAAAAGGTATATCTGTAACATCGTTGCCGTCGACGTCCGTGTCGCAAAAATAAACCCAGTACATCTATGTTGATATCATTGTGACTGACAGAGGAACAAGATAGTCTATCGTACTTTCAGACAGACATCCGTATTGTGAAACAACCAGAAATGACTTCATGCTTATGCAAATTGATACGATCATCATGTACTTTCAAATGATACCGAGACTGACACCAGAGCTCAGAACCGCACGGTGCCCTGGATATCCTCTAACTCTTCCGCCGGTTAGCACCTGCCTGGAGAACCACAGAATAACGTTCTCAAATCGTCTCAGATGTGACCTGATATTAGCTTAAGTGGGAAAAAATAAATATAACGCCAACCATCCAACGCATCGAAAGAGCAAATGTTGGTTGCAAGGACGAACTGTGCGAACGGAGAAAAAGCGCTTTTACCTCTCAATTGGTACGGAACAAATGGAAACGGGTTGTACCATTGTGTTGTACACCTTCCCGACATCCGGTTGACAAATCTACCCGATCCGGCTCCATTAAGAATGGGTCGCTTCACTTTACGCTGGCAATCGGAACCGATTCTGTTCAGTGGAAAACCGTGTTTTAGCATGTTTGAGCGAACTGCTGCATCCTAGTAGATACAGCAAACTGCCATCCTATGCTTTAAAAACTGCGTTTTTAAAGATTTCCTGGTATATTTATACCCGGCTTTAATCATGTTACGGTCTTTCACCGAGTGCTGAATTGTTTTTTTTTTGAAGGTTTCGAATACTTTAAGCGGATGGGGACGCTAAGTATCTGAGAGTTTAGAAAGCTTCAGCAGCTTATACATTAATGACGTAAATAAAGGAATTGCCAGACTATGTACATAAGATTTGTGGAGTTATATTTGAATAAAAAAATAAATCCCATTTCAACCAGAATATTAGTTGATTTTCTGAATTCGATTGGTTTAAATTTGGTACAAATATTCGATTGTTGTTTTAACTAAAATGTCATTTTTGTTTTTCGATTAGCAGAAACGATGGTTGCAATAACTAATTTAACTGTTTGAAAAAAATGCTGTCAATTAGTGAGGACACATACCTTTCAATTTCAACACATATTTTAGTTTAAATAACTGGTGTTGTTATTGAAACAAAATTCTGTTAGTTGAAAAATAAATCGGTTTTATTTGTTTTAGACATTCCAAATAGTTGAATCAACTCGAACAATGTTATTGATTTGCGAAAATAATCAAAATATACTTACTGATACACGTCATGATCTATTTGAAATAAGTTCGGTATGTTGAGATTCATAAAATAAATATCGTTGTTAAAATATAAACAGTATTTTATATTGACATGTATTATCATTAGGGCTGGGAAAACCACCGATCACAGCTGATTTCAAGTGATCTTAACCAAGGAATAAATTATCATTACGAAATCAGAACTGATCTGATCTCTAAGTGGTTTTGACTTCTATATGATCATGATCATGTCAAGTCGAGATCAGTAAAGATCTAAATTCTAAAAAAATACTTCTGATTCGATCGGAAATGATTGATGTACGTTTTAAATCAGCAAAAGTGCCCGGAGGGGCGAGTAAATTTTGCGAAATTATTAAATTTACCTAAAATTAGTATTGAAAGATGATGCCTTCAAACGGTTGAACTAAAGTTATGCACTGATAATTTGAGTCAATTTTTATGAGCTTGGGTGTATCAACCGCTGGGAATTGGAATTTTACTACGGCAATTCAAACGCGCCATTCAAACGCAGTGCGTTCTGTGTGTTTGAAACCCTTCGCTCCTGTTACTTTTATAAATTACCTCTCAATTGGTACGGAACAAATGGCCACACGAAACGTTATGATGATTATTTTACCCCATTTCCTCCAATACCATAATTTTATTGTAAATCGGTCTTTAATCATGGTAAAGGAAATGGGGTAAAATAGCCACCAAAACGTTTCGTGCGGCCATTATAAACTTTGAATCCATTGGTTTGTTGCCTTCTTCCATAGTTTCCGATTTCTTTACGAGTTTCCTGGGTTTTTTTTTCCACTGTGCGTTGCTTCTGGAGCTTTCATAACCTAACCTGAAACCAGTTCTAAAGTATTTACTCTCCTTTGCATCGGTATTTATAAAAATACTCATACTCCCCTTACTTATTTTTCAATCCCGTTTCCCGATCAACACACCGTATCTAAATTATTTTTTTTTATACTTGTTAGAAAATTTTGAAATTTCAACTACTAACGAGATCAGACTTATATAAGCACTTGCTACAAAAACATCTTTTTGTTATAGACTTGTTACGGCTTGTTGATCGGGTTACTACGACAATTACTGTTTTCTATTTCTTTTCTTTTCTTCAATCAATGAACAGCATGCGAACCACTGGCCTGGTCTTCATAACTCAGGGGTGTAAAATCCAACCCACCAAAAACCAGCTGATGCCTTTCTTTCTTTGAATTGTGTAAAATCCCTTACTAATACTTATGAAAACATGAGTTATAATCTTTTCATAAATATTACTACGGGATTTTTCAGAATTTAGATTTTTTTAATTCTCAATCAAGAAAAAAAAATTTTTAGGTCATAAACTATCATAACCTTTTCATTTATGCACTTTGAACCGAGGTCTAAATGAATTGTGAACTTAGCCGTTTTTGAGAAAATAAAGAGTTTTGTTTTTAGTTTTTGACCACTATTTACGGTACATTCGGAACTAGAAGCTAAGAACCGGTATATCTGAAATCGATGCGTTTAACCAGCAAGTAACCTGTCCCATAAACTGAATCAAATTTAAAAGAATTTTTACGTTTTTTACTTCATCGCTCTGAATAACAGGTTGCAATTTCATACACATTTCACACGGAACCGGAAGCTGGATCCGGATAAAATTCTTCGCCAGCTCATAGAAAATTAAACCTTTTCAGTTGAATCTAAGCTTAGGAAAATCGGTTCATCCATTTCGGAGAAATTAGGTAATTTCCCATAGTGAGTACTTTCGGAATCACAGTCGAAGATTTCTGTTTAACCTATTCCAAGCCCCACTGTCTGGCAGTCAATTGGCTCAATCGAATTCCGATGACCCATTTCCTGTACAGAGCAAATCGTGTTCCGAGTTCACCGTTCCATCGAACAGCACTGCCTAAATAAAATTTTTTCATCAAATAGATTCAAACATTACAGAAAGACTTACGATCCCTCGCAATTGGCAAGCAATCGAGGCATATTTAGTTAATGTTCTCCTGTTTTGCATGAATAAATAACATTTTCTAATCTTACTCGAGTTTGCATTATATGTTCTATTTCTTATCGAAACGTAACTTTCCAAACCTTCAGTCTTCTGAACCAGCCAATTACACCCTTGGAATATAGTATGATATTGCACACTTCTGAATATAGACGCTCCTGCATAAAACACCAATAATAAGAATAGAATTATTACTTATACACAAAAAGTTTTGAGTCAAATTATATAAGTATGGTATGCAAAATGCTAATTTAAGAATTGCGAAGAATACTACTGACGGATTTCATGAAAACAAGTTGAAAATTTAAAGTATATGATACTCGGTCCTCCTAGCTTTGACTCAAAGGTTGTAAAGTAATAAACAATGGTATTATATCGTATTTACCGGCAAAAAATTCACCAGTAGGTTTTACCTTACTGGTACATTTTAATATACGAAGGCTATGTAAGCACAGTAAAAACCAACGCCCAAACGGCCGAGTGGTATATATCATTTGATTCAGCACGACGAATTGAGCAAATGTTTTTGTGTAGCTGTGTGTGTTTGCGTGTATGTATGTAAAAACATAGCCTGCTATTGAATTCAATTTTTGATTCGACTTCCGGCTCAGGAATTACAGGGTAATATGTGCAAATCTATGGAAAAATGTGCACTAAATTTTCTTGGAAATTTCTTAAACTAAGATACAAATAAAAGGTCTTATAATTTTTTAAAAATTCCCGAGTTTAATTCGGATACGGAATAACAGCGTGATAAGTTCAAAGTTATCAATTTCATGAGCGGTTTATTACAAGTGATGGTGAAAAAAGGGGTACATTTTTATAAAATTTTTTTTGACATACTTCCAGTTTGCAGATCTAGTTAGCTGGTGGATATTTAAACCTACCTTGGCACTATTAGACCCTGGTTTTCTGTTCTGAAAGCACCGATATGGAACTTATTTCGATTTCTATGTAATGGTTCAATCAATTTTCACAAATCTTGATTAAAATTGAAGCTCTCATTGTCGATTCGTACTGATACTGAGAAAGTAAACACAGAACCGCCTTTTGATATTTCCTTTTTCAAGAAAGTTAATAAATATTACACCACGCGCATCCCAAAAACCCGAGGCCATAACATTTCCAGCCGATTGTTGTGCTTTCGGGCGCTTTGGACGAGGTTGCTCAGATGACGATCGTTTTGATTCCGGAGTGAAGTGATGAATCCATGTTTCATCCATTGTCACGTTTAAACCTGGCCAAACACTGCTCAGAATCATCAACACGTTCTCGTATTTGATCAACAGTGTGCAAATACGGAACCCACTTTGAACAGAGCTCATGCAATATAAAGCCAACACATTATTTTGATATCTTTACGATGTCAGCTAACTCACGAAACTTCACTTTTCGATCATTTAAATCGATTTTTTTATGTTTTTACAATAACTCACAAACTAATGAATAGAATATCATAAAATTTTAGCAGATATCTTTTAAAGGTTATCATTAACTGAATAAAAGGTGACTGCAATAAAATTAGCCCCATCTATGTGTTATGCCCGGGACTCTCAACTAATGTGTTAGTGTATGAGAGGTAAATCAACTACAAACTTAAACAGAGTATTTGTCTCTGTAATCAATATTGAAATAGAATAGATTATTCGCTGAACTTATTATGCTACGGAAAATGGAACAAATTTCTCAAAAATTGTTAGTACATTCATCTAACATGTAGATCTCATTAGTTTATAATTAAACAAACTAACTTCAACCGATCGAATTTCGATTCAAATAAATATTTTATATCCCAATGAATTTGGCTGAATTTCATCTGAATCCGACTTCCAGTTCCAGAGTGATGAAAGTTCCAAATGTCTAACCGTCTTATTATTTACGAAACAGATAAGTACGAAATTTTCCAAACAGTTTTTGAAATGATTTGAACTTGTAGACCTGACTATTTGATGGTCGTTAAAGCATGTTATGACTATGACGGTTTCCAGCTTCCGGCCCTGGAAATAGATTGTCAAAAACTCCAATATGAAACTTGCAACGATTTTTATTAAAGAAATATTAATAAGCAAGGCATGATCACGCCACTGCGTGGATTGAAATGGGTTCTTCTATAAAGTGTGGTTTGTATAACAAAACATATGTATACGTATTCGTATATTGCCTGCTTAAGCTGCTTTAGCAGTTCGACACAAACTGCTGAAGCAACATTGAGTTGAAGTCGATCCAGTCTTTTTTGAGACAATCGTATACGTATTCGTTCAATATTATTCCCGAGTAACTTCACTTTCCTCTAACAATTCCTACCGATAAAAGAATATCGGAAACATTTCATATATTACATAACTGTGGCTCTCTTTTATTTCCTGTTCCCTCATATAAGGATGGTGTATTGAACCTATTTGAACATTTCAATAATAAACACCTCTCTTATAATGAACGCATCGTTGCGTGCTCATATGATATCGCAAAATAATAGTATAATTTCCTGTAGAGATTTTCCAGATAGCGCCTTCCGTACGTGTACGGAGCGCGAGCAATTTTTGAGGACGTTTTGTCCAAATCATAAAAAAATAAAAATGTCTAAACATATGGGACGCCACGTTGTCTGTTCAATACACAAGATGCCGTTTATGTTTTGTTCCAAAGCAACCAACATCAAAACTGTACAAAGGCGCGATGGGTTTGGGGACATGAGGGCACACACCACACGCTTCTCGTATGCAAAATTCATACGCGAAGCCAAACATCTTCCATGGCGAATGTGTGCTGTGTATGGCGTTTGGAATTAAGCTTGCCGTCGGATCTGTCTCGGGTGCCCGCAGGGAAAAATTGAAGCAAACAGACCCATAGAACGGAAGCTTTCGAAAAAAATATAGAAAGATAAAACAGAACACGGAGACAGTCGCAGCGAAAAACCGAACATCAGAATCCTAAGATCCGAAGGGTGCCGTGTTGAGTATTTGGCAGCTGAAGAAACGGAAAATTGAATAAAATTCAAATTCACTGTAAAAATATTTCCCTTATACTTATGTCAGTTTTTTACCGTCTAGTGTGTGTACAATCGTTTTTCCGTCTGCATCTTGCTTTGAATTTTGTCAATCTTTTATATTTTTAGTATCCCAATTTGATATTCGGCGAACGCCAAAAATATTGTTACCATGGTCTTTCAATGCCTCCAAAAGAAAATGTTAATGCCAGAATATAACTATGCCCAGATCATTTTTGTTTGAAATTATGTTATGCTGGCGTACTCTCATTGACCGTAAGCATACTCAATGCTTTTAGGCAATCACATTACCATTCTATTTGAAACATATGTAGATGTTAGAATTTCCCCCGTTTTTTTTTTTTCTTACCAAACTCGTAATATATTATTTATTGAGTACCGCATCTGAAGTAGAACGATAAATCTTTTCCGCCTGCATGAAGTCAAATGACGTTTATGTAGTTTACTGTTCTGTTTCATACCGTTGGTTTGAGAGTAAAACGATACTTTTATAGGCTTACCGCAGTGCACTCAAGGGGGTCGGATATGTTCAAACACGCTCGACGCGTCCTAGTTTGAAAAATTGAAAATCTTACGTCAACGTCGAAAGCATGCGGCTCCGAATTTTTTGTTTAATAACCCGTTGCGAAGTGAGGCGGGACATTCTGATAGCATGCATGGGCATAATTTATTATCATTAGCCAAAGTTTGCCAAATTGCACCGATCCGCAATGTCTGGGATAAAGAAAGTGTCCCCATTTTCCCAATTTTGTAATAATAAAGAGCACACTTTACTGACACTAATTGTTGGAAAATTTTCGCGGAAACGACTTTTTTTTCACTCTTGTGCAAAGCTTGACCTGTTCTTGCCGGAAGAACCATGACAGCGTGACAAAATGTGCCCAAAGACAAGTAAAGCTTCGAAGTATGCAACGCCATATATGTGCACCATAGATAGCATTCGCCGAGAGCAAAAGCTTAGACCCACAGGTGACACCATATGTAAGGATGATAAATTAGTGGAAAAAATGTGAACTTCCAAGCATCCGGCAGATGGTCTCGTGTCTTCACTTGTGATACATGATAAAGTCCGGTTTAATGAAGAAAAAATAGCAACATGATTAGAAAACATCAGATATTCGAATAGGATAATTCTATCAGAAATTTGATACGTTTTATTTTTTATCTAAGCTACTCCAAAGTACAAAGAGTATACCAACCGAATGGGTGCATTTTTTGGACGCTACGCAATAAATTATTCACGATAAAGGGTTATAGTATCAATAGTCATCTCATTCGTACTCATTACGTTTAATTGCGAAGTACTCGATTTCCAATCAACGTATTGTGATCAAATCGGATGCGAAATCCTCGCTTTAGTATGGCATCATCAGGTATAATTGCGATATCTAAGGTTTCTAATGAAATACTACATGATTTTATCAGCAGATCGCTTTTCTGTCATAGATCAAAACGTAGTGTTTGTTCTAGCATAGACAATGTATGTCAAGTTTGGCATTTTCGGAATAATGGGCATATCCATTTTATTGTCCCCTTCCTGTGTGTTGTTACCTCTTTTTGTCAGACATCACCCATACCACCATTAGTGTGCATCATTTTCAATTGAGTGAGGACGCAGACAAGCTCTGGGACCGGGGCAGCATCAAATTTACAATCAACCATTAAGATCTATTAAAGGTAAATGCATGATGCATAACTACTGGAACTAATCACCATGCGTTTTCTTCTTATAGAACTTCAATGGAAACGCATGGTAGATTGTTAAATTTTGTTTCCAAAAATCAAATACTGTGGTCGTCCACATTTAAAAAATCTATTCTTAATCCACCTTGTTGTGTGATAATGCCTTTCTCTTCCATCGACACAGTCTCATTTACATATTTTTAGCCTTTTCATTGAGATAATTTCTGACACTAATTTGGGCAGACCAAGCGTAATTATTTTTATTAGTTTTGTTTTATTTCACCTCGACTTTAACCATTAATGGTCATTCACCGGGGAGAAGCAAGCGTAATGCATTTGAACGTGATCGTATGTCTCCATTTGAAAGAATTATAGGGAGAGAAAAATATAAGTTGTTGATTACGTCACTTGTACGATTATATTTCCGAAACTTGAAGTGTTAACCATATGATCTTCGAAATCGACCCACAGCTCAATTTTAGTCTTGAACGAGTCTAATATTATTGATTTCGATTAATCCATATCTAATAAAATTGAGCGGTAATGTGACCTGGTAATCTTTATATCTCCACAATCAGAAGTCAGAGCCATTTGATCTTTAAACTCGATTAATGATTCAATAGTGGCGCAAAAAAAAAGAAAAACTGAGCGCGAATCTTCTGGTTCTGGAGATATAAGCGAATATAAGAGCGTTTTGTCGTTTACGTCACTTATACTAGCTTATATCTCCAGAACCAACAGTCACAGCCATTTGATTTTAGAACTGGATCAATTGCTTAAAAGTAGCTAACGTTAAAGTTTGTTGAAAGCGATTTAGTCATAATCGATAAAAATAAAGGCGAAAAAAATTTATTGAAAGTTACACGCATACACATATACACACATATACAGAGTTAAATGGTATAGAACACAATAGATCTCCGAGGCACCGTTCGAAAGCCGGTTATTTCAATTAATAAACTGCTTACAGCAATAAATGCAGAAATAACATGACACCTACAGTGTTGGGAAAATTATGATCAGAAAAAGTTCATTACACTATCACTCGTGAAAAAATCAGTTCAAGAGATTTTCTAAAAAAAACCTCAGCGACTGAAAAGTTCACTTCTGATATTTTCATTCAAAACTCTGAACCTCGAAGTTCACAAGTTTGATTTTTTGTGTCACTGAAACTTGATGACGAGCTGGTTTATTACACAGCACTATTTAGATTAAACCCAATAAAAAGCTATTTAGCATGAATTTGATTTATAGAAGTAAAAGGAGCGCAGCGTTGTCAGCAAGTCTGGCATAACGGTAGTCTGCGCTCCTGTTACTTCTGCGTCTGTTTTCAGGTTAAATTGGCTAATATTTTTTTAACAGCTGCATAACAAGATTTGTGATTGTTTTTATTATCATTCTAACTATTATCAATCACAGCACATGATACTTTTAATATTTTTTTTTATTCAATATTATAATATATTTTCAGGCACACTGCTTAAGCTCTAAGATGCCATAGTATTTTCTAATCTTAATTAACGACTAACTTAAAACTAGAATAGTATCATTAGATTATGTCGTCTCGGATTTTCAAAAATCCAGCTCTCTGCTAGCGATCGGCAGTGAGTCTTCCAGATGGCGTTGGTAACTATCTACAGGGTCCGCCATCTAACTTTTTTTTTTGAACTAGCGGTTATTTCGACATTGGTAACCTTAAAGTCACTTCTGATTTGACATAAACTTAGTTTTATCCTTCCGCTGAACGAAAATGGTTGTGTATACGCTTGAGGAACGCGTGAAATTAGTGCAGTTTTACTTTGAAAATCATGGTAATGTTGCGGAATGTGTGCCAAAAAATCATCTTTTCAGATGAGGCACATTTTCATCTCGGCGGGTATGTTAATAAGCAAAATTGTCGCATCTTTGGGACGAAAAACCCGCACGTTATCATGGAGAAGCCGATGCATCCTCTGAGAGTGACGGTTTGGTGCGGATTTTGGTCTGGCGGCATCATTAGGCAATTTTTCTTCGAAAATGAGGCCGCCACGGTCAATGGCGAGCGCTAGCGCCAACCTTCGAGAGTTTTCTGACGAGAGATACTGAAAAATTCATTGAAGCAGATTGGTCTTTCATGAATGTCAACCTTAGCCAATGAGTCTACCTTTTCATTTCCCGAAATGGAACAATGCGAAGGGACCCAGACTAACGATATTGTATAACACCGTTCAGATAAAGTTCTCAAATGTTCCCGTATTTTCCCCAGAAAATAAGGGGGATACTTTCCTGGCTTCATTGCCCGAAGAGCTTCTATTGAGCTTAGACTGTCCGCGACAATGAAGTAATGGTATTTGGGCAATGTTTCAATGATCTCAAGGATGTATTGAATAGCAGCTAATTCTGTTACGTAAACTGAAGCCGAATCACTGAGTTTTTAAGAAGCGGTGATGCTCTGATTGAAGATGCCGAAGCCTGTGGACTTGTTGATGTTTGATCCGTCAGTATAAATCATCTTTTCACAGTTGACTGTTCTAAATTTATTATAAAAGCTATTAGGGGCTACTTGAGGGCGTATGTGATCCGGAATTCCACGAATCTCTTCTCTCATGGATGTGTCGAAAAATACAGTGGAATCAGAAGTATCCAAGAAATGAACACGGTTGGGAACAAATGAAGAAGGGTTAATATTCTGAGCCATGTAATCAAAATACAAGGACATAAAACGGGTCTGAGAATTGAGCTCGACAAGCCTTTCGAAGTTTTCAATCACCATCGGATTCAAGATATCACATCGTATAAAAAATCGATATGAGAGATCCCAGAATCGATTTTTCAACGGTAAGACACCCGCAAGCACTTCGAGTATCATCGTATGAGTCGACTGCATGCAACCTAAGGCAATACGCAAACAACGATACTGAATTCTTTCCAGTTTAATGAAATGGGTGTTCGCGGCGGATCGGAAGCAGAAGCATCCATATTTCATTACGGACAATATCGTTGTTTGGTAAAGCCTGATCAAGTCTCCTGGGTGGGCACCCCACCAATTTTCGGTTATTGTGCGAAGAAAATTGATTCTCTGCTGGCATTTTTGTTTCAGATACCTAATGTGACATCCGCAGGTGCCTTTGGAGTCAAACCAGATCCCGAGATATTTGAATGTGAAGACCTGAGCTATGGTTCCACCCCCTAGTTGAAGCTGTAATTGTGCTGGTTCTCGCTTCCTAGAAAATGCAACCAGCTCAATTTTATCCGTAGAGAACTCGTTACCCATTTAAAGAGCCCATGTCTATAAGTTGTCGAGGGTATCTTGTAATGGTCCTTGGCAAGGTTGCTGATCCTATCAATGAAACAATACTCGTGAACTATTCTTTTCACCGGCGATGCTCTACCCGTGCGGCGAGCAGTTTGTATATATTCCGTGTCTGCTTTATTCATTCTTTCCTTCCACTCAGAGAATTGTACCGCTTGACAAAGCAAGCAAGCGCATATACGACTCTGTTGGCTCGCAGTGAGTTCGTTTCGCAGTGTTTAGGTAGAAAGCTATTCGGTGGTGCTGATGACTCGCGTTGAGTCGAATTTTTTTACTCACGGTGATTTGTTCTCTGTGATGTATGGCGGTACAACTGAATGACCGCCCAGGATAAAATTTTATTCCTGAATAAAGCTTATAAGAAAGATGTCGAATCTTTTTGAATGGTCTTCACTGCATATTTCTTCGGTGTTTGCTATACTTCAATCGTGATTTGTAGCGTTAGGGACAACTTTGAAACTATTTATATGCCGATTACAAAGCCATTCGACGATCGTTACCTTAATAATTATAAAAATATGTGATGACACTATTAATTGCTTTTGAATTCATGTTAATCATTCATAATAAACTAATAGTATTTGTATTGACTTCGAGACAAGTTGTGTCGCACCAAGTCAACTACCAAAAAGATACCAACTTTGATGATACACACTATTGGTTCTTACAAATACAAGAAGAACCATAAACACCAAACAATTCCGTCACATTCAATATACAGGGCGTTAGAGCTACAATATAATAGAAACTAAAACCAAAATAGAACTTCTATAATTTTGTATAAGGCACTAATTTGGAGCCAACATAAGATTTTACTGAAGAATGATGTTTCTATTATTATCAAAAACAAACAAACACTCTACAGTTACTTGTTGGAAATTGTGCCAAGGATAATCGTGCAATGAAGACCTTCCGCAGTTTCCAATAACTAAATGAATGATAGCTAATACAATCAAACCTAAGAAAATTATCTGTTACTATCTCGTGACGTTAGTGACGTTAAATTTTTTTTTTCTTGATCGTATATTCTTCTGCTATCTCCTGATTATGTGATAACAGAATTATATTTCATTTGGACTCTTTGTATGTGATCCTTGAAAGTGAGATTCTTATCATATAGCTTGAATATATTTTAGTAAAGTAAGAAGTATTCACGTAAAAATTTTATTGCTCAACATAATTTTAAGGTTAATAATACAAAGAGTAGTTTCAAAACTGGATGTGTGATATGAGTAACAAAAATTCTAAATCGCACTATCTAAAAAATCGATAAACCACGCGGATTGTGTTATTTTTCAAATTTAAATAGTTTCCTAGTAATAGTAATATGAATATTGTAAAATGTTATGAAATTGAATTTACAATTTCTTCTAGCGGAGGTTCTTTTTTAAAAAAAAAGTTAAACCGATCACTTCGGGAGTCAATTGTAGAATATTTTATTTTCAATACATTTTTGACAGCAATATCAGATTGTAATCTTAATTTGATTTCAGCTCATCAATTTCTCAACTGATATCACATTACGTTATTATTGTGTTGTTTGCTTTTGGAAAAAAAACTTACGAGTCAAAATTTTTTGAAACTCTAAAAATGATAATATTAAATGCAAAAATTTAATGAATGCATTAAAATAGGACTAAGTTAATAAGGCGTTACAAAAATGCAACAGTATATTTCAATGGAACATCTATTCCTCCAATTCTATGTTGCGTTTTACAAAATGCTTCGACATCCTGTGGCAGTTGGCCGGAACCACAACCGTGATCCTTAATTTAAAAGTCTTAATTTCCTGATCGTAGTACAGTTATTCTAATCGATAATTTGCGTATGGTAAAAGATGCTGAATGAGTATTTAGTTAGTAATGACTATTTCTTTGTTAGCAATTCTTCTTAATTGCTTTGATTTTTGCAGAAGCAAGCAGTAACATGGCTCGGTGGGTTCAAACGTTGTGGAAAACCCTGCACTCCTATTACTTCTATAAATCAAATCTATGCGAAGAAACGTTAAATTGTGTTTAATATAATAAAACCATGAGAGAATAAATCATCCCTGGAATTAAAAGAGTAGACTTGCCTCTATAATAAATATTCAGAATGTATGTATTTTTATTTGCATTGCTTATTGATATTGCGTATTGGACTTCTGACATCTGAATATTGCTGCATAGATGATAATCGTGGGAATGGTCATTCATAATCATATGTGATTTTAAAGAATATCACTGTAGATATTTCAGTTCATTTTCAAAATCATAAATAAAATAGATATCAAACAAATCCGAAAGAATATCAAAAGTGTTGCTACAGTTATATGTGGAAAATAATTCCTTTTGTTTTATTTCTTATATAAGCCATATAAACTGCAAAATTTTCAATTTACAAAAGTGATTGTCCTCTGGTCACCATATGTGATTCAACTCCAGCTTTTTTAAAATCTATCTGCCATTACTTGTCGCAAAATTTCAACAACACGGAGTACGAACGTGAGAATAGTATTCGGTGAAATCTGCATAAACTGTTTTCATTAGTTTTATTGCAGTAGGAAGTACATTATATGTACATTAGCATACGATTTTAAAAGACGTTTTGACGTGGACTATCAGTTTTATTTATCAGTTTAATTTTTATCTAACCCAATCGTTTCGCCATCTTCCAATGATAAGTAATGACATTACGTTTAAAGTTTTCCAAACTAATTTGTGATGTTCAACGCACACTTTTTATCAGGGCAACATCTACGAGACAATTAAACTTTTTAACTTCAGCAAAATAAAAAATTGCTTCCATCGCCTTGCTAATTTTTGTCGTCAAGTTTTTTCGAACACTTGCACTCATGATTGCTGGCATTTTGACTCGCAGTGAGTCAAAAATTGGCTCAATGTAAGCGCTATTCGTGCCTGATGATATCTGCTCTTGAAATGGTAGAGAATGGCACACGGCGGAATAGCAACCAGCAAGAAAAAGCAAGATCTCTTCTCTCTTGCGAGTCGCTCAGGCAGTCACATATTGAGCATAGCTTTTGCCTCGTCCAGCATTACATGCTTTGCTGTCTCCGTTCTTGAATTGTTCGCAGGCGATGAACGTTAATGATTTGCGTGAGGCGAATTTCAGCAACCCTGGTCCTTGGAGATCTGCAGCTCTGGGTCCTATAATAGACACAATGCGGTCATTGGTACATTCATCAATGTTGTTTACGTAAAAGTTGTATGTAAGGGGGCTTAAGCATGAGCCCTGATGAAGACCCATGTAGCTAAATCTGATTGTCGACAAATCACCATGCGCGAAATACATGTATTTCTCGGACAATAGATTATACAAAAAGTTATTCAGAATTGGTGAAAGACCATGTTGATGCAACTACTCAGATAGGATGTTTATGGAAACTGAGTCAAAAGCCCCTTGATGTCTAAGAAAACTGATGCCATTTGTTTTTTACCAGCAAATTCCATTTGAATTTCTGTTGAGAGCAACGCGAGACAATCGTTCGTTCCTTTGCCCCTGCGGAAGCCGAATTGTATATCTGAAAGTAAGCCCTTAGCCTCGACCCAATTGTCTAGACGAAACAGAATCATTTTTTTTCCGGATACAGGAAAGCATAGCAATCGGCCGATACGAATTGTGATCGGAGGCTGGTTTCCCTGGTTTTTGAATGGCAAGAACTCTTACTTGTCTCCAGTCATGTGGGACAATATTATACTCAAGAAAGATAAATTCAATGAACGTCTTTTGGCAGAGTCAGGCAAATTTTTCAACAAGTTGAATTTGATTTCGTCTAACCCCGGAGCTTTATTGTTACACGAGTGAGAACTCTACCATCGAAAACGGTGTTTCGTTTGTATTTGACGTCGAGGCGCGGCAGATCCTCTGGTCCGTAGCAGAGTGCATACATTTTTTAGAGAAATCGAATATCCAGCGGTTAGAATATTCCTCGCTTTCGTTCATTGTGGTTTTGTTGTGCATTCTTCGGGCTGTGTTCCAAAGAGTGCTCATCGATGTTTCTTTGGTTAATCCGTCTACGAATCGACGCCAATAACCGCTTTTCTTCGTTTTAATTAAATTCTTCATTTGCGTGTCTAACGTCGTGTAATTACGATAACTATCAGGTTTTCCATTGGCTCTAAACAGTTTTACCGCTGAGGTTCTTTCCGCGTTCAGTGATGAGCACTCTTTGTCCCACCACGGATTGGGAAGTTACTTTTAGTAATGATGTTACTCCATCACCACGGTAGTAACGAATAAATTTCTAATACATCATCACTATTGATCCACTTATCAACTATCCTACGCACACTGAACATTTTCAGAAAGGTTTAGTTTTTGTTCATCGGCGAATTTATTCATCATGAATTCTGCATAGGGTTGATATAAAACGGCTTTGAAAATTCATTCCCCAAAAATCTTCTGTTCGAGAATCATATCAGATATAATCAATGTGCTAACTTTTTTTCTTAAATATGTTCAAGCAGAATGTTCGCTAGTGAACTTTTTACAACTGATTTTTGCCATGCGAACTCAGTTTCAGTGAGAATCACGTCCAAAAAGCAGTGCGTTTTTCGATCGATTATTTTTTTGTCTGAAAATCAGTCATTCAGTCGCGATTTTTGAAATTTTGTTTTTTTCTTATACTGTGACAACCATATATCATTCGAATCAGTTCTTCGAGAACAGAAAATGAGAGTGACGAAAAATTTCACTCAATTTTCTCGGAGATGGCTTCATTGATTTCCTTCATCTAAGATTCAAATGAAGGGTCGGAATATCCTGTAAAAACTTCTTGTGTTTTATTCAGATCCGACTTCCGTTTCAGAAGATACTAGGTGATTAGTGTAAAAATTAAATTTCAGTTTTATCGATATTCGGTTCTCGGACACTCAAAAGTCTCATTTGAAACGTCCTACGATTTCTCGAAAATGAATACACTGATTTAAAAAAAAATTCGAATCAAATGAAATGGTTCATAATCGCTTTGGTGAATTTAACTGATTTCGGCTACCCTACTACCTATGGTGTACTGTAACCGTGTTTTCCAATAAAATTATAAAAATGATTTTATTTGTAGTTATTCTGTTATATACAATATGAATTAACGGGCTGCGCCATTAACCTCATTATACCCCACGGTAATATTATCCGATTCCAACTTCCGACTCTGAAACTACAGGATGGTGAATTTTTAAAATTCAAGCCGTCAAAGAAGATGATGATTTCAAAAAATCATCAAATATGCTAGTCTGAATTGTTCTGACGAATTAATTTCTTGAGTCTTTGACACATAACGGGTGAGTTAATTTTTTTTCTATTATATCGAATGAACTTGTTTTTGGTGATACAGAATATAGAATAGAAAATGTCGAAATCTTAACTCATGTTATTCTCTATATAAATTTCTATGAAGTTAGTAAAAATAATTCTAGTAAAAATCTATTTTAGAGTAGCAATTCGCATAACTCAACGTGTTTGCGTTGTACAACAAAACTCGGGAGTCTTAAGCTATCTTACAGCATACTCGTAGTGTAAATGGTGTCATTCAGGACGTGAATTCCGCACCCGTCCGTTAACAGAAGGTATCAGGAATGCAATCATTGTAATTAACAAGCTTTTAATAAGAGGAATATGGAAATTGTGAGGCTTCAACACAAAGCTTGTTATCTTGTTAACATTCCACTTTTACTCCCTTGCAGCGCCAATCTCTACACCGTCGGAATATCATCTTTCCAAGCATCGTACACTTTGAATCAGTAGTGGCGCAAAGCAGAAACGCCGAACTGACGGTCCTAAACGCTATCCTTGCACCTCGCGGGCTAGCTCTGAGTGGGAGCGAATGGAGATCAAGCGTAAATAATTACCATAATAAAAGTGAAATTATTGCTCTGCTAGGTTCATGCGACAAAGATTTCAGTTAACGAGTAGAATAGCGAAAGTGCGCTATATTCTATTTGAAGAATGGTGATGTTTTGCCCTACAATGAAAGTGTTGGTTCAAAGAGTAGTAGTCTATAGTTGGGAAGACCTTTGTTCGATTGGATTTGTTCGGACCGTTTTTGTTTGCAAGCTAATGTCGGATCTAAACCAAATCTTCTATAAACATTTACTAGTTAGTATTGGCCTGCATGCACAGTTTCAAACAAACAAGGCAAAAAATCTTTGAAAGCATTCGGCGAAACCCTTTCCATATATATATAGGGTAGTTTTTGACTTGAATAACAAAAGAAAACTTGCTTAAGCATAATTAAATTGATGACAAGCTGTAGGCTTTTAATTGATGAGTTTTTCTTTCAACAAATCCTGGTTCTTGCGAGAAAGACTGGATGATAGCGCACAAATATTTGTTGGAAGTTTCTCAATGATAATTCAATGAGTGGTTTTAAAATGGGATATGTAACGAATGTAGCCGCCCACTGTCAAGGTGGAAATAACAAAAGATACGTAATTACTATGACAGACAATTTTCTCGTTGAAGGAGAGCTAAGATAGAACATAAACTTAGCATCATTGATTTTAATTTGAGTGCTTTAAATATAATCTCCACACACCGAAGCTCATATATATAGAGCAATTACGTAATTAAATGCTGGCATAAGCTAAAAAGTTTATGAAATCCCCGCCCGCAAAGTAGATTGAGTAGTTTTCAGAAGATATTTTAATTATTTTATGATGCCCAAAAGGGTGCTCATTTTACAGTCTCACCCATGAAAGCAAATCGAGATCAGAGGGGGAAGTGAAAGTATGTCGAAAAAACTTTTCGCTTTCAGTGTGCTGAGCAAAAACTCACCTTTCTCACTATGACCAAGAGAATACACGTGTGTGCGGAAAAAAACAAACCATTTTTATTTAGACTCTAGTTTAGAATTCATTCTAGTAAAGTTTTGATTTATGTCCAAAACTTTACTTCTTCGCACCATACTCGCAGAATAGAGTGTTTTTTCTTACGACTTGACCAAACAGAGTTAATAAATAAAATTATGGCTAAGAACTTGTAGCGAAAGTTAATTAATTAAAATTTTCACGTTGGTTAGGTGTTCTTTTTGCTTTTTCCTCTAAAAACGAGTTCTGATCGAAGCCTCTGAGACTCCCATTGTCATAAACCATTTGACTCAACTCGAAAAACTGTGTGTATGGGTGTTTGTGCATCTTTCGAAGATTTTTTTTTATCAATAAACTTAGGCTGGTTTAAAGCTACTATGGATTCATTGATCAAGTTCGAAGATAAAAAAACTGATACTTTTCGTTCCGAAGATGATGAAACAGATTTCAACATAGTTAGTCTCATTTGAAAGCTCCGCAGATATAACAG
This sequence comes from Malaya genurostris, assembly GCF_030247185.1. Classification (NCBI taxonomy): domain Eukaryota; kingdom Metazoa; phylum Arthropoda; class Insecta; order Diptera; family Culicidae; genus Malaya; species Malaya genurostris. Next base: position 194,698,360 of record NC_080571.1, on the reverse strand, counting down.
TATGAGTGACAAAATACGACAGCTAAAATATATTATTAAAAAGCAATTATTTCGATCCATGGATTGACTTTGTAAACACGCCGTCATGTGACAGACAGGCGTCAGTTCGCTGGAGATTGAGAGTCTCGATTCTTAGTGTCTAAGTACTAGTACTAGTCGTGCAATGATTATGTACGCTAAAAATCGGCTGCGAGGTCTGTTGAAACAGAATGGTCAAATTCCAAAAAAGACTTTGCTTTTCTGAAAGTTGAGAACACAACAGTAGAGATAACTTGGATAAAAACCTAGTTGTAATAGATTTTTTTTTAATTTCCAAATGAATTTTCGTGCGAAATGAGATCACGAGGGTGAAACTTAAACCAATGAATGACACCGACCATGAATAGTTTAAACATATAAGGAGTTCCAATTAGGGCTACCCTCAGAGTTACGTTTAATGACATCTAGATTATTTCAATATTCCAAGTTTGAGAAAGATTGCAGGTTGGAGTCCTGCCCCCTGGAATGTCGCGTCGTATTCATATTTATTTTTTTGTCAACTGTCGTAATGAAGTATGGCAAAGTGCGGTGTTTACAACTGTGGACTGAACAAAATCGTTCTTTATGGAAATGCAGTGAAACATGCGGAAGGAAATTTCACTCCGCCTGTGTTGGCGTTCAGCGCATTCATGCACATTCAATGCATAAAGAATGTCAGGAGGATTATTCCCGACAATTCAATCTAAAAGAGCTCATACGTCAGAAACAAAAATTACTGAAAAGTATTAAGGTCCAATCGGACTCAAATCAGGTCCTAGTTCCACATTTCAAAACCTCGGCCATATCGAACGTATCCTTCAGTCATATCAAGTTATTATACACTACAGTTATCGGAAGCCTGGAAATCGAAATTTAAACCGGAAGTAATAGTAAAATTTCTAGAATATAGCATATTTCTGATATAAATGTTTGTGAGAAAGGCATCATTACACCACTACGAAGATTTTAATAAACAGTTGCTCGAGCATGGGTGCAGTCAAGGCATCGTTCTCTGTTTTACACCAGCGTAGAAACGCTTATACGTATGCCGTTTAAGCTTGAGAAAACCGAAACTGACCCAGGGTAGTTTATTTTTTTTTTCAATTATATAATTTATTAAGGCACACTGCTTAAGCTCTAAGATGCCAAGGGCTTTTTCTAATTTTAATTAACAAATAACTTAAAACTAGGATAGTATATTAAGATAATGTAATGACTTTGGCAGATCCCGCCTTCAGCTGGCAATTGGCACCGGCCGGCGTACTGAATGTAACACGTTGGTAAGTATCTTGGTATTAGCCGCTTTTTTCTGTCCGTGTGGGTTCGCGGGGAACACCCCCAGTCTACGAATACCAGGCGGGTGGCCCATATTCATCTCATAGACTACAGCGGCCGTCCATGGGCAATGATGATAATGTTACGGAGGAAAATGAAAAAAAAAAATATACAGAGAAGTAAATATTACGGAGAACAGAGTAAAAAGGGGATATGGGAACAAAATGACTAAGAACGACAAAGATCTAATTAGTTGACATCGAGATGGTGAAAAAACGTGGGAGGGGGAAGCAGAAAATTTAGTGACAGCAGAAAGATCTTGTTAGTTCCAATGAAGATGGTGGACAGACGAGGGATGGGGAGATTCGGGCGGATGTTAGTGTCGAACTTGTGGGTGGAGTTTCTTCTTAGCATCAGTCGAGGAACAGAGGTAACTTACGCAGATTACACTTGTATATTAATGTGTTTAAGGAATTTATATATGAGTAACATATTTGATATATCCCGACTCGCCAACACATCTCGAACCGGAACATCAGGTGGTCTACCTCGGGCCCTGAGGGAGTCCTTTAAAACAGACCTGGCGTCACAATACCCCACACATGACCATACGACATGCTCGATGTCCTGATAACTGTTGCCACAGGTGCAGAGACCGCTCTCCATGACCCCAATACGCCGAAGATGTGCGTTGAATGTGTAGTGATTAGACATGAGCCGAGACACAACACGAATGAAATCGCGACTCACGTTCATCCTCCTGAACCAAGGTTTCGTCGATACCCTAGGGATAATGGAATGTAGCCATCGTCCCAGTTCGTCATTACTCCATGAAGTTTGCCAACTTTCAAGTGCTCTTCGACGAGAAATACTGAAAAATTCATTGAAGCAGATTGGTCTTTCATAAATATCACCTTCTAATGCACCCACTTTAGCCAATGAGTCTGCCTTTTCATTTCCCGGAATGGAACAATGTGAAGGGACCCAGACTAACGATATTGAATAAGACCGTTCAGATAAAGTTCGCAAGTGTTCCCGTATTTTCCCCAGGAAATATGGGGGATACTTTCCTGGCTTCATTGCCCGGAGAGCTTCTATTGAGCTTAGACTGTCCGTGACAATGAAGTAATGGTCTTTGGGCAAGGTTTCAATGATCTCAAGGGTGTACTGAATAGCAGCTAATTCTGCGACGTAAACTGAAGCCGGATCACTGAGTTTGTACGAAGCGGTGATGTTCTGATTGAAGATGCCGAAGCCTGTGGACTCGTTGATGTTTGATCCGTCAATGTAAAACATCTTTTCACAGTTGACTGTTCTAAATTTATTATAAAAATATTTGGGGCCACTTGAGGGCGCACGTGATCCGGAATTCCACGAATCTCTTCTCTCATCGATGTGTCGAAAAACACAGTAGAATCAGAAGTATCCAACAAATGAGCACGGTTGGAAACAAACGAAGAAGGATTAATATTCTGAGCCATGTAATCAAAATACAAGGACATAAAACGGGTCTGAGAATTGAGCTCGACAAGCCTTTCGAAGTTTTCAATCCCCATCGGATTTAAGATATCACATCGGATTAGCAATCGATATGAGAGATCCCAGAATCGATTTTTCAACGGTAAGACGCCCGCAAGCACTTCGAAACTCATCGTATGAGTCGACTGCATGCAACCTAAGGCAATACGCAAACAACGATACTGAATTCTTTCCAGTTTAATGAAATGGGTGTTCGCGGTGGATCGGAAGCAGAAGCATCCATATTCCATTACGGACAATATCGTTGTTTGGTACAGCCTGATCAGGTCTCCTGGGTGGGCACCCCACCATGATCCGGTTATTGTACGAAGAAAGTTAATTCTCTGTTGGCATTTTTGTTTCAGATACCTAATATGACATCCCCAGGTGCCTTTGGAGTCGAACCAGATCCCGAGATATTTGAATGTGAAGACCTGAGCTATGGTTTCACCCCTTAGTTGAAGCTGTAGTTGTGCATGTGTGTACATGTGTTTATCGGACAATAGATTATATAAAAAGGTGTTCAAAACCGGCGAAAGACCATGCTGGTGCAGCTTCTTAAATAGGATATTTATAGAAACTGAATCAAAAGCCCCCTTGATGTCTAGAAATACTAATGCCATTTGTTCTTTACGAGCAAATGCCATTTGAATTTCTGTTGAGAGCAACGCAAGACAATCGTTCGTTCCTTTACCCCTGCGGAAACCAAATTGTGTATCTGAAAGAAAGCCATTAGTTTCGACCCAATTGTCTAGACGGAAGAGAATCATTTTTTCGAACAACTTCCGGATACAGGAAAGCATAGCAATCGGCCGATACGAATTGTGATCGGAGGCTGGTTTCCCAGGTTTTTGAATGGCGATAACTCTCACTTGTCTCCAGTCGTGTGGGACAATATTACCCTCGAGGAACTTGTTGAATAAATTCAGCAAGCGTCTTTTGGTGGTGTCAGGCAGATTCTTCAACAAGTTGAATTTGATTCTGTCTAACCCCGGGGCCTTATTGTTACATGACAAGATCGCAAGTGAGAACTCTATCATCGAAAACGGTGTTTCGTTTGTATTTGATGTCGCGGCGCGGGAGATCTTCGGTTCCGGAACAGAGTCTGGACATACTTTTTTAGCGAAATCGAATATCCAACGGTTGGAATATTCGTCGCTTTCGTTCGTGGTGTTTTGGTTTCGCATTCGTCGGGCTGTGTTCCAAAGAGTGCTCATCGATGTTTCTTTTGTTAATCCGTCAACAAACCGTCGCCAGTAACCAAGTTTCTTTGTTTTAACTAAGTTCTTCATTTGCTTATCTAGCGCTGCGTAATTTCTATAATTATCAGGTGTTCCATATTTTCTGAGCTATTTGAATGCTAAAGATCTTTCCGCGTTCAGTGATGAGCACTCTTTGTCCCACCACGGATTGGGAGGAAGGATGTTAGTTTTCGCGCCGGGTACACGTTTCGTCTGAGCTTGAATCGCGAAGTCGAGAATCAAGCCAGCCAAAAGCGTGTACTCTTCCTCCGGAGGAAGTTCTTGTGTTGTTTCCAGTTTCTCAGACATCGAATTTGCGTAATATTTCCAATCAATATTTCGTGTGAGGTCATACGAAACATTGATTGTCTCGGATGGTCTTAATTAGGGTAGTTTTATCAAGCAAACACTTTTCATGAAACTGTGCCGTATGAATAAAATGTAGTAAAGTCTGTTGTTTGTAGTATCTTCTCAAAAACAAAGTCCACAGAGTATAACGCGGTTTGGTATGAATAAAAAACAAGTTCGAACATGTAGTTAATGCTACTTCCGAATTTAAGCATTTAGTGTATACCGTATCGACACAGAGAGGGAAAAGCTGGCATAAGCATGCACAAAGCAAGAAACGTACTTACATCTGTAAAAATGCCACCTTTTTTAATTTATGTACTTCACTTTATCAGCAAACACACGAGTAGCAACCTCTAGAGCTACCTACCGAAAACTTGTAGTAAATACTACAGTTTGTAGCATGTTTTGACAGGAACGTGATCCACACGTAGCATTTACTACCGAAATTCAAGCATGCTACGTTTTATTCATACGGCCCACTGTGTTGGTTTCGCACTTAGCAACAGGGGTTTGAGCAACTAGACTCGAAACTAACTTCAAACTAACGTTTTGACAGCAGTTAGTGTGGAAGCTGGGTTAAGTTTGACATCAAGCGAAAACGACATAAGCGTTGCCCGGTGGATTTGACGTTTCCAATACAAAATTTTTTATTTTTAACCATTACCATTATCAGAACATTCTGTCATTTGAAGGTTATTTCTTTTGTTTACAGTGAATTGAAAAGTTTACCTCAGTAAAAAATGGAATTGAATTGTGAACATGTTCGTTCAATGATTTTTTACGATTTTCGTCGTGGAGTATCAAAACATCAGTGCTTCAATCGATTTAGTTCGACTTTTGACAGTGTGGCATCATCCTGTGTGACTGTAAAAAACTGATATAACTAATTCAATTGTGGTCGTAGTTTGTTTGCCGATGAATTAAAATAAAATCGTCCAAAATCAATTATTCTGCAGGAAAACATCGATGCTGTTAAAAATCTGATAATATAAGATCTCCATGTGACGTACCGTGGAATGGTAGCAGCCTTGGGCATTAGTGTGAAAAGCTTATATTTTATTTTACTTGAACATTTAGTCGTGAAAATAATTTGTTCATGTTGGATCCTACACAATTTGACAATCGCTCAAAAAAGAGAAGACTCCTGTCGATTGGTGCAAAGAAATGCTGTAAAATCCAATCGTCGTGTTCAGTTTTGGTGTATTACATCTACACAGGTGACGAAACATCGATTTACTCATATGAGCCTGATTCTGAACAGCAGTCGACTGTATGGGTGTTACAAGAATTCTAATTACGATTTTAAGACGATTTCAGAATTCGGTGAAATGACCCTTTCGGCGAAATGTCATTCGGCGAAATAACCCTTTCGACTTCGTGTAGATGTAATACACCTTGGCTTTCGGCGAAACGGCTTTCGGCGAAATGACCCTGATTCCTTGCGCAATAAATAAGTTCATTTTTAAGCAGGCATGTCGTGAATTAACGAATCCACCTTGTTCCAATTCTACAATAAAATACTATAAATTAGCACTCAGCAAACTTAGGAACTATTATCTGTATTACAACACTCGGTACAAACGAATTCAAATTAATCTAAAAGTTAAATCGAAAAATTTTTGGAATCATGTTAACACTTAACGAAAAGAAACTGAATTGCCAAACCAGACGTCATTAGATGGAATAGAAGTTACCACTACTTTTGGCATCAGCGGAAAAAATCATTCATCTTTCCTGTGTTCAAATAAGGTGACAAGCGTCAAATATCCAACTACAGAGGAATAGCTGCGCTGTGTGCAGTTTCTAAGTTATTCGAAATAATCTGATAATCTAAATAAATATCTTCAAGTCAGCACGGTTTTATGCATAAACGATCTACATCTTCAAATATTGTGCCTTATATATCATTTATCATCCAGTCATTACAAGTGCGACTACAGGTCGATTTCTCAGCTGCTTTTGAAAAAATAATCAAATCATAAAATAGCCGTTGCTAAATTAGCGAGGTTCGGATTCAATGACGCACTTTTGGCCTGGCTTCAGTCTTACCTAACAAATCATGATATTGCAGTTAAAATTTGTACCAGTATTATCACGCCTTTCCGAATGTGCTCCTCAAGGCAGTCATCTCGGACCATTAATATTCTAAATCTAAATCGATCTAAATTTGTCGCTGAATTTCCTAAATCTATCATTCATCGATGCTTTTAACCTGTTTCAGCTCATCAGAGTTTCCGAAGACACTCTACTCTTGCAGAAGAACTGTATAAATTTACTATGTGGTGTGGCGTGAATAGGATGGTATAGAACGCAACCAAATGTGTCGTCATCCCATTCTCTCGTAAACGCTCAACAATTATATCCGACTATACTATTCCTCAAAAAGTTATTAAACGGGAGTCTGTAATCAAAGACCCAGGGCGTTCTCTTGGATTGTAAACAAAGCTTCATAGAACACATGGAATACATTATCTCAAAAGCTTCTGAAATGCTTGGTTTCGTATTTCGCGTAACTAAGCACTTCACTGGTGTATAGGTACTGTTGAAAAGCGCTGTATTGCACTTTGGTCCGATCTACTCTCGAGTACGCTGCTGTTGTTTGGGTACCGTACTATCAAAATGGCAACTACGTTCGTTTTGTACTTCGTCGTCTTTCTTGGAAGGACCCCCATAACCTTCCCAGCTACCAGGACCGTCGTAAGCTAATTGATCTTGATCTGCTATCTGTTCGACGTGATGTCTCAAAAGCAGTCTTTGTTTCTGATTTAATATTATTACGAATCGATTGTCCAGATCTTTTATAAAAATTGAATTTCGACATCCATCAATGTAGTCTTCGATACCAGCTATTTCTGAGGATACCTCGTGCTAGAACAAATTATGCATATAACGAAGCAGGCCCGTACCCCGGATTTCGTTTCGGGAGGGGCCCAAAGATAAAAAAATAATGTTACTGAAGATTGATTATGTACCTAATTCTTGGTCTACCTTTTATGGGTGTTTTTAACATACACTTTAAACTTTTCCACTGGAACTGTTACATTTCTTTACGTTTACTGTCTTGTTATTTCTGTAACACATGTCTGAGACCTTCTAAATATGTATACATGAGTTTTTGATTTCGGGAGGGGCCAGGGCCCCTCGCCCCCCCCCCCCCCCCCCCCTCTGGGTACGTGACTGTAACGAAGCATTCCTCAGCATGTGTCGCCTTTTCACTCACTTTTCGATTTCCACTTGTCGTGTACTACTGCAAAAAAATGTTTTCTGAATCCTCTCTCTAGCTAATTCTAATTTTATCTACGATCTCAGGGACAGGCACAGTTATAGTTTTTATGTTTTCACGGTGAAAATCGAGTGAAGTGAGTTTAGGTCATTATTACGGAAGTAGATTCAAATACAAAAGTAATTACTTGGATGAACTTGATGTCATTATGAACATCACACCACCAACATTTTTTCGAGAAAATTTGTTTTTTTCCACTACAGTGATACTGATAATAGGTAAAATCAAGTGAAGTGAATGTGAAAGTGAAAGTGAGAATGGTAATAAGGGCCAGTAAGTAAGTAAGTAAGTAAGTAAGTAAGTACACGGAGGGTTTATTTTCATGTATACGAGCCCGTATTTTCTCTTGGCTCTGTGGTGGAATACGAATGAAAGACGATACGTGAAGAAGGCGAATGATCCATGACTTACATCAGTAACAGGGAGGACCAAGGTCGAGCGACTACGGTGGGCTGGGCATGTTGCTAGAATGACAAGGAACAACCCGGTCCAAATGCAGCCGTGCATCTGTCAAGATGGATCGATCAAATCGGTTATAAACTGCGAACTCTTCTCTGCTACTAATACCGTTTTCGTTTTTGAACCTAGACGCGGGCGACTCTGACTCCGAGTAAAACGAACACGTGGTACGTGCCCTAAACAACAACTCACGAAAAAAAGAAAAAATAAACAAACTTGCATGGATGCGTGGTGCGACCCGAGAAAATTTTCAGAGCGAAACTACGCGATTGGAGTCCGATCTAGAGCGACCGCAGGTTGCTAAAACAAACATATCAAACGTTGTTTGGGCGACTCTGGGTCAGCTTTCGGGCTGCTCTGATCAATAAACGAAAACGGTATAAGATTGACACCGAATAATCATGATTCGAGTAGAATGGACACGCCTGCTATGCACGACAGAGAGCAGCGTGACTTACGGTTGAAGGAGTAAGTAAGGATAAATATAATTAAACCATCAGATTCTGGATACACACAACCATTACATTTTCGGACGTGAATTGATAACAACACTGTATATTTTATTATAAAATTCTAGTTTATTGTATAACAGTATTTGCACGATTTTCCCCAGATTCTGGTTTTGTGCGTTACTCTCTCATTTCACTAATCTACTTTTTGCTCAAATACTCTTTTGTCGGTATTATCATCAAGTAAATAGTTCAAACAAATAAATTTATATAGCATATTTCTGACGTATTCAATGAGTGAGATTGGATCACCTCAGGTGAAACATCATAAGCAACGCGAGGAGTAGAATCAAGTCCATCAGTTTCTGCTGCTGCACACTGCATGCGGCCGATTTAGTGTCGTTATCGACAAACGCTTCCTTCTCTCGTTGATCTTCCAGATTGGCTGAATTTTCCCTGTAGCGGTCTGCAATTGGATAGCAGAAAAAAAATCCTAACATTATTTGAGCGGGCATAAGAAAAGTTATTGTTTCCGAGCCTACCTTTCTCTTTCGATAGATCTTTGTTCCACAATTCGCCACTATCCCCCATGGGAACTTTGTTGGACGATGAAGAGTACTCATCCAGTGGCCGGTAGACTTTGTTTTTGTCTGCAGAAAAGAAGAAACGAGAGAAGAGTTTAGAGTTCCACATTGGAAAGGTTAATCTACTTCAGATTATGAATGTTGGAATTTTCTCTTTTTCGAAACCGTAGTTCACTGTTGTAGTATTTTAGTTGTATTAAAAGCTATCTTTTTTGGTCGTTTGGTTCTTTCAAAATATTAATTTGACGTTAGAGGCCAACGTTTCGAAGGTTTATTCTCTTATCTTCAGTGAAAAAACCAAACGTAAACAACCGAAGTGAAGGTGAGCAGACGTTATTTAGGTATTCACGTTGATTCTCTCACCCTAACGCTAGCACAAAATGTACAAAGAATTCAAAAAAGTATGCGATTGGTTTGCAAATACACCGCAACTATCCTAGAATTGAAAGCTGTCTAAAATTACTGAATTTCATAGTGTTTACAAATAATCGGCACAGTTTCATTTCAAAACCTATCGCAAAAAAAGCCTGTATATTTATATTCTAGTTTAGTAAATTTTTTTAATGAAATTTATAATTTTTTGTAAAACAAGTCTCTAAATACGTCAAAATTCTCTTTTCTCTTTCATTTTGCTATAACTCCAGCATTTTGAACAACCGATTTTGAACATTTTAGTGACATTGTAAAGGTTTTGAAATTGTTTTTTGCCTTTCTCATATAGACGGGCTATGCAATCACTGTTAAAACCGACTTTTGAACCGAGGTTTCAGCTCGACGAACTAAGTAAATGTCCGCGCGTGTGTGTGTTTTTTTTATATAGGAGGTGAAATCGCCGGATCATCAAGTTACCTGCACAAAGTGAACTTGGTATGTAGGAGTCGAACCCGAACTAAAACACCCCCTAAGCTTCGTACACTTGTCCTGTCGAGATAACGTAAGGTATTACTTCGGCAGGGGGGCTGTGCTGAAGCACTTCTTCTCAATCGCTCGTTACTGATGTATCTATTCTGCTGCTCTTTGGTCCTCCCACCATATGCGCTGTAATGTTGACACTATCTGAATTATTGCACTGTTGACTGCGATCCAGATGTTCTCGTCGCAGCACATTCTCTGGACAACATTATCTGGGTTTGTGTCGTACCCACTGATAACAAGCATCTCGATTCGAACCTCGTTGAATCTAGGATAGACGAAAAGTACGTGATCCGGTGTTTCATTAGTGTCTATGCACTCTATGGAGTTTGCGTGACCGAACCTGTTCAGATACTTTCGGAAGCATCCCGTGCCCTGATAGAAATTCAGTCAGATGGAAGTTGACTTCTCCGTGCTTTCTTTCAATCCACGTGGTCACGTTCGGAATTAACCGATATGTCCACCTACCAGACGCAGCTACATCCCATTCTCTTTGCCACCTTCTTAGCGACTCATTCCTCGAGGTTTTGCGGATACCTCTTGTATCCCTACGGATATAACACTCGTAATCCTCCTATCGTCGAGTTGTTTGGTATGATCCTGGTTAGAGCTGAGAACTTCTTTGCTGCCTTTCCACATACATAATTGATGTGGCTGTTAAAGTTGAGCCGATCATCGATTATCACGCCCAAGTGTCTCACTTCGCGTTTTGAAGAGATGATGCACTCCTCAACTGGGATTTCCGCCTGCTGTACCGCCTTGCAGTTACTAATTAGCAGCGCCTCAGTCTTATGATGAGCTATTTCAAGCTTTTTCTCCACCATCCAGTTTCCCATTATATCTATCGCCTCCGTGGCAAGAACTTCGACTTCTTCCCGGGATTCTCCAGTTACTGTGAGCACAACGTCATCCGCGAATCCAACAATCTTCACGCCCCTGGGAAGCGTAGTAACGAAGTAACGGTTCCTTCTTTGTTGCTTCTGCGCTGCCTCCATGATTTGAATGACAGTCCGAGTAGCATCTACTGTTGACTTACCTTTCGGGAAGCCAAACTGCATGTTCGACAGGCCATTCTCGCCCTCTTTATATTTCAACAATCTATTTAGTATCACCCTCTCTAGCACTTTGCCTACAGTATCCAACAAGCAAATCGGTCTGTATGCTGAGGGATCTCCGGGAGGCTTGCTAGGTTTCGGTAACAGCACCAGTTTCTGCTTTTTCCAGATCTCGGGAAAATTTCCGTCCTCGAGGCATTTTTGAAACGTGGACCTGAACATATCCGGATACGCTTAGATCGCTGTTTTAAGAACAATGTTTGGGATTCTGTGTGGTCCTGGAGCTTTTTCCGCTTTCATGGATTTCGCCGCCGCGATCAATTCCTCATTCGTTACTCGAGCCTCTTCTTCGTACTCAACTGTAGTACGGTGTCGGGGGCCATATCGTAGCTTCATGTTGCGGGAACAGCCCTTCAATGATGACTTTCAGCTTTTCCGGGGACCTTTCGGGGGGAGTAGCAGGGCCTTTTATTTTTGACATAGCAACTCTGTAGGCGTCTCCCCAAAGGTTCGCGTTAGCGTTTCGATAGAGTTCATCCAGCCAGGCTTTTTTGCTCAGCCTGATTGCATTGTTGAGTGCAGCTCTTGCCGCTCTATGCGCTGACTTTCGTTCTTCTCTTTCGGCGTCATCGCGAGTCCTTTGAATTTGCCTTCTGGTTTGTAGGCAGTTCGTGCGTAGATCGTTGTGTTCCACCAATAAGCCGGTTGGCGACTATTCTTTGGTTTCTTCGCTCTTGACGTAGTGAAATCACAGGCTCGTGAAATTGCTCCAGTTATCTGTTCAGCGTTTAGGTTCAGCAGGGTGGGTTCATACCTAAGTGCCTCGATGAACACGTCCTTGTTGAAATCTCCCATTTTCCACCTCCACTCTCGTGTCTATCTCCCAAATGATTTCCTTTGCGGCCGGTTCCCAAGGGAGTACTGAATCGCTTTATGGTCACTGTGGGTATATTCCTCACTCACTCTCCAGCTTCCTATCGATCCTGGACTGCCAAATGTAACATCGATTATGGACTCACGGCCATCTCTTCGGTACGTACTAGTGGTGCCTTTATTAGCCAGGTCAGTATTCAGCTTTGCTATGGCCTCTAGCAGACTACGTCCCCTTGGGTTGGTGAGTCTGCTTTCCCATTCAACCGCCCAGGCATTGAAGTCACCGGCGATAACGGCTGGTCTTTGATTAATAAGTGCTTCCGTCAGTTTGTCCAGCATCCGGTTGGACTGTTCTACAGTCCATCGCGGAGGTGCGTAGTAGCTGCTGATGAAGATTCCGTTAACTTTGACGATTATGAAGCGCTCCTCTGCGCAAGACACGTCTTCTTGAAGGTTATATTTCCCCACTGTCCATATCGCCACAGTTTTGGCTATGTCGGCTGCCCAATTCCCATCGTCGGGTGGGATTTGGTATGGTTCCGAAATTACAACTACGTCAATTTTTGATTCTATCACGGTTTGCCTCAGCAGTTGTTGCGCTGTGTCACAGTGATTAATGTTAATTTGCATTACCTCCACTGTTGTTTAGTAGCAACCGCCTGTTGGTAGGCCGGCCATTTTGGGCCTCCTGCCATATGATTTCTGCCTTCCGTGTGTGTGTGTGTGTGTGTGTGTGTGTGTGTGTGTGTGTGTGTGTGTGTGTGTGTGTGTGTGTGTGTGTGTGTGTGTGTGTGTGTGTGTGTGTGTGTGTGTGTGTGTGTGTGTGTGTGTGTGTGTGTGTGTGTGTGTGTGTGTGTGTGTGTGTGTGTGTGTGTGTGTGTGTGTGTGTGTGTGTGTGTGTGTGTGTGTGTGTGTGTGTGTGTGTGTGTGTGTGTGACTGATATACCGATTTCCACAAACTTGGATTCAAATGAAAGGTCTTACGGTCCCATAGATCGCTATTGAATTTTATCCCGATCCGACTTTCGGTTCCGAAATTACAGGGAGATATGCACAAACGTCCCGGGTTGGCGGTTCAATGCATAGGACGCTGGTCTTACAAACCAGTTGTCGTATGTTCGAGCCTCGACCTGGAAGGATTCGTAGTGTCAGTAGAATCGTAGTACCAGCCATGCACTGGTTCTGTACACTCTGAATCGGCTGCGAAGTCTGTTGAAACAGAAGGTCAAATTCCACTACAGGAATGTAATACCAAGGCTTTGCTTCGCTTTTCATGCACAAAAAAATAAAAAAAATGTCACTCACTTTTCTCTGAAATGGCGTAACCGATTTTCAAAAACTTAAATTTCAACAAAAGGTTGTATGGTCCCATAGACCACTATTTAATTTTATCTCGACTTGACTTCCGGTTCCGGAATTTAAATTTATATTTTACAATAGATTTTCTCGGAAATTTCTCAACCGATTTTTACAAATTAAGATGCAAATGAAAGGTCTTGAAATTCTTTGAAAAGTCCCTGAAAAGTTGATCCGGATTCGACTTCCGGTTCCGATATTACAGTGCGATTAGTAAAAATTTTCAATTTTGTGGGTATTTTTTCACAAGCAATGGCGATACGAGGTGCACATTTTTATAAAATTTTAATGGTAAATTCATCTAGCTGGTAGATCTTGTTAGTTGGTGGATATATAAATCAACTTTGGGGTCACTAGTGCCCGGTTTCCGCTTCCGAACGCACCGGTTATAGTGAAGAAAAGCTCCAAAAACGGAACTCACTTCGATATCTCAGCAACGGCTAAACGATATTTTACCCACAAAAAATAATCATAATCAAATTTCCGTATTTTTCGCTTTCAACAGAACCGATTATTTTCTTCAAGATCAGCGAACAGCCAGTAGTCACTGGGGGTCGGATTTATACTGAACGATGGATGAGGAAGTGTAAATCATTCAATTTAACCATCGTTTTCCTAGTTTCCTCCTCGGGCTGGTGGTTCAATGCATATGACGCTAGTCTTACAAGCCAGTTGTATGTATGCTCGAGCCCCGACCTGGATGGATTCTTAGTGTCAGTAGGATCCATAGTACTAGTCATGCAATGATTCTTTACACTAAGAATCGGCTGCGAAGTATGTTGAAACAGAAAGGCCAAATTCCACAAAAGGAATGTAATACCAAGACTTTGCTTTTTTCCTAGACTGAATCGACGGGTTGAACAGTGTTTTTCTCTTAGACATATGAGGTTGTTTTTCCTTAATTTTTACAGTCAAACGATCTAACAAAGATAAATAGCATTCACTATTGATTGTTTTTCTTTTCTAAATATGGACAATGAAGATTATACCATGTGCATCCTTGCAAAATACTGAAGCCATAATCTTCCCAGCCGACTGTTGTGCCTTTAGACACTTTGGACGTTGCTCACTGGCTGCACTTCACTCTAATCATAATCGTTTTGATTTCGGAGTGAAGTGATGGATCCACGTTTCGTCCATTATCACATATCGATAAAATGAATCTGATTTATTACTTGTGAACATGGTTAAACACTTTGTTGTTTTTGATCGACTGTTAGTAAATGCGGCACTTACTTCGAAAAAAGCTTTGTTATAGTCGAATGTCCATGCTGTGGACTTTTTTATGTTTTCAGGAATAACCACCTACACTGGATGATCAGAATGCTCACCATCATTGGTGTCTGTACGACCACGAAATTCAGCAAACCAATAAAAAATGGTTCTTTTCGATGAAGCAGATGGATAACACCTTCAAGGCCTGGAGCTTGCACAGTATATTTTTTTCATCAAGAAGCAATGACAAATTTACACACAACCATTCTTTGAACTCATTGTTTTAAAAATGACCAAAGTAGCATCGCCTAAACATCTATCACTTTTTTCTGACTAATTGAAATGTCATGAAGTTTCACACATAGTCTTTTGAAAGTTAATAATTATAGCGCCATCTGTGTATCAGTTACATGACTTATTTGGTAATGTGTTAGTAAATAAAAACGTTACTAGGAAAAATGTTGGACATATTGACCTTAAACGCTAATCTTAAGTTCATATATTAATTTACTTTACTTGATTACTTACAATTTTTACGATAAGAAACTTCAGTTGTAGTCGGCAGCGTTGTCGTGCTCGGCGGATTGGTAGGTGTTGTAGTGGTTGACGGAATATCTGCAGAATAAACCATCAAAACAGATTATTAGTAGCAGCTCGAACACATATCTCTGTGACTTAGTTACTCTAGCCAATGCTGTAGAAGTGCATAATCTAAGTAATCTTAAACTGAAACTAATCAGGTAGTCAATGCCTTTGACAAAGGTGCTGCTATTTGGGAACGGAAGTAGAATTTGATTCGAATGCAATTGTCAATTCATCACTCGATCCGTAACTCCGTAACTAAGATTTCATTTCGGGAGGGCCCTCAGATAAATAACCAATCTTGCTGATGTTTACTCATGTATATAATTCTCAGGTGGCTTTCAATACCTTTTATTTTTTGAAGGCGTGAACGTATATTCGACAGTGCGAATATGAATAATAATTTCCGAACTCGCATAGCAAATAATTAGCAGTTCAAGTTAATAGTCACATATTTTGAATGATACTGTTAGGATTTGAAGTAAAAGTCTCAAAGTGTCGAAGAAATTAATTTTAATCTTTCTCATTTAGTCCCATAGGTTAATTTCTCTCCAGATTCTGAAATAACAGAGTAATGAATGTTGGGGTGAAGAATAAATGCCTTTAAACTATTCAGTCAACTGTTTTCATTTTTTTGTTTAAGAAAAGTTAAGCTAACAGTAAAACCCGACTTTTGAGCCGAAGCCTGATGGGTCGAGTCAGACTGGTTAGTTGATGACCATTTTCGATATACCGGATCTTCGTTTCCTCGTTTCCGGTTTTGAAAGTGAAAGGCAAACGTGATCGTTTACTCCAAGCCGGAAATCGCTACAATTCCTCAGAAACGGCTCCCATTTTCACAAACTTGAAATCAAATGAAAAGTATAATTTTCCCATACGTTGGTTTATTATTTTGTCCACGTCCGGCTTTCGGTTCCGAAAATACAGAGTAAAGTGTGTATGAAACTGCAACCCGTCATTTTGCGCGATAATATAAAGCATGTTTTAATCCACCTAGTGATGTGATGATGCCTCCACTCATATTACCATAAATATTACGTTTTTTTTTTAATTTTTTCATTAAATATTGAATATTAACAAGAAAGTTCATTTGGGTATAAAATTGGAAAGCTTTTAAATTTAAAAACAGTGTCAAGTTGTTAAATTTAGATAAGATTTTTTCCCGTTTTTCGCATCGTCGCTTTTAAACAACGGTTTAAAAGCCCTCATCACTTTGTAACTGGGAGTTCGATCCGGATAAAATTCACATGTTTTGTATGTGATCTTAATAACTTTCTGGATCGGGAAGACGGATTTGAAAAAAAAATTTATATTATATTGCTTAACAATATAAGAAAGATAAAATACTGAAAATATTTCCAAAGTTTGGCTCAAAATCGTTTCAATTTATAGGTGAAGTTGGTTGTTGGCCGAACAAACTGACTTCAACTATATCGGTTCCTTTTTCCGGGTTCTTAAAGTACCGGAAATAGAGATCTGAAGTTTAGTCGATTTTCACAAACTTAAAGTCAAATGAATGATTTTACGGTCTCATAGACTGCCATTCACTTTTTTCGGATCAGACTTCATGTTCTAGAACTAGATGGTGAAGAATGTTTGAAATATTAAACCGTCTTTAGAACGACAAAGCAAAAACCGAAAAAAAAATCTAAAGTTGACTCAAAACTGATGAAGAGATTATGCTAGTGTGTGCCCAATCAAACTTGTTGGTCATAGATTCAACGAATCACATCACTTTGTAATAATTATGAAGACACAAGCTATATGACAAAGGTTTCATTACACCACTAGTTGGATTAAAACAGGATTTTTAACCGCCTGTCACTGAATGACATCAAAATAGATTGTGTGATCACCAATTAGAAAGGTAGTAGGTAGGCACATCGCCAAAAAAGCTGCTTTTCGCAGCTAGCCTGCATTCGATTCCCAACTCCGCACATAAAATTAGAAAAAAATAGAAATTAGAGAGGCAAATTACCATGAGGTTCCTTAAATAAGTTAAATGGAAGTGAGAGTAATATGCATACCATCAGGGAATATTTCTATATCTCAACTCCTTCAATAACTATTTTTTCACGCCGTATCTTAGTTTTCAAAACTCTTATAACTTTTTCAAACAGACAATATATTTTACATAACGTGAAGTCACATGCATCTGAACATGGAGGCAGGTTGATCTTCAATTATGCTTTATGCTCTACATGGAGGCATTTAACTTCTTTTACACCAACCCATAAGTATGGCAATATTCAAAACGATAAAAACATAGGTATATGAGGTGTATGAGGAACTCTACAATGATGATTACCGAACATAAACGTAGTTTTTGGTGAAACCGTTCGACCACATCGAATCTAGTAACGTTTGTTGCAAAGATATGAAAATGTTTGATGGTTTGACACTGTATCTATTGATTTTTCCACAACTTTCGAAAAAATCCCTTACATATTAACTGTAGCACAAATGAAAAGCATGGGGCTTCTGCTTTAGATCTCGGAATGATTTTATTCTAACTTGGACAAGCTTTTGTCGAAATTTAAGACCCTTTTAATTCTCCTTCAATGATGCCACAAGGAAGTCATTTTGATCCTTTCATATTTATTCTATTTGTGAATACGCTGATGATTTAAAATTTTTCCTCGTTATAACATGCTCTACTACCATGTTCCCAAACAAGATGGACAATGGAGTAAATATCAACACCGCCATAAGCAATGTTATAACATATAGTTATAACTCGTAAATGTACTCGTTTTTTTTAAATGTGTAACATAGGGTAAAGTGTTATAATATGCCCCCTTATGAAATTATTAAGATATTTCCAAGTGTATTAATATATTTTACTCGAGAATGTTAGTATTTCATTGCAATACGGCTAGTGAACATAATTTTCAATGGCTCTATTAGAAACGATGAGAATTGATTTATATAAACATATTTTTCAAAATGACCACATTCTTAGTTTTTTCGCTTGCCTCAGACATAATGCCCCATCAGCCATAAAATATGTCTCACAACAAATCAATGGCATAACACACAACGAAAGACATTTTACCCCACAACAATGATGCATTATGCTTCTTGAAATGTCCATAAAGTAACGGTTTTGAGATAATCAGTATGTCAAAGAAATGGCGGATAAAATGCTTATTTAGTTGAAGCAAAATCTTACATCGAAAAGCTGACAAATGAAATTTTCAGTTTTTTCATACTTTCCAGCAAACGACAACTACCAAACTTTCATAGCAGAATATCTACGAAAAGGTAGTGTTAGTGATAAAATTTTGCAAGGATAAATTTTTAAATATTACCATTTAATTCTGTTATAAGTATATCACGTCACTATACAAATTCACTATGTATCTCACGACACTATAAATCTTGTATAATAAACGTCACATCACATATGCACATTTCGAATACAATTTATATTCATCTTCAGTGTGATAGTTTTGTTTAGTTATTGAAAGAATGCTGTAATGTTGTACCTTTTATATGGAACGGAAGTAGGTAGATTCCTACAACAGGTATAAACACCTCGAAAAAATTTTTTAATTTGTTTAGGGTAGGGAGAGATTAAGTGTTTTCTATGTTTGTCTGTCCCCTGTGTGTAGGTAGTAACTTAAAGAGCCAGGAAGACCTATTTCCTTGGTCTCTGTTTAGTAAAGAAGTGGAATTGTGTTTGAAAATTTCCAGACTTTCTGCCGAATCTAATTTCCATGGGTTGGAAATTTGTCTTAAAATTTTTATGTCATTAGTAGTGAAATCATGGTTTTCGGAAAAGGCATGCTCAGCTACTTTCGACTTGAAATGGTGTGATAAACCCCGTTCCAGATCCTTGGATGCTTTCCCTATTTCCGCTATGTGTTCCTTGAAACGGATATCTAATGATCTCTTTGTTTGTCCAATGTATAATTTATCACAATGAGAACATGAAATTTTGTATACCCCCGATTTTTTCAATTTGTCAGTAGGATCTTTAGTAGATCCTAGTAAAGTTTTCAACTGGTTGCTAGTACTACTGAACACTAAATCCAAGCCAAAGGGTTTTAATTTTGATTTAAGTGGATATGCCATGTTAGAGTTGAAGTCTACCGATATTCTTTTCAAGGTTTCTGATAGGGGGGTCAAAGTTGTGAGTGAGATTTTTTCAATGATCTTAATTTCTTATCGAGGATTGTTTGGATTGAGCGCTCCGGATATCCATTGAGCTTTCCAATTTCGAAGATAAAATTTTTCTCTTTCACTACCGCATCATCTCTGAGGGGTAATGTTAGCATTCTGTGAAACATATGGTGAAATGCTGCCATTTTATGTTGGTGAGAATGGTTAGAAATATTAGGTATAACTCGCTCTGTATTGGTTGGCTTCCTATATATTTCGAAAGATAAAGTTTTCGCCTCCCGTATAATGAGAACATCTAAGAAAGGTAAACTGTTGTTTGTCTCCCTCTCGCAGGTGAATTTTATGTTCCTATGTAAATTGTTGATTGTATCCAAAAAATTTTCCAAATCGTTACGCTTGATGATGCAAAATATATCATCAACGTATCTCCACCAGCGATTTGGTAGTAATCCTCGTTTATTTAAAAGTTCTTCGAGGTTTGCCATAAATAATTCGCATAAAAATGGGGAGAGCGGATTACCCATTGGGGCCCCTTGTAATTGTTTATAATATTCCCCTCTGAATTTGAAATAATTTACATCCATGCAAAGCCGGGTTAGAGTAAGGTAAGACCTTACTTTGCATTTCCATAAACTACTACTTTTTTGTTTAACTAACCAATCTTCCAACAGATTGATTGAGTCCTTCACCGGGACACTTGGGAATAAGGAGGCTACATCGAAGGATACCATTATTTCGTCATCTTCGATTTCACCTGAGTTCAGAAGTTGAGTAGCGAATTCCTGTGTATTGGGAATGGATCTACTAAAAACTTTTTCGGCATATTTTTGAATTCTTCCACTAGCCATTTGGAGATTTTTTGGGTAGGGGCTCCTACTGAAGAGATGATTTCCCTTATTTCATTCCCAGGTTTATGGACTTTAGGTAATCCTTTGATTTTTGGTAATGAAGGGTTAGGGACTTTGAGGCGGCTGAGATTGATATCGAAGTTAGGGTTACATTCTATGAGAGTTTTATCTATTTTTTTGATAATTTCTGGAAGGGGGTCGGACCTTTGTTTCCTATATGGTCCGTCATTAATTTTTTGGATGATTATGCTGTCATAATCATCCTTATCTATAATAACAACTTTGTTTCCCTTGTCAGCTTTAACATAAAATACTGGCTTTTCCCGCAATTGTTTAACTAGCTCTCTTTCATTTTTAGTTTGTTCATTTCTTAATGGAGTATTTTTAATGACTTCAGCTACAATAGTCCTGGCGTCATTTATTTTCGAAAAAGGAACCTTCGGTTAACCACGAGGTGCATAGTGTTGATCATGATAATGTTAAATATAAAATCCCTGTGTACTTGGTGGACAATGCAATAGAAGTACGCGCGCATGACCTGCCCCCGCAGACCAGCGATGGGTTCATTTGTTTGGGAAAACATGTCGCAGTACGGTGAAGTTCTTTCCATCGAAAAGAAAGTATGGCGGAATTTTTTTCCCGGTATCCGGAATGGCGTGCGAGTGGTACGTATGCAACTACGTAAAGCAATTCCATCTTGCATCATTTGTGGTCAAGATGGAATACATCCGTGTAAAACGCTGATTACGTATGAAAATCAACTGGTTACATGTCAGTTTTGTGAACAACCTGCACACTACGGCAAACCTTGCACTGGAACTGTGAAAACAAACAAAACAAACAAAAACAAGGACAACCGTTCAACATGAGTTGAGAACAACAACTAGTGAATGCAGTGCTCCTGTTTCAAAAACTTCTTCACCATCTAACTAACCAGCAACTGCAACCAATGTACAACAAGGCGCTTCTACAGTAACAAGCAACGAGATCAAGACTGCGAATAACAAGGAAAACGAAAGGAAGACGGAAATCAACAATACCACCGATGCGTCAATGGATGATGAGACGAACCACAAACAAAGTGCCCCTCAATCCTCGCAGGAGGGAAATGGAAGCTCCTCTCCCCCTAGAAAAAGGGTGACAACGAGATCGAATACAAAAAATTTTTCATTTAAAAAATCGGCTCAATCGGCCACGTAAAGCTTGTACGCATATAGACCTGAATAAAAATGTCTTTTAAATAAAAAAAACATAGTAATAATAATAAGGTAATATCGGCATAATCATTTTTTAAGCTTTTCTGAACATGATGAATTTATAGAAATCAAAAATTGTATCGTTATGTTCAGTCAATAT
This sequence comes from Malaya genurostris, assembly GCF_030247185.1. Classification (NCBI taxonomy): domain Eukaryota; kingdom Metazoa; phylum Arthropoda; class Insecta; order Diptera; family Culicidae; genus Malaya; species Malaya genurostris. The sequence continues at coordinate 194,676,860 of NC_080571.1, read as the reverse complement.
GCTGATGCACTTTCAGTTTCAATGAAATTTCTGCAAAGAATGGAAAACTTCTGAGAAATGCAGGGGGTACATTTTGCTCCCGGGATGCACTTCACTCCATCTTCTGGTTTCTGCTCCTTTCCATCCGATGTTTCGAACACGGCAGAATTTTTTAACAGAAGCAATATCTTTGAGAAAATAATGAGAGAATGTGCAATAATGTGGTTACAGTAACGCGAATATTAAATGCAAATGCACCAATTTTGGATCTTATCCATCAATGCATTGAAGCCTCACTTATTAAAAGTCCTAATATATGAGACGACTGGTGAAGGTGAGATGATTTAGTTTACGGAATAAACTCGAACCTTGTCGGTTTTGTTTACATTTACTTCCAAAAACAGTATTTCAATAAAATCGAGGAAAGCAATGCAGTTTATAGTCAGTAGAACTGAAGTAGGTGAGTTGATAATAACGTAACAGATCGGCTGAAAAGTTCGTATCGTTTCTATGAGAAAGCGCCACTAGAATTAAATCCATACCATTTTCACTTAGTACCAACCTTCAAAAGATACGTGTATAAATTTGACAGCTGTCTGATTATTAGTTTGTGAGATATTGCATTTTGAGTGAAGCTACTTTTGTTATTGTGAAAAAATGGAAAAAAAGGAATTTCGTATGTTGATGAAACACTACTTTTTGATGAAAAAAAGTGCCGCCGATACCAAAAAATGGCTTGATGAGTGTTTTTTTTATTCAATAATATAATATAATATTAAGGCACACTGCTTAAAGTCTAAGAGGCCAAGGGTATTTACTAATCTTAATTATCGTCTAACTTAAAACTAGAATAGTATCATTATATAATGTAGTATCGAGGTCGCGGGTTCTCGAGAATCGGGAAACACCCCCAGGCTACGAAGGCCCGCATGCTGGTCATCGACTGGAGCGGTCTTCCGTAGGCGGTGATGGTGATGTTACGGAAGAGAATGAAAAAAAAGTAAATATTGTGGGAAACGGGGTAAAAAGGGGGTGTGGGAACAAAATGTTTGGAAACGACAGAGATCTAATTAGTTGCCATCGAGATGGAGAAGAAACAGGGAAGGGGAAACGAAAAAGTTAGCTCCAATGAAGATGGTGGACAGGGACTGGGATCGAGAGAATCGGGCGGATGTTAGTGTCGAACCTGTAGGTGGAGATTATACCTTCTGAGCGAGATGTAACAGATTACACTTGCATATTAATGTGTTTAAGGTACTGGTATATGAGAAGCATATATGAACTATCCCGACTCGCCAACACATCCCGAACCGGAACCTCAGGCGGTCTACCTCGGGCCCTGAGGGATTCCAGTAGCTTCGACCTGGCATCGCGATACACTACGCACGACCACACGATATGCTCGATGTCCTGATAACCGTCGCCACAGGTGCAGAGCCCGCTCTCCACGATCCCGATACGCCGGAGATGTGCGTTGAATGTATAGTGATTTGACATGAGCCGTGACATAACGCGAATGAAATCACGACTCACGTTCATCCCCTTGAACCAAGGTTTCGTCGATACCTTAGGGATAATGGAGTGTAGCCATCGTCCCAGTTCGTCATTCGTCCATGAAGTTTGCCAACTTTCGAGAGTTTTCCGACGAGAAATACTGAAAAATTCATTGAAGCAGATTGGTCTTTCATAAAGATCACCTTCTAATGCGCCCACTTTAGCCAGTGAGTCAACCTTTTCATTGCCTGGAATGGAACAATGCGAAGGGACCCAGACTAACGATATTGAATAAGACCGTTCAGATAAAGTTCTCAAGTGTTCCCGTATTTTCCCCAGGAAATATGGGGATACTTTCCTGGCTTCATTGCCCGGAGAGCTTCTATTGAGCTTAGACTGTCCGTGACAATGAAGTAATGGTCTTTGGGCAAGGTTTCAATGATCTCAAGGGTGTACTGAATAGCAGCTAATTCTGCGACGTAAACTGAAGCTGGATCACTGAGTTTGTATGAAGCGGTGATGTTCTGATTGAAGATGCCGAAGCCTGTGGACTTGTTGATGTTTGATCCGTCAGTATAAAACATATTTTCACAGTTGACTGTTCTAAATTTGTTATTAAAGATATTAGGGGCCACTTGAGGGCGTACGTGATCCGGAATTCCATAAATCTCTTCCTTCATGGATGTGTCGAAAAACACAGCAGAATTAAAAGTATCCAAGACATGAGCACGGTTGGAAGCAAACGAAGAACGATTAATATTCTGAGCCATGTAATCAAAATACAAGGACATAAAACGGGTTTGAGAATTAAGCTCAACTAACCTTTCGAAGTTTTCAATCACCAGAGGATTCAAAATGTCGCATCGAATGAGCAAACGATATGAGAGATCCCAGAATCGATTTTTCAACGGTAAGACGCCCGCGAGCACTTCGAGACTCATCGTATGAGTCGATTGCATGCAACCCAAGGCAATACGCAAACAACGATACTAAATTATTTCCAGCTTGATGAAATGAGTGTTCGCCACGGATCGGAAGCGGAAGCATCCGTATTCCATCACGAACAATATCGTTGTTTGATACAACCTGATCAGGTCTCCTGGGTGGGCACCCCACCATGATCCGGTTATTGTACGAAGAAAGTTGATTCTCTGCTGGCATTTTTGTTTCAGATACCTAACATGACATCCCCAGGTGCCTTTGGAGTCGAACCAGACCCCGAGATATTTGAATGTGAAGACCTGAGCTATGGTTTCACCCCTTAGTTGAAGCTGTAATTGTGCTGGTTCTCGCTTCCTCGAAAATACAACCAGCTCAGTTTTCTCCGTAGAGAACTCGATACCCATTTTAAGAGCCCATGTCGACAAGTTGTCGAGAGTATCTTGTAATGGTCCTTGGAGATCGGCAGCTTTGGGTCCTATAATAGACACAACGCTGTCGTCGGCAAGTTGTCTTAGCGTGCAAGATGTGATGATACATTCATCGATATTACTTACGTAAAAATTGTATAAAAAGGGGCTTAAGCATGAGCCCTGAGGAAGACCCATGTAGCTGAATCGTATTGTCGACAAATCACCATGCGCGAAGTACATGTGTTTCTCAGACAATAGATTATGTAAAAAGTTGTTCAAAACTGATGAAAGACCATGCTGATGCAACTTCTCAGATAGGATATTTATAGAAACTGAGTCAAAAGCCCCCTTGATGTCTAGGAAAACTGACGCCATTGGTTCTTTACGAGCAAATGCCATTTGAATTTCTGTTGAGAGCAACGCAAGACAATCGTTCGTTCCTTTGCCCCTGCGGAAGCCAAATTGTGAAAGTAAGCCATTAGTCTCGACCCAATTGTCTAGACGGAAAAGAATCATTTTTTCGAACAACTTGCGGATACAGGAAAGCATAGCAATCGGCCGATACGAATTGTGATCGGAGGCTGGTTTCCCTGGTTTTTGAATGGCGATAACTCTCACTTGTCTCCAGTCGTGTGGGACAATATTACCCGTGAGGAACTTGTTGAATAAATTCAGCAAGCGCCTTTTGGCGGGGTCAGGCAGATTTTTCAACAAGTTGAATTTTAATCCCGGGGCTTTATTGTTACATGACAAAAGTGCAAGTGAGAGCTCTACCATCGAAAACGGTGTTTCGTTTGTATTTGGTGTCGCGGCGCGGGTGATCTTCTGTTCCGGAACAGAGTCTGGACATACTTTTTTAGCGAAATCGAATATCCAGCAGTTGGAGTATTCCTCGCTTTCATTCGTGGTGTTACGATTGCGCATTCGTCGGGCTGTGTTCCAAAGAGTGCTCATAGATGTTTCTTTCGTTAAGCCGTCTATAAACCGACGCCAGTAACCGCGTTTCTTGGCTTTAATCAAGTTCTTAGTTTTAACGTCTAACGCCGCGTAATTCCGGTAATTATCAGGTATTCCATTTTTTCTGAATATTTTATACGCGGAGGCTCTCTCCGCGTTTAAATTTGTGCACTCTTTGTCCCACCACGGGTTGGGAGGACGGATGTTAGTTTTTGCGCCGGGTACACGTTTCGTCTGAACTTGAATCGCAGTATCGAGAATCATGCCAGCCAAAAACGTGTACTCTTCCACCGGAGGAAGTTGTTGAGTTCTTTCAAGTTTCTCAGATCTCGAAGTCGCATAGCTATTCCAATCAATATTTCGTGTGAGGTCATACGAAACATTGATTGTCTTCGATGGTTTTGAGCCGCTGGTGATTGAAATTACGATAGGTAGATGATCGCTACCGTGGGGATCAGAAATTACCTCCCACGTGCAATCCAACCGTAGCGATGTGGAGCAAAGGGATAAATCAAACGCACTTGGTCTTGCTGGTGGTGCAGGAATCCGTGTCATTTCTCCCGTATTCAAGATTGTCATATTGAAGTTGTCGGAAATATCATGGATCATAGCTGATCTGTTATCGTCGTGAAGACAGCCCCATCCCGTACCGTGTGAGTTAAAGTCTCCTAAAATCAACGTCGGTGCGGGAAGGAGCTCTATGATATCACTGAGCCGCCGATGCCCAACCAAGGCTCTAGGGGGAATGTAGATGGAAGCAATACAAAGGTCCTTGCCTTTGATTGTAACATGACATGCGACAACTTCAATACCTGGTATCGAGGGGAGGTTAATTCGATAAAAAGAATAGACCTTTTTATCCCCAAAAGTACTCCTCCGTAGGGATCATCTCGATCCAGGCGAATAATGTTAAAATCGTGGAAGTTTAAGGGTATTTCAGAAGTTAGCCAAGTTTCGCACAATGCAAATGCGTCACATTTCAGATTATTTACTAGAAATTTAAATGAATCTATTTTTGGGATGATACTTCTGCAATTCCACTGTAAAACAGTGATTAGATCCGTGACCTCGGTGGATGATTTAGCCATCGAAGGATACAATCGCTGAGAGAAGGTGCCAATTTGCAGTCAACTGCTTCAAATATGTTTTTACTGTTGGCATGAAAGCAATTAAAATGCTTCTAAGAGGGTTTGAAATATTGAAAGTTGTAAAAATCCAGTCCACAACATCAGAGAACTTGATAAGTCCAGCACCTAGTTGGTTCTCTGGTAGATTTTCTGGGACGCTTGGGGATTTTGTAGTCCCGGGAAGTCGTGGGAATTCCATCTCGGAATTGAGCTTTCCGAGACCAGGAGCTTTTTGCTTCGGTGGTGTGTCCCGATTCCCGTTAGCTGTAACTTTTCGAAGCCCTTCGGAAGACACCTTCGAACCCTTACTAGGTAGCTTATGAGAGGATTTATTGATTCTTTTCCTACAGCTATGAGGGACCGCCGAAGATGGCCCTTCCAAAGGGTCGTCAGAATCGCTCTCGTCAGTTGACAAGCAGGCATATGGGTTCGTTGTCTGTTTAGGAGGGGTGGCACTTTTAAGCATCTCGGCGAAGGAACGCTTGGAGTGCTCCTTTAGGGAACGCTTCATTCGATCACCTCGCAGTTTGTACGCAGGACATGCCATTATGTCATGCGGACCCTCCTTGCAGTAGAGACACTTTTCAGCATCCTTACCGCAAGAGCCATCTGTATGAGCCTCCCCACAGTTACCACAACGTGGCTTATTGCTGCAATGGGTAGCTGTATGCCCAAGCTGTTTGCAATTGGTGCAATTCATTACACGAGGTACGACAGACGAACAGGCAGACGAACTCGGTCCAAGAGGATGAAGTTAGGCAAAGCCGATCCGGCGAAGGTCACGCGATAAGAGTCTGATTGGGGATAAGACTTTGTTCCATCCCCTGCGATCGATACTGAATGCAATCGCTTGCAGTCCAGTATCTTGACGTTCTTAAGTGAGGGGTCCTTAAAACAACCCGCCCCGTACTTAAGAATGTCCTCGCAAGCCAAACTCGAATCGGTGACCACACCGTCGATTTCGACTTCGCGAGCTGGCACGTAGACGCGGTACTCTAGCGTAAAAGGATCCTTTTGTACAAGCTCATTAGCCTGTTTTGAGCTAGTAAACAAGACCTCCGAGAGGAAAAAGCACACTCTTTTGTAATCCGCACAGTAATATCACTTACACCGCTGGAACTGTTTCGATCGATCAAACAATCACCGGCTAACGGTACTGTTTCGATCGTCCGCTCACAACAATGCACTGCTTCAGTATATAATGTGCATGAAACCTATCACAGGAAAAAGCACTATTGTCTATTACACAATAGCGATCTAGTTTTGATCGTCCGGTCACTTTATCACACACGGCACTGGATTTCAACGCTTTCGCAGTAAACACAAAGCACGTCCGATCACTCGGAAGGTTGAAACGGCAATGACTTGATGAGTGTTATCCAGACTCTGCACCGGGCGAAGCAACAATTCGTAAGTGGTTTGCAAAATTTCGTACTTGTCATATGAGCACCGAAGACGATGAACGCAGTGGACGTCCAAAAGAGGCTGTTACCGATGAAAACATGAAAAAAAATCACAAAATGATTTTCAATGACCGTAAAGTGAAGTTGATCGAGATAGCTGACACCCTAAAGATATCAAAGGAACGTGTTGGACATATTATTCACGAATATTTCGATATGAGAAAGCCTTGTGCAAAATAGGGGCCGCGTGAGCTCACAATCGATCAAAAACAACAACGAATTGATGATTCTGAGCAGTGTTTGGAGCTGTTATATCGAAAACCGATTTTCGAAAACCGATTGTTATATCGAAAACTAATTTTGGCAAAAAAATGTGTTTCTATTAAACGATACGAACTTTTCAGTCGAACTGTTATGCAAGCAAAACAGTCTTAAGTAAGAGGCTTAGGAGCGATAAAACTTGAACGCAGACCAAAGAAATACATTTTAATGTTTGAGAGACTGAGTTTCTGAAATCACTTTTCTTTTCTGTGCTAAGTGGAACCTATTGAAAACAAGTTGAAAGTAGTGCTAAGATGAATAATGAAACAAGCACCTTATTCATTTGCATGTTCTAGAAATTAACACATTATAAAGAAGATTCAGTGCCACTGGACACAATTCTCTGCAACTCGTTCGTTAACAAAGCCTTTTGAAGTGATTTCGGACCGTTCGAGTCTAGGTTATAATTCATATTTAAAAGTTCATTTTATTGTTTCTGCCACTTGAAATTCATAACCACCTAAACTTCAGTCATAGCCTGTCGACACATGGAATAAGCTGGGAATACCAGATTCACAGATATTAAACGAACTGTGTTTACAGGGAGCCGACTATTATACTCCACAAATCGGGTTTCGTTCGGGGGGAGGTATAAATATGAATGAAACAAGCACAAGAATAAATGTGCTAGGAAATAGAGTCGCAAATAGAAACTTCTGTCGTTGCTAACGGGGACTGAGAAATGCTTCCTTCCTGCCATGTTTTGTTTGTTCGGGGAACGAGCGAGCGGCAGCTGTAGCAACCAGTTCATGATCCTTTCTTTTTGTATTTCTACTGTTTGGATACAGAAACAGTAGATATCTACCGTGTGCGTGATGATACTTCGATAGTTCTAAAGTTGAACTGATTGTTATGAAGAATCGATGGAATCAAATAAAAATTTAACTGATTATTCAAAGCGAACACACAAAAAGCATCGAAGAGTTTTACTCTTCATAAAACTTTACAATAATCATCGATGTAATCGATATTGTTTGGAAAAAATCTCGCACACGGTACATCATCTCACGCATAACCAAGCTTCGAAACATATTTCGAATACAATGCGGTACATCCTAGCACCGCAAAGCAGGAGCAAGAGTAAACAATTTGGCGGACGGGGGAGCTAGCAGGGATAAGCCAGCTGATGAAGAGAACACTGTGCTATGGGGATTTAAAGTGACCTAGCCTGGCTTGTCGGTGGCTCCCTCGGTTTTGATTACCAGCTGAGAATAAATTACCACAGTATGTACGTATGATTTTATTAGATATTAAACAACTTGGAAGGCAACCAACAGCAGCTTTATCCTTTTCACAGAACAGCGAAAGTCATGTCGTGCAGCGAGGATTTGCACCGATTGAGAATTGCACTATTGTTGCGAAGCAATTATCCTTTCCTGTTAAAATTGTAACATGTTTTGATAGTTGAAATTGGATTTTCACCGCAAAGTTACCATATTTGATCCAGTCAATAGAGAAGGTGAAGTGGTTTTCTGTACTTACGATCCACTTTGATTGATCCATCAGTTTCGCCAAGGGAGTTCTTGACCACGCACTTGTATGTGCCGAAATCATTGATGTCGACTTCCTTTATCGTCAGCTTCATCACCACCTTGTAATTGTTTGCTTCGTGTGTTGTTGGCTCGAACCGTTTGCCTGCAAGCATGTACAAGCAGAAAACAAACATGTTTGAACTACAAAGCAATTGTTGCAGTTGGCAGCACAATATTTCTGGACAATTTAATTGCGACGATAAACCCAAAAGCAAATCATTGTTTCAGGCGAACGTTTCGCTTCTGAATAAAGTAGCAGTTACTTGAGTAGATTTTAGGGGAAGAGGTGGTAAAATGCACTTCTTGAGGGAGTATATCTTAACCATAAAGTATAATCGAGAAAATTTTACAGATGATTGCTTCCTACCATTATTATTTCATCTAATTAAAAATAAATTTGTATACATTAAAAAAAACAGAGTAATGTCTTACACTTCGCAATCTACTGAAATTTACAATAGATTGATTATTTCAGGATTGAAAACAATTTTATCACGTTTTACGTTTCGTCTTCGACTCATCTGTGCGTTAACAGTTGATGTTGAATTCAATTGGTCTATCAGTCGTATCTTGTTTTGTTCGTGACGTCGGTTCAGATATTATACTTTGGTGCAAACACGCAAAGCGATTTGCGAATAACATCAACTTTACGTCTGCTTAGCAGATTATCCTGAAATGCTAATTTGCGCTAGCAGTTCAACATGAACTGCTAACGCACTGATGGGTCGAATACAAAAAGGAAAACAAGATACAATAATTAATAATTTGATAAATAGATAATGATTTATAGAAGCATGTAATCCTACAAGTTATGTGTAATTATGCCCTAATCAATAATAGAAGAACTCTCAAAATTTAGTTACAAGTTTCTAATCTGTATTTGGACGGAATTAAAATATCGGAAGAAATATACACGGAATTATAAACAATGGAGGAAAGACTTAAAAGAAGACACACTACGCTTCCTAAACAGTTAAAAAACATTTTTTTATTTGACATCTTGTAAGATGCACATAAATGGAGCGTCGTATTTCAAACAAATTTATATTCAAGAACATGTAAAATTGTGTGATTTGAAAATTACAAAGCTTGAAATCGGGAGAAATAAAAAATAAAACATCAATACCAACAACACGGCTTGAACCGAGAAACATTAGATCACAAAGCATGCCAGTTAGTCGACTGAGCCGAATATTGCGTCATTTGACAAATTTTATGAATGACATTGTTTGTAGAATTACGTCACCTATGAAATTCATACCTTTTTTGTATACCTCGTATGCGGGAGAGCAAGAACGCGTGACACACAGATAATCTTTTATTTTAGCTCAATTTAAGCTTTTAACTGTAATTTTTTTCTAATTTAGATAATAATTTATATTTTTTCATATGAATCGGTAGTCTTTTTGAAATTTTATGCATTTTCAGGTAATAGTGCTTTTAGCCCTATCAGAGGAAAATGGAGGTAAAAATAAAAATTTAACATAAGTCTCAAATACTCACAACTCTATTTCTCGTTAAGTTAAGTAAGCAATAAAATCCAGCTAGGCTAAAATTTTTATCTAATTTGCATATAATTATAAGTCTGAGTCAAGGGGAGGACGCTTAGAACAATGTGCCAATCACACATTAACACAATGCGTTGGTGCATTTATCAATATTGGCACTTTCGTTTTCATACAGTTGCGGCACACAACCCAAGTAGCACATGTAACTGTTTCATAAAAAAAATAAAATAAAACAGATGCTGCATAATGGTCGCCTGAAAAACACGACGAAACAAGTCGTATTATGATGGTGACAATGGAGTCAAAATAATGTTACGAATTGACATCTCATCACACTAAGTTACAATAAGTTCCAACGTAACTTTTCGGTAATCTAACTCTTACGACGTGCTCGCATTGACTGTTTTTAGTCGCCAATTGTTCACCGTAACAAAATGTGACAATGAAAAAGTAACACACTACAAGACAAAGTTAAGTAATGGTTTCATAACGGTTACCGTATTCGTTTTCTTTGTTGCAAGAAATACAATTACAGTGTCGGTTGAAAGCTTCCGTACATGATCCCAAACAATAATATTAAAACAATAAGTAAACTAAGAAGAAAATTCTTTCAATTTAAAAATATTGGCTAAATTTAAATCTGCGCTTATACGCAAATTTGTTGCCGGTACATGTGCGAAGCAAACTTGTTTCGTTTTGGGAAGTACATTCTCTCTACCAGAGAGAATATTTCTACACTTTGTTTAAAAAGGATTGAATTCTATATTTTAACTCTGATTATCGGATGTCAATTTTTGGTCGTGAATGTTGAATGGGAAAAACATCAACAAATTGTTACTTCACATGAGCTAATATTTTCTGTTTCATTGTGACTGATGTGCGTGCTGAATCAAATCAAATTTTTGTTGCTGAGAAGCTGTTTGGCAACCCTTGATAAGTCGCACAAGCTCCGCCTCTTACGCTTTTCAGGTTACATAGCAGTTATAATGCACGTTGCAAAGTCTTCTACTTGTTCCATGAATCTGTGTCATATAAGTTACTGTCATTGAAGTGTAATAACGTGTGCTACTTGGGAAAAGGCTCAGTTTTGACAAGTAGCTGTTTCATGGGGCTCAAAGTGGCACACTTAGGCTCACAGTATATCACGTGTTTTTTAGAGGCACAATATAGTTTGTGTTAAGCGACTCTTTCCTTGGTCTGAGTTCTTTAGTTTTTGGTTTAAGTTTTATTTTTTCACATCAGAATCATGTTTGTAATACTCGCATTCGTTTTATATAATTGCTTCCTTAAAATTGTCTTGTCTACACTCTTAATCATTTTCTGCCACTCACTTCGTTAATTACATCGAGGAAAGTACGGGCAAATAAAATAGTACTGATGTCTTGAGTGGCGATTTAACCCTAAATGACCATTATCTGAATTGGTAAATACATGCAAACACTGTAAATGTGTTGTAATTAGTAATAGATTTACGTCTGCTTAGAGGTCTATTTTGAACTGTTAGGTGGCGTATCAGTTCCAAAAAAAAAGTATTACGTACTGACGAGTCGAAGACGAACGTATAGGTAACGTTCTGAAAACTGTGAATTATTTGCAGTTTTATTCTATTTCTGCATCCCAATTTTATCAATCATTTAATTTTTCTTCCGAAGCTAGTTACCGTTAGTAAACTACTAAATATAGAACCTATCTTTGAATAAAACAGGCTAAAGTATGAAAGGCTTGAAGATCAACCACTATCAATTGAATATTATAATACACACAAAAAAAACTAGAATTTAACAGGTGACCTACACAGAAAGAAATAATGAAATTTATACGATATGTAAATCAATAGTAACATGGAATAGACATGGGTTGAATCGAAATTTTGATTGAAAACCTTCATCGATGCAAAACTAAATTGAATTGCATTGAATTTTCAATGAATATAACTGTATCTTTCAGTTAACGCTTATTTTGCGATTAAATTGTATTGAAACGTACAGAATTGTTAAGTAATTTTATGTTTAATTACCTGCCCCAAATATGTGCATGAAAATAGATGTAAATTTACAAAATATTTTTATCTGTGTAGTCCCGCAAGTGCATGAATTTATATGCACCACTTGCCCGTCAAGCAGATGTGTCCTTCTGACGCTCAGTCGATTAACGGACGTACTTTTGGATCCAATGATTCTGGATTCTAGTCGCCGCTCTCGCTATTAGTATTTTTTAAATGAATTTCATGTACATGTTCGTTGAACGTAAATTTGCGTGAACTGCGACGTTCATTTTATGTGCATCTTATAAAATGAGAAATCACAAGATTTTTTCCGAAGTGTTTACCTACTTATAGTAACGATTTTAAATACAACTCAGCAATTATCGCTCGTCGTATAATTGTGTTGGTTGTAATAGGTAAAAGGATTTTTTCATCGCGATCGACATTTAAAAGTTTTCGTTTCGGTAACAGAAATTTAGTAATCCAATCTTCATGAAAGGAGTAAGAGAGATGGAATGAGCTCTCTGTCGTTCGTAGAGACCGCAAGCTTATTAGTTTCATACAATACAACATGCCCCAATTCCTGAAATTTTCCAAATTCTTATTTAGTGTGCTCTATTAGGCAAAGTTATACTTGATCAAGTTTGAATTAGAAACAATAGCGGAATCTCCATTGAGAGTAGCATTAAATGAAGTCCTAGAAAATACAATATGAAAAATCAAGAGGTACGTAGCGTTTATCCGTCCATGGCTGTTGATGATGTCCACTCTCAACGGGATAGCAGTCAACAGTCAACAAAAGGTAGAGATAGCTTTCCATTGTCCTGTTCAGGAATGCTGTAATATGTCAACCTACTTAATATTTTTTCTGTATGTCAACAAGCCACTTCTTCATTCTGGAGCTCATCCAGAATGGAACTATAATGGATCTAGCGTTGCTTCGACCTCGTTATAACCCTGTCACTGGGAGATTGAATGGACGACAAAATTATTTTTGCAAGCTACCCAAAATACGAACAAAACATTAGGTTATACGTTGAGGCTGGTTCCCGAATGCTTTTTCCTTTCCGCTTTTCTTCATTCTTGATTGAATAACAAGATGATGATTTTGTCACAATTTTTCTCGTTATCAGATTTTGTCCATGCTTATTATTTTCATCCGTTTGACTTTGTTTCGTTACGCTTAGTCGCCAATTTGCTAGTCCTGTTGTGTACCAGCAACAGAAAATAATTCTAGCGTTTCATTTCCCCTCCCCAGTCAGTCTGTTATTTAGTCAGTACCGAGAGTCTCTGGAAGGCAGTGGGTAGGAAAATATTAATGATGGATGTTGTGCTCGGGGTTCAAGAGTGCAAGAATGGGGACGAAATGGTCAGATACTGGACCTGGTACTACAGCAGGAAGTCAGATACGATTCATTGAAATTGCGCTTGGAAACCTGCGTGACTTTCCCACCGACGCATGGATGATGATTATGTATGATGGTGAATTTTTCATGTTGTGAGTGTAAAAGATTGATCTTACTGACTTACTCACCTTGCGTTATGATTGTATCATTCTTCATCCAATAATTGATTGATCTGGGAAATGCTTCGGAGTTGCATTCAAGCGTCAATCGTTGACCGAGAGCAGCTCCCACCAGCTGATCCTGTATCCAAATCATGGGTGGAACTGTGAATGACAATTACAAAAAGTACGTTATACGGACGGTTATATTATGCAACAAACATCCGATACACTTACAGTGTACAATCAGCATTACTCGCTTGCTGACTGACGGGGGGATGCCATTGGAAGCTATACACAAGTATGCACCCATATTCAATCGATTTACACGAGCGATGGAAAATACTGAAGTGTTCAAGCTGGAAGCTACAACGGTAAAAATATGGCAATCTCACAGGGGCTCGGATCATGAAATCAAATTTCAACAACTACCTCCCGAAGTGATTGGTTCATTGCCTTCCCTGCGCCACATTATAGTTGGTTGAGGAGAGCCAGAAGCTGCACACTTTAGTGTCACGTTGCTACCCTCTCGTACTACCATATCCGTGCTGGTCGGGTAATCCAGAATGTTTGGTGGAACTGTGAGCCAATGGTTCAATAGTAAATAAGCAAAACAGGTGAATAAACTCGCACATCGAACACTCACCAACGACATTAAGGAAGCCAATCTGATTTCGCATTGGATCGGTATTGACTTGGCACATATACCAGCCCTTGTCCGATTCCTTAACATCTTTTATCCGCAGCACCCATTTCCGCCCTTCAACGTGCGTTATCGTCATTCGGTGATTCTTAGTTATCACATGAGTTTGAATCGTCAGGATAGTCTGGGTGTCCACCCTCAGCCAAGCGACCTGCGTGAAATCGTTTTAGCACATTATGTATTGTTTTTTTCTCAAGTCTCGTCAGGATTTACCTTATATGTTTGTAAGTTATCAATCACGCAGATCAATATTGCTTCTCTTCCGAGTGCTACCGTCAAATTCTGGATGGGCTCTCCGAACTTTGGCAAATCTGGAAGAAAAAGAAATACACTTTGTGATCAATCTCAATAATGCAATTCGTAATATTTCACAGTCAGTAATGGGAATTTCTAGGAAATTTCGTTGAAAATGTCGACCTTGAACAATTGAAAATTAAGTTATATGCACCTATGGTGTGATTGAAATTCGATCTAAAATATCTTGTATTAATTCACTTAATGGTGTACTGATGCCTCTCTCAAATAACTCATAATTTCAAATATTTTTACATTTACATTTACATTTAAGCGAACGATCGATCTCGGTATGGTCCGACTTTGTCAATACGAAGTATAAATTGACTCCCACCCCCATCCGCCAAAGGGGGATGCAACCTGTAGCTCATCATCCAAAGCCTAAGGCTCATATAACTCATAATTTCAAATATCTTACTATGAGATTCTTTAAAGTACTTTTCTTTGACTGTTTAATAAAAATCAGCTCTTTTAATTTCATTATTATGTGACAAGGAAAATAGATATAGAGATAGAGATTCTGTTTTTGTCTCTTTCGCATCCTAAGGGGGACCATCAGCGTCATTATCTATTTGATGATCACAACTGACGTGTGCTCGCAGCAGTGACGATTATGATCACGCACACAATATATTGAAGGACAAATCAGCTATATAGCTATGGATTCGAGTCCCGTCTCTGCGGTAGATTTTTCGCGGCTTTCATAGTTGTATTTGTGTGTCATTTTTCTAAACTGTTTTTTTCGGTAGATATTGATCAATTTTAAAACAAGCCCCGAGGTAGACCGCCGGAGGCTCCGGTTCGGGATGTGTTGGCGAGTTGGGATAGTTCATATATGCTTCTCATATACCAGTACCTCAAACACATTAATATACAAGTATAATCTGTAATATCAGCAAGAAAGTTCCCCCTATTCGTCGATGATTTCTCAACTGTGGCTAAGAGTATTCTTCACCTACTGGTTCGACACTAACATCCGCTCGAGTCTCCCGATCCCTAGTCCCTGTCCACTATCTTCATTTGAACTAACAAGATCTTTTTTGTCACTAACTTTTGCGCTCCCGTTTCCCCCGTCTCTTCACCATCTCGATGTCAACTAACTAGATCTATGTCGTTTTTAGTCATTTCGTTCTCCTGTCCCCTTCTTCCACTCCCTTTTTACACAACATTTACTGCTCTATGCATTTTTCTATCTCTTCGGCAACATCATCATCATCATCATCGCCCACGGGAATCTGCTCCAGTCGACAACCAACATACGGGCCACCCGCCGGGTCTTCGTAGCCTGGGAGCGTTTCCCGTCCCCACACGGACCGAAGGATGCGGCGAACATAGATATTTACCAACATCATCTGGAAGATTCTCATGCTGTATCCATTTCACCAGCCACTGCCGATCGCCAGCTGAAGGTTGGATCTGTCAGAGTAGACCACTGCGACCCCAATACATTATTATCTAATGATACTATCGTAGTTTTAAGTTAGTCGTTAATTAAAATTAGAAAATACCATTGGCTTAAGCAGTGTGTCTTTAAAAAAGTTATATTATTGAAAAAAAAAATTAAAACAAGCTCAAGGCGGTTTATTAGTTATCAACTAACACAACCTACGGAATTGCATCATTGATCTGAATGACTCCAATTATGGAACCGACAGTCAGATCCGAATGAAGTTCAATAGCGTTTGATGAGATCATAAGACCAAGAGTTCTTATTATTCTGAAATTGTGAGAATCGCTTGATCTTGAAAAATTATACACATAGTTAAAAGGATTTTGTTATTTCACCGGAGTCGTTCTAAAAATTGGTATGAACTTATCAGCCTGTATGGCACAAAAAAAGGCCTTTTAGTTGAATCTAAGCTTGTGAAAACCGGCTCAGTCGTTTGAGAAAGAATTGACTGTAATTCTGGAATCGGAAGTATAATTCGAATAAAATTCAGCTTCTTGAAGATGTTTGCTATGTTTGTCGGACATGTATCTGTACCTTTTTTAAGAATCATTAATTTATATAATAATTTGAATTTTTATTACACATAATGTTGAATGATATTAGTTTCAGTATTGTATTTACCTTTTGAAAAGTCATTTCATAGATTTAAATGAAAGGGCTTGTAATTTCATACAAAAGTTCCTGAATTCCATTTAAATCAGACTTCTGGTTTCGGAACTACAGTGTGATTAGTGTAAAAAATTTAAATTCTAACTACATATTCACTTCCCTCAGATGGCGTGACCGATTTTCACTAACGTGAACGGTCTTATGGTTTCCTACAAAACTCCTGAATTTCATCCAAATCTAATTTTTGGTTCCGGAGTTACAGGGTGAAGAGTATTGAAATTTTATACCGTCGCTTAAAGCTAAACAAACGTGTCGAAAGAGCTAAAAAATGTGTAAAAAAATCTTAACAAGTCTCAAAATTCATTCAGTAAAAAGTGTTCAAGCAGACAGGTTGTGTTACTGGCTTGTGAGTTAACGGCTATCACCGAGTCAAGGCAACTTTAGCTGCAGGTAAACAAAACCTACCTGCGCCTATTGCAAACGCAGCAAAAGCTGGTGTACAGCCAATATTCGGGGCGTTCCCGACTTGGAAGTAATCGAAGAAGGCCATCCCATTCATACGCACAGATGTGAAGAGTCACAGAGGTGCGAACGCATAGAAGTGCTCAGACACAGTGGTGCGGAGACGAAGGGGTGTAAAGGCACAGAGGTGCTAGGGCGCATCAGCGCAAAGCCGCAAAGACAACCACCAGGTATCAGTTCGTATGGCGTACAGTACCGGTTGCGGTGGACAGAAAGAAGCATTATCGTGTGGTGCTATACAAGAAGCATTACACTTAATCGTCAACAAGAGCTACAACGCTGTATCTAAGGCCAGGTACAGGCAGCGTACAGACCAAGCTCAGCGAAGACCACGACGGCAGAGCAACGGAGATAGAAGACAGCAAATTTAAAATAGTTGGAGCGAGCTTCATGCCGAGTACCTGTGGAAAACAGAAAGCGACTAACAGGTAGATCTATAATTTTATTTTATTTCACTTTAAAGAATATTCTCGTTTATATAATTCAGTTGAGATCAATTATTTAAACATATTTATGTAATGGATGATCTAATGGATGAGAATCCAGGAGATCCATCTCTGCCACCAGGCGAAAATTTAACGGTTCCTAACTCGCAGAGAACGAAGTTTTATAATAAAACTTCTGCGGGCCCATGGATAGTATATTTTCGGCGAAAAATGAAGGCATTAAATTTATTTTATATATCTAAAGAATTGACATCACGATTTCCCGCTACCAAAGAGATAGTAAGAGTCCATAAAGACAAGATCCGCGTTGTAGTCGATTCCTTAAAGCAGGCTAACGAGATTGTTGTTTGTGAATTATTTACCCGCGAATATCGCGTATATATTCCTTCGAAAGACGTTGAAATAGACGGTGTTATCACCGAAGCGGGTCTTTCGGTTAAAGAGTTGCTTGAGCATGGAGTTGGACGTTTTTTTTTTTTTTTTTTTTTTTGTTTCCATTATAGAGGCTTTAACATCTTAGGTCATTCGCCTCTTCGGACCAGAAAATCTTTCTGACCCTATGTGCGGGGTTGGGAATCGAACCCAGGCGGAGGTGGACGTTTTAAAAACTCTATGCTTGAGGGAGTACGGATACTCGAGCATCTTTCGAGAAAGGAAACAAAACTTATCGACCTTCAGATTCGTATCGAGTAACATTTGCTGGATCTGCCTTGCCTAGCCATGTCCACATCGATAGAGTTCGCCTTTCTGTTCGGTTTTTAATACCAAATGTTATGAATTGCACGAACTGCAAAAAATTTTACCACACAGCTACTTACTGTAGTAATAAGTCGAAATGTACAAAATGTCAAGGGCCTCATAAGGATAATCTTTGCGATAAAGATATTGAAAAATGTGTTTATTGTGATGTCCTCATGATGATCTTTCAGTATGCGCTGCATTTAAATTGCGTAAGGACAAAATGAAACTTTCTTTAAAAGCACGGTCTAAGCGCACATATGCGGAAATGCTCAAAACTATCATTTATATCCCACCTTTGGAATCCGAAAACGGTTTTTCAAACCTGGCGGAACCAGAGGAATCTGACTCTGACGGAAATAGTGAAGATACCTCGTTTGTCACTCCTCAAGGGTCTGTTAAGAGGAGATTATCAAACCACAAAATATCAAAAAAGACACCTAAAATTACACCTTCAAAAAAAGATCCCCGTGTTAAATCTAAAAAGCCAAATTTAAAACCAAAAACTGTGCCTCCTGGTTTGTCAAATTCACAAACCAATCCAGGAACTAGCACAAGAAAAGACAATAATCCAGTGGGCTCCGTTTCACAGCCACCATCAGGATTACTGAAATTTTCGGAAATTGTAGAATGGATTTTCGCAGCATTCAATATTTCGGAACCCCTAAAGACTATCATAACGGCATTCCTTCCAATAGCTAGAACTTTTTTGAAACAGTTATCAGCTCAATGGCCAGCTCTTTCAGGTTTTGTATCATTTGATGGATAATTTATCATCCGCCGCAAATGATTCAATCACTGTCCTGCAGTGGAATTGTCGAAGCATCATGCCAAAACTTGATTCATTTAATGTTTTGTTGAATAGTCAAAAATGTGATGTATTTGCTTTGTGCGAAACATGGCTTACATCGAACATAGCCTTAAATTTTAATGACTTTAACATTATACGTCTCGATAGAGACTCTCCGTATGGTGGAGTGCTTTTAGGAATTAAGAAATGTTATTCCTTTTATAGATTAAACATTTTTTCGACTTCTAGTATAGAAGTTGTTGCTTGTCAAATAAACATTAAAGGAAAGGACATTTGCATTGTCTCGGTATATATTCCTCCAAGAGCTCAAGTTGAACAGCGACAGCTTAATGAAATTGTCGAAGCCCTTCCTGCCCCACGTTTGATTTTAGGAGATTTAAATTCCCACGGTATGATGTGGGGTTCAGTTTACAATGATAGCAGATAATCTTCAATATATAATATTTGCGACAATTTCAACATGACAGTATTGAATATGGATAGCATGACACGGATTCCAAGACCTCCTGCACGTCCAAGTGTATTAGATTGCACCTGGAAAGTATTTCCTGATTTACACGGTAGTGATCATTTACCAATCATCATCTCAATTAGCAGTAACAAATGTATTGATAATTCAGTTAATATTCCATATGATTTGACAAAAAATATTGACTGGATTAAATTCCAAAGTAATATGTCAAGTATCTTAAATTCCATGGAAGAGCTCCCCCACTTGAAGAATATGACTTCCTCGTTTGTTCGATACTGGAGGCCGCTGAACAAGCACAAACCAAACGATTTCTTGGCCCATCGTCTATCAGAAGACCTCCAAATCCTTGGTGGGACAAAGAGTGCTCAGATGCTAAACACGCGAAACAAAATGCTTTCAAGACGTTTTTAAAACGAGAAGGAGGAACTCCTCAGAATTTTGAAAGATTCTTGGTTTTAGAAACCAAGTACAAGAACATACTTCGGGTCAAGAAATGCTACAATTGGAGACATTTTGTGGAAGGTTTGTCAAGAGAAACCTCAATGAGCACTCTTTGGAATATGGCCAGACGAATAAGGAATCGTAACGTAGGAAATGAGAGTGAAGAGTACTCGAATCGATGGATATTTGATTTTGCGAGGAAAGTTTGTCCAGATTCTGTTCCTACGCATAGCATTATTAGGGAGTCTTCTTCAAATGAAGATTCCATTGATAGTCTCTTTTCAATGATGGAATTTTCCATAGCACTCATGTCTTGTAACAATAACGCTCCTGGGTTGGACAGAATAAAATTCAATTTGGTGAAGAATCTGCCTGACCTCGCAAAAAGACGTTTGTTGGAATTGTTCAACAAGTTTCTTGAGCAAAATATTGTTCCATCTGACTGGAGACAAGTGAAAGTTATCGCCATTGAAAAGCCGGGGAAACCAGCTTTTAATCACAACTCATATAGACCCATTGCAATGTTGTCCTACATCAGAAAATTGTTCAAAAAAATTATTCTTCGACGTCTCGACACTTGGGTCGAGACGAAAGGTTTGTTGTCAGATACCCAATTTGGCTTCCGTAGAAATAAAGGGACGAATGATTGCCTTGCATTGCTTTCGTCAAACATCCAAATTGCCTTCGCTCAAAAACAACAAATGGCCTCTGTATTTTTAGACATTAAAGGATCATTTAATTCAGTTTCCATTGATGTTCTTTCAGACAAGCTCCACCAACATGGACTTCCAGCGGTTATAAATAATTATTTGCACAACCTTTTGTCAGAGAAGTGCATGTATTTTTCACATGGCGATTTGGCAACATTCAGAATTAGCTACATGGGTCTCCCGCAAGGCTCATGCCTCAGTCCGCTCCTGTATAATTTCTATGTAAACGACATTGACAACTGTCTCGTAACTCCATGTACATCAAGACAATTGGCAGATGATGGCGTGGTTTCAGTTACTGGATCCAAAGCTATTGATCTGCAAAAACCATTGCAAGATACCTTAGATAAATTGTCCGTTTGGGCTGTTCATCTTAGTATCGAATTCTCTACGGAGAAAACAGAGCTGGTCGTCTTTTCAAGAAAGCATGATCCTGCGCAACTTTAGCTTCATATGATGGGAAGAATGATCCAACAGGTTTTGACTTTCAAATACCTCGGGGTGTGGTTTGATTCCAAATGCACGTGGGGAGGACACATTAGGTATCTGATAACAAAATGCCAACAAAGAGTAAATTTTCTTCGAACAATAACAGGGTCTTGGTGGGGTGCTCATCCGCAAGATCTAATAAAGTTGTATCAGACAACGATACTTTCAGTGATGGAATATGGATGCGTTTGCTTTCGTTCCGATGCAAATTCTAATATTATCAAACTGGAGCGAATTCAGTTTCGTTGTTTGTGAATTGCTTTAGACTGCATGCATTCGACACATACAATGAGTCTTGAAGTTCTGGCGGGAGTTCTTCCATTGAAGGATCGTTTTTGGGAGCTTTCGTCGCGACTGCTAATAAGATGTGAGGTACTGAATCCCCTAGTTATTAATAACTTCGAAAGGCTAGTTGAGCTTCAATCTCAAACAAGATTCATGACAGTATATTTTAACCATATGTCACAGGAAATCAACCCTTCAAGATATATTCCTATCCGTGTCAGCCTACTAAATGTCCCTGACTCAACTTTATTTTTCGACACATCCATGCAGCGTGAAGTGCGTGGAATCCCGGAACACATACGTTCGATGGAAATCCCAAAAATATTTGTAGTATGTTCAGGCATATTGACTCTGAGAAAATGTTTTACACGGACGGATCGCGAATTGAAGAAGCGACAGGGTTTGGTATGTTCAACAATAATGTTCCGGCTTCATTTAGGCTTCAAGAACCTGCATCTGTTTATATAGCAGAGCTAGCAGCAGTTCATTATAGTTCGAGTGTAATCGTCACATTATCTCCAAACCATTATTTCCTCTTCACAGATAGTCTGAGTGCAATTGAAGCCATTCGCTCAAACGCTGCTGGCAAGAATGAACCGTTTTTTTTGGGCAAAATAAAACAGTGTCTGAACGACATATTGAATAGTAATAATTATCAAATCACAATAGTTTGGGTCCCGGCTCATTGCTCCATTCCAGGCAATGAAAGAGCCGATAGTTTTGCCAAACGTGGTGCTATTGAAGGTGAAATTTATGAGCGACCGATTGCTTTCAACGAATTTTATAGCGCGACTCGCCAAAGAACACTTGCCAGCTGGCAAGCTTCTTGGGATAAAGATGATCTGGATCGGTGGATGCACTCAATTATTCCTAAAATATCGACAAATGCATGGTTCAAGGAGCTGGATGTGAGTAGGGACTTCATTCGTTTGATGCCCAGACTCATGTCCAATCACTACACGTTAGATGCACATCTCCTTCGAATTGGACTTTCCGAAACTAATCATTGTGCTTGTGGCAAAGGCTATCGCGATATTGATCATGTCGTTTGGACATGCGTGGAGTATCGTGATGTCAGATCTCAACTAATAAATTCCTTGCGTACCCAAGGTAGACTATCCAATGTCCCAGTTCGCGACATTCTTGCTTGTCGTGACCTTTCTTACATGAAACTTCTTTATCATTTCATAAAAACAATTGAAGTTTCAATTTAATAATTGACCCTTTTGAGGGTTAGTTCTGACTCCTACTGCGTCCATAAGTTCATCCAATAGCAAGATTTTAGTAAAAATGATGTGCTGATACAAACAAACTCAAAATAGGTTATGATATCAACAACAAAATGTATAAAAATTTCAGCTTATTTTATAATTTATAGCAGTTAATCGCTTGGTTCAAATAATGTTCTTAAGTAGATTTAATAATAAATAACGAAATAGCTAATATGATATTTAAAAAATAAGAGGAATATGTTTTATTAAACTCAAATCGCTGTGACTATATTAGTATTATATTAGGTTAAGAATTCTATGTAAAAGTGATGATACGGCGAAGAAAAACTTATGTAAATTGCCTTAAGAAATAAATGTATTTATGGAAAAAAAAGTCTTAAAATTGGCATGATTTGTCATTTATCGATGGTTAATTCCAATAGAAGGTCAAACAAAGCAGTTTCCGATTCCAGAAGCACCGGAAATAGTGGAGCGGTTTTATTTTATAGGTTGTAATAGTTGACGCAGAACCAAAATTCTTTGTATTCTTTTAAGAAGCAAAGAAAATTATTTTGAAAAATACCAAATTATTGTGTGAGATAATATGAATTATATGAGAAAGACACCATTACACTACTAGGTAGATAAAAAATGTTCTTACTGTTGCCGGTACCGTTACAACCGAAACCATTTCAACTAACAAAACCTGCATATTAGTCAAGTTACGCAGAGTTTTAGCAACAAGATCTTGAATCCTAAAATTTTTAACACCCTTCACCCTAGAATTCCGGATCCGCAAGTTGGATCTGAATAAATTTACATAGCAAACATAGGTTCAGAAAATCTATTATTTGAATATAAATTTGGAAGAATCTGCCTGATCGGTTCCGATAAATCGAAGTGCGCTTTATTTTGGGGTATTTGCTCAACCGGTATTACAGAAACGGTGTTGTTAAACAATTTTGAAAATTCCGCTTCTTTTTGCTGGGCACTCATAAAAACTACCATTGACATTGAAATTTTGAAAGTCGAATTCCGTTCAAACCAGTTCAGTTATTTTCGAGAGAAGTTAGTACAAAAAATGTTACACATCTTTTTAAGCGCCAAATCTTCTAGTGACTACTGCTTAGTAAAAGCTGATGCTCATCATTCCCATTCATCCCATTGGCATTCTAATGCACGGTGGAAATGATTTACTTTTCTCTAGCATGATGTTTGTACATTGTCACTATTTCGGTTAATCACGAAGTGTTCCTACGGCCGTTCTACTACAGTGCAGCCTTAACGAGTTTTATTTTTTTGTTCTCATTTGTTTAATTTTCCCTGAACACCAGTTACCATTTATGACTCACAGAAAAATACCCAATAGACAGAATCTTTCGGACAATCAACGCCTGATTCCACATTTAGTACGTCATCAATTCGTAAATCAGAGGCTAGCAACTGTAGATGCAAAACCAGATTGAAAACGTGCAAAGATTTTCTCCGTGCTAAGAAAGTTCAGCAGGTTGGCGAGAAATTGAAAAGTTTCACTTCTGTCTGTTTTTCACCGGGATGAGCGTCCTGAACTTTGCCAAAAGGAATGCTAAATAGACCAGCTAAGTGCATGCATTTTTACCTTTCTGGCGGTGGTCGTTTTCCTTAGAGTAAGATAGCGAACTCCTCGCGTAACTTTACCGCATGTGATTCTTTCAATCCGGGGCGAATAAGTGCAAAATGAGCGCCAAGTGAGAAACACACCGAAAAACTTAAGGTACAATAATGCAGGGAACCCCCCACACAGCGCCCCACATCGAATGAACGAACCAGAGCAATTAAGTTTTTAACCTAGATTTTCGTAAACTAAGCACGTAATCCGTTGAAAGTTATGCAAATTAACGTTATAGAGAAAGTTTTGTTCCATCACCGGGTACTAGTTTCATCAGGGTAGATTTGATGCCAAACCGGTTAATAGGACAAGAAGAAAATGATGCTAGCCAGAGCTAAGTTCATCCCTGGAGCATTTACATGAAAAGGACCGGTTCATTTCCTTTATACTCTTCGGTTCACGGGACTCGCAGTATACGTATACAGAGGGGTAGATTTTCCCCGTCGCTCTTTATTTTTCCTATCAAGTCAGGAAAAGTTATAACGAGGTATTGAAGATAAAAATCAGCATACGTTTTCAGTTTTTTGTGTAAAACTGATTGAATGAAAATTGATTCCGTTTAAGTACGAGTTCAATGATGGAAATGAAAACTAATCTAGGCGGGAAATTCTTGCTCACGGACATTTGTTTAATTGTTCGCTTTCAATGTGTATAAAGTTTCAAAGTGTTTTTTGTTGTTATTGAGCTAAGCAAAGAGATCGATGAAATTCCTCAGGAAAGTGTTTTATTCTTTACTTTATATTGTTTCGTGAGCATCATTCTAATTTTTGTTTGTTTGATATTATAATTATTCTGCTGGTAGATATAGTTCCAAATATATTCGAAATTATTCATCACAAATACAAATATATTTGATATTAAAATAGGGTAACTTTTCTTTTGGCAAACGCTAGCGGGTACTTAACCTCCTAACTAAATATATATTTGTATGCCAGCAGAGAACGAAATATCAATACAAACGAAATGAATGGCTTTAGTCAGTGGTTCCAAACCTTTTTATATCGCAGATTTCTTTGGAACCATAATAGTTCTCCACGGACCTTCACGTTCAAAATAAATTTTGAGCGCTGGATATCAAAATTAATTTTGTGCGCTGGATATTTAAACTGTTTTTCAAAAATTGCATACTATTAACAAAAACTGAGACACAAGTTAAAGAAAACGATCACATGATCATTATATGTTATGTTATCTTGAAACCGTTGTTATTTTGAACAGAGCCGTAATGAGAGTGATGCGAGTGCGGTGACCG
Organism: Malaya genurostris; assembly: GCF_030247185.1. Classification (NCBI taxonomy): domain Eukaryota; kingdom Metazoa; phylum Arthropoda; class Insecta; order Diptera; family Culicidae; genus Malaya; species Malaya genurostris. Next base: position 194,651,618 of record NC_080571.1, on the reverse strand, counting down.
CCTCGAGCGCCAACATCCAGGGGGCGCTGAATGGATGATGGATTGGTAAAATTTTGTTTTACAATTAGTGTGAACACGTGAACACGTGTGCGAAGTTTTATCCGAATCAGAGAATGTGAAGTCTGATGACTTACTAATCATTTCTGGAATTGCTCAACTAAAAGTAATGTATTTTTAGAGCCGCCAAACTACGCTCTAAATCACGCGTGATTTTTTTACAGGCAGTAGCGGTATGCACCTCGAGGGCTGGCACTGGCCGAGCTTTATTTCGACATTTGAAGCGAAAATTTTGAGCGAAAATTATGAGCAAATTTATAAAAAATACATTCCGCTAAAACTGTAAATTTACATCACCGGACACGCACACACTCACGTATATTCATTTATAACCTTGAAAAGTCGAATTGACAACAAGTTTGTTAGTCTCGAAACCAAAATAACAGATCGGCTGAAAAGTTCGTATCGTTTCTATGAGAGGGCGCCACTAGAATTAAATCCATACTATTTTCAGTTAGTACCAACCTTCAAAAGATACGTGTATAAATTTGACAGCTGTCTGATTATTAGTTTGTGAGATATTGCATTTTGAGTGAAGCTACTTTTGTTATTGTGAAAAAAATGGAAAAAAGGAATTTCGTGTGTTGATGAAACACTACTTTTTGATGAAAAAAAGTACCGCCGATACCAAAAAATGGCTTCATGAGTGTTATCCAGACTCTGCACTAGGCGAAGCAACAATTCGTAAGTGGTTTGCAAAATTTCGTACTGGTCATATGAGCACCGAAGACGATGAACGCAGTGGACGTCCAAAAGAGGCTGTTACCGATGAAAACGTGAAAAAAATCCACAAAATGATTTTCAATGACCGTAAAGTGAAGTTGATCGAGATAGCTGACACCCTAAAGATATCAAAGGAACGTGTTGGACATATTATTCACGAATATTTGGATATGAGAAAGCTTTGTGCAAAATGGGTGCCGCGTGAGCTCACAATCGATCAAAAACAACAACGAATTGATGATTCTGAGCAGTGTTTGGAGCTGTTATATCGAAATAAAACCGATTTTTTTCGTCGATATATAACAATGGACGAAACATGGCTCCATCACTTCACTCCGGAGTCCAATCGTTAGTCAGCTGAGTGGACTGCACGCGATGAACCGAACCCAAAGCGTGGAAAGACTCAACAATCGGCCGGTAAGGTTATGGCGTCTGTATTTTGGGATTCGCATGGTATAATTTTCATCGACTACCTTGAAAAGGGAAAAACCATTAACAGTGACTATTATATAGTGTTATTAGAGCGTTTGAAGGACGAAATTTAAAAAAAACGGCCTCATTTGAAGAAGAAAAAAGTTTTGTTCCATCAAGACAATGCACCGTGTCACAAGTCGATGAAAACCATACTGAAATTGAACGAATTGGGCTTCGAATTGCTTCCTCATCCACCGTATTCTCCAGATTTGGACCCCAGTGACTTTTTCCTGTTCTCAGACCTCAAGAGAATGCTCGCTGGTAAAAAATTTAGAAGCAATGAAGAGGTAATCGCTGAAACTGAGGCCTATTTTGAGGCAAAGGACAAATCGTACTACAAAAATGGTATCGAAAAGTTGGAAGATCGCTATAATCGCTGTATCGCTTCTGATGGCAATTATGTTGAATAATAAAAACGAATTTTGGCAAAAAAATGTGTGTTTCTATTAAACGATACGAACTTTTCAGCCGAACTGTTAATACTTACCTCTGTCTAATATATATGCACTGTTATCATCGACATTCTCCTCTGAAATCAAATTGAAAGAGAAACCTGCATTAGTAAAAGTTGTCAACCATAACAAAAAAAATTATAATATTGATGTGTAGTAAAGTTCTTTCAGTGAAACTAAATCGCAGTAAAGTTAATTAAATTTGTATCGTTTATTTATACCCGGATTGTCAGAAAACTTGTTTGTTTTGCATCTTATGATACTAAACTCATGACTATGGTACTAAACCCATACAATAACAAAAACTAATTACACAGAGGCCTTCTTCAACGTGTTTTTATTAATGCTGTTTTTACGCGGATTTCCGAAGTTACGCGGTTCTTTTTAGACGAATTTTCATCTATCCGGTTCTCTTGTTTTGTCTTAGAAATGCAATAAACGTAGAGGTGGTGTTATCTCGAAATTTATTTTAAGTCAACTGTCTGCAGAATTGGTCGATTTAAAAAGAATTAGATCATCTTGCATCACAAAAACAATCTGGCGTCGAGAAAAAATTTCTTCAGTTCAGTCCCAAAGTCGTTCTTTTTCCAATTTTTTTTTAGATTACATTTCTAAGTAATTTGGTATCAAAAAAAAATTTTGATTTCGGATATCCAAAAAATTTTTCGGATATCCAAAAATTTTACGAAGTTACGATTTCTCAAATTCTCAGTCGATTTTTTCCAAAAAATCTGGACATATTAATCATTTCTAAGATATCTGGCATTTAAAAAAATGTCGTTAGTTTTGCGGTTTTTAATGTGAATTTCCGAAGTTACGCGTTTTCTTACGCGAATCTTCGAAGTAACGCGGATTTCCTAAGTTACGTGTTTTTTTTGCACTCTTTTAATACACGGTACGTATTCCCCGCGTGAAAAAAGACTTCAATGTAAACACAATTTTTTCAGTACCTAACGAAAAACAATGTGAAAATGAGTGATGAATGCGATACTTCCGGAACTGGAAACTGGGGTACGGTATAATGGAATTCATTTCAACTAATAAAGTTTTCAAATTGAAACAGTTATGAGCCCAATTAGGAAGAATTTTTAATTTTTATTTGCATTGTCGTTTTAAGCGATGGTTTGCAATTCCAATCACTCATTATCTGATAATTTTAGAGCTACAAGTCGGATCAAATAAAAATTGGGTAATTTTGTATAAAATCATAAGATCATCCCTTCACTAAGATTCACTAATCGCGTGAAAATCGATTAAGCATTCTATAAGATGTCGAAGTAAAGGTGTAACATTTTTTATTTCATTAATAATTTATGAGAATCTTTTTAGAAATCGAAGTGCGATATGGAGTTGTTGATCACTATTTCTGGCAGTTTCAGAACCGATAAACGATGACCGATATAACTGAAATAAGTTAATTCGGTCATCGACTATCAAAATGAAAAAATGACCCAATTTAAAGGAAATCACTAATTTGTATTTTTTGCTTCCAGCACCCACACACATACACATTGTATCATAATGTATTTTAATACCAGAACCAAGGGGTTCTGGTATTCTCCACTTCAAATTTGTTTTCGTTCTGTACTACCGACAAATCTTCTAATGGTAGATAAAGTTAAATTCAGATTAACTTCAAATTAAAGAACTAATCTTCTTTATTATCAACAATAAGGCATTGGTTTAATACTGTAGCAATTCAAATTCATTTCTCAGTTATCATTGAAATTTGGTTGCTTGAAAATATAGCATTGAACCGATTTTCAAGAACGCAGTCTCATAGCTTACTATTGAATTTTATTGCATGCGACTTACTGTTCAGGAATTACAGGGTAATATGTGTAAAATAATTAAAATATTTGAATTCAATTTTCTCGGAGATTGCTTAACAAATTTCCACGAACTAAGGCGCAAATAAAAAGACTTTTGAAATTCCCGAATTTTATACAGATCTGACTTCCGATTCTGGAATTACAGCACGATAAGTGGATTTTTTTTTCAATTTCATGGGCATTTTCCCACATGTGATGATGATAAGAGGTGCAAATTTCATGAAACTGATTGATAAATTCTTCTACTAATTTGAAAAGTTACTGTGCAATTGAATCCGGATCCGCCGGTTCCGGAATTTCAAGGTGAGTGTCAAAATTTTAAAATCGTCATATAAAAATTGGTACACACTGGTACGTGCAAGTATGAAAGAAGAAAACACAACACCGCCTCTACGATCGATGAACACAACGATTTTGTGCACGATATACAGAAAACGAAAGCCGACACCGTATTTCGGTTATGAAGACACAACCAAATCCAATGGCACCGAGCACACATGTTCTCTACGATGGGAAAAAAATTAAATTTCAGCTACATCAAACTTTTCGGGATACTTTTGGGAGCCATCTGGATTGCTCTCCAGTGAACCTTGGGATATGCAAGATATTCTTTTCTGAGACATTTTATATTGAAGCAATGTTTATTGAGAACCTACAGGGTTTATTGAGCAGGGAGGTTCCCTGATACCACGCTTGAACGATATTCGACGTGTGGGTCGGTGCCCCGTTCTGTTGAAATACATCATTTCCGTAGAAGTTCCGAAGTGCCGGGTCCACTACCTTCTCCTCGATCTCATAGTATGCAGCTATAATTTCCACGTTCCCATGTTTGGATGCGGTACCCCAAACCATTTCCGACACGACCCTGTGGAATCGTGGGATGGTTGGCTCTTTCAGTTTCATTAAATTTGCATTGTAGTCGTTGTTACCCCGTGAAATTTGCATTTCTTGTACGGCAGTCACGATCGACACATCTAGCTTAGGAGCAGCCTTCCGGATCGAGCGGTTTAATGTCAGATGAACCCGCTCCTTCACCACCTTGATGGCTGCTGGCGCCTACGTCGAACGCAACCATCCGAATCCAGCACGGTTCATGGTCGAATCCGTCTCCCAGTACCGACGGAAGGTGGTATAGATGAAAGATGCTTAACCCCGTGGTAATTCAACCGCCGAACCACAACAAATGACAGCAAATTGAGACCGTGCGCATAGGTTAGGCTTTATACGAGGCTAAATCTGACACCAAGGCCAATACACAGAATACACATAGTTCGTACCTACTCAACGATGAAAGGCTTTATTTGAATTTATTGAGCACTCTGTACAGTCTAAAGAAACCAACAAAAACCTGTTTTAATCCACCTAGTGGTGTAATGATATCTTTCTCATATCAATCATACTATCATATATAATACTGTGGTATTCTTCAAAATAATTTTCTTCGATTTTTAATACAATAACCGGAATCGGTTTGTTTGACCGTCTACTGATAAAAACTATCAATTGGAGAAGATTTGAGTTCGATTTAGAAAACTTTTTACGGTTTTCCGCCCTTTTCAGTGGTGGTATAAATTTTTAACACACTTTACCCTATACTGCCGGATTCGGAAGTCAGATCCGAATGAAATTCAGGAATTATGTATGGAACTACAAGACCTTTCATTTGAACCTAAGTTGGTGGAAATTGGTGGCGCCATCTATGAGAAAAGTTAGAACACATATTTTCATTTTTTTGCACATTTTACCCCATAACTCCGGAACCGAAAGTCGGATCCAAATAATATTCAGGAATATTGTATGGGACTACATCTTTCATTTGAATCTAAGTTTGTGAAAATCGGTTCACTGGTATATCTAGCGGGTCGCTTTTTATGTCCTCAAAGTAACGAAGGGGTCTAACCGAACCAATCAACATAATACGGCTAAATACCACATCCGAGAGATGTAACGCGAGTGATTGGTGCAGCCGAATTGCATTGTAATGGACGACGAGACGTAGATTAAAATGGACACCAAGCAGATCCCCGGCCTGGAGTTTTTCATTTGCAAGTCCCGGCTGGAAGTTTCGGAAGAAGCAGGTCGAATAATCGGTCAAGAAACACTTGGTGTGGCATGCGATTTGTGAGTGCGGTAAATCTAGCAAGCCGTACATAAACTAGCACAATAAACGTAGCCTGTGGTATGTCCTCTTGTGCCACAAAGGTGCTACTCTGTTTTGGCAGAATCTGGCATCGTTCCATTACGCGAAACCGGTGATAAAATAATACGAAGCCAACGATATTGCTTTTGTACCAAAGGAGGCATATCCGTCAAACTCGCCAGAATTTCGCCCAATTGAAAAATGCGATTTGTGGGTGCGGTTCGGGCCTTTACCCTAGGACAGGAAGTTGGTTGAATTTAATCTTGTAATTTACAATATATTGTTATCTCACATTTACAAAATGCACATACCTAAAGCAAATGAATAATTTAAAATAGTTCTGGGTCACACGTTAACTAATACATAAATTAAAAGTATTTGCCTAAAAATAAATAATTTTTTTTGAACGAAACAAATGGCTTGAAATCACTCTCCGATACCGATACCAAATAGTTTCAGAATTTTCTCAAAACGATATGCTTTCTTCGCTGCGAAAACTCAAACCGATCAACAAGTTTGTTTTCTCAAGATAATAATCTTTGCTTTGTCACGATTCCGCAGTGAGTCAATCGAAGGACTTTCGCACAGAGAAGGATATCCTCGAGTGGGTTCTTGTTTATCATTTCTAAAAAGTTTATCCTCTCTAGGAGAAGAACTGCCCAGTGGAATGTAACGTTCGTAATCGTACTGGGACGAACCCGTAATCTTTTGCCTAGGTTCTTTTGAATATCGACCTCTTTTCGAAAATTGATTGAGCGCGGGCGGCATTGAGGTAGCAGTCAGTCTATTATGAATATTATTCAATAAATTCAGGCCATAAACTTCAACAAATAAAAAAAAGTCAAACGAAGTGAGAATACCCCAGAAAATAAGTGAACAGGATATCTCCTCCCTTCTTTTGTCAACTGACTCGGTTTTTCGAACTGTGGTCCAGGGAGAGGAAAACGTTTTATGGATCAAGATATTTGGCACAATAAAGGAATGGTGGACCTTTTATTTATGTTGGAGTGGGATTTTCTGCTTAGCTTTCTTCACCTAGTCGAAAATCGAAGGAACAAATCTCCTCTCTAATCTTTCTACGCCAAGAGTGCTACCACAAAACGGCACTTTTTTGGTTGAGTGAGTGGATTACGGGCGAGGTTGTAGGGGGTGACAGAGTGTTGCGACACATACAGGCGCTTCCCGCTTTGACTGCTTCTGTTGGCCTTTCCCTCAAGGCGCCGTGTCGTTGGGCGATTGGTAGATTCCTAGCACCACTTCAGCAAGACTCAATTCAGTGCTTATTGCACTGTAATAAAATTGCGTTATAGGAAATTCACTTACAAAGAGATTGTTTCTCATTGTACACGGCCAAGACCGGCGGAAAGTGGAGGTAGAATTTATGACTTTCAGTTACTCGTGGTAGAGAACAATAGAAAGATCTCATTTGTAAACAAGCTTGTAAAATATATTTGCCTTTTCCCGATGAAAAATATAATCATTCGTCGTCGGGGAATCGCATTATCCAGTGCTGTCAAGGTTATTGATTGTTTGTTGTTTATGTTTTTCTCTTTTATGATCCACTTGACGTTGGTTAACTTCACGCCAAATCGCTGTTTGGAATCATTTATTTTGGTTATAGAGAGGATTCAAACAATTCTGGTACAATATGGCTATACAGTATTATGACGGTTCGAGTCTATTTCGATGCATTGTTGATAAAAGTGTGACGATTCTAGTAGTAATTCATGCAGCAGAGTATGCATCGAATTGATTATTATTTCATCATATTTATTCATTAACGTTGAAATAAGGTGCAATCGCAAAAAAAAATGATTCCATTAATCCATATATAGGTAAGCAAAGCCTTGGCTCTACGTTCCATTTGTGGAATTTTTCTGTTTCAACAGATTCCGATACCGATTTATAGCGTACAAAACTATTGCATGGCTGGTGCGAGGATCCTACCCACACTAAAGTGAATGATTTGAATTTTCAGTTAAAATTTGGCATTTCGATAGTTTTTTTATTTGAATAGTTAAATTTAACTGAAACTACGGACCAATTCAAAGTTTGACGGATGAAAAGTTACCTGGGTTTATTTTACACTGAAAATAAAATGATTACAAGTAGTAGGATAATTACAATACAGAGAACTTCGAGAAAAACTAACAGCGTTTGATAATGTGTTGAAACTTTTTATTTAAGCAGTTTTTTTTCGGAAAGTTACACAGTAATTAATACTTGAAATTTGATTTTTTGCAAGATTTTTTTCAGTGTCGGAAAATAACTATCGTACTGTAAAAAATAACTATGATCGCGAGCACGGTTGTTTTGGATAACAATAACGGTTCGATTGTGAAATTTGAACCAAAAGTTTAAATAATTCGCTAGGTGGTTCACAGTCAAAGAATCCGGAGGTCTAACATACGACAATTGACTTGTGAGGCCCTTGCCCTATGCATTAAACCGCGAACCCGGAACAATTCATATAAAGGTAGCGATGACCATTTTCAAGGTGCCATTTAAAACCGTTTCTACTGTTTCGGCTGTCAATTTTTGTTTACGTATTTTGCATCATGATAGGTATAGCATTTTTAATTGGAAGTAACACAACACGTATTGTATGGAAATGTTTGTGCTAAGTGCACATGACCTAGGACATGACAATTCGGAAATATCGGACTCAATTTACGAAACTTTCATCACTTGCTTGGCTGAACAAGCGCAGGTTTGACTAGTGGCTAGCGACATATTGGAGACCACACACCTGGAAAAAAAATGTGTAAATTGTAAAATATTCGAGCATAAAAAATGATTCATTTTTGCCCTTCTCATATAGAAAGGTTATGCAATCAATGTGAAAACCGCCTTTTGAACTGTAGTCCGGAGGACCGAGTGTCATATACCATTCGACTCAGTTCGTCGAGTACGCTTAATGTCTGTATGTGTGTATTTGTGTGTATGTATGTGTGTGTATGTATGTATGTAACATTTTTTTGCACTCACTCTTCTTGGAGAACCGATTTTCATAAACTTAGATTGAAATGAAAGGTCTTGTAGTCCTACACAAAGTTCCTGAATTTTATTCGAATCCGACTTCCGGTTCCGGAATCACAGGGTGATATGTGCAAAAAAATGAAAATAAGTGCACTTACTTTTCTCAAAGACGGTTTAACCGATTCTAACAAACTTAGATTCAAATAAAAGGTACAATTGACCTTTATAAAGCTCCTGAATTTTATTTTGATCCGACTTCTGGTTCCAAAGTTACAGGGTGATTAGTGAAAAAAATATTATTTCAAATTACTTCCTTAGTTTTCTCAGAGGTAGCGTGACCGAGTTCAACAAATGTAGATTCAAATGAAAGGTCTCATGGTTCCATACAAAACTTCTAAATTTCATTCAGATCCGACTTCCTCTTCCGGAAGTATTAGTTGAAGTGTACTAAAAATTGAATACCGTCACTTGAAGCGGCGAAACAAAACACGAAAACGAATTTCTTAACTTGCCTCGAAACTACTCCAATCGGTAGCCTTTGTTAGTAGACAACCAAACAACTCGATTCTCGGTTTCTGATTCACCGGAAATAAAACGTAAAATAATTTTTAAACTTGCTTCAAAACTATTCCAATTTGTAGTCATTGTCAGTAGACGGCCAAATATTAATTTGGCTTTCCTTGCTCTTGGGTTTTTGATGAACGACCAGAAATAATACCCATAGGCTCAAAAATGGATCCCAGTCACTTTTCTCGAGGCAACTTCGATCACACCGGTTCCCAGATTCCGGTTTCCGGAAGTACCTGCAATACTGGAACTCTTTTCGTTCCTTCTTTTGAGAATATGTGAGATATGAGAAAGGCATCAATACACAACTAGGAGGATTAAAACAGGTTTATATAATTGATATAACACATGTTCAATGTATTTGGACATATTTTAAGTGTCTCCTGAAAACTTCATACATGTGAGTTTATGCGCCTACTTGAAAGGCTGAGCATTTTGATACATATTCAACTCTTTCATGTAAAGTTATATAATTTTAAGAATTAAGGTCTTGCGTGGATTTGTTTCTCCTGAAAATTTCATAATTATTTGCTGTTCAGTTACAAATCAGTAGTCGTTAAGTTACAATGTCAGTCGGGAGTAACTTGCCTTCCCATAACAAAACCCTATTTTAATCCACCTAGTGGTGTAATGATGCCTTTCTCATATTACTCATTATATCATAAATGTAACAGTGAAATTCGCAAAAACAACTGTTTGTTGAATAGCAATAGGAAAATTTGTTCGGACCTAATCTCGCAAACTCTATAAATCCTGTTTAACCTGTAGTTCCGCAACCGATAGTAGTATCCACAACAAATTAAACAATTCCGTATGAAACTGTAAGACTTTTCTTCTGAACCTATAAGTTTGTGAAAATCGTTTTGGCAATCTCCAAGAAAAGTGAGTGAGATCCTTTTTGCAGTTTTCAATCACTATTTCCAATTCTTCCGAAACCGGATTCAGATAAACAGAATAGCCGAAGTTGGTTCGTTTGCTACTAAAAAATACGACCTACAAATTGGAGCAGTTTTGATCGTAGTTAAACCTATACTTACTATCTCATGCTCTATTTCGATTAAACCAATTCTGTTACTTCTGCATATGTAAGTCAAGCTAAACAGCATGAATCAGCAGCATAACACATGTAGTAGGATTTTTATTATTATTATTATTATTATTATTATTATTATTATTATTATTATTATTATTATTATTATTATTATTATTATTATTATTATTATTATTATTATTATTATTATTATTATTATTATTATTATTATTATTATAATTATTATTATTATTATTATTATTATTGACATCACTACACAACGTGTACGAAATAGAACAAAGCACGCCTTGTTCGCTTCTGTGTTTTCTTCTTCTTTCGGTGTTGTACATATTGTCACTCTACATGGCGATTTGAAAACTTTGACACTCATCGCCCTGAAACTGCGGAACCGGAAGTCGGATCCGGATGAAATTTCACAGTAGGTTTAAAGATAGTATGAACTTTAATTCAAATCAAGATTTGTGAAAATCGGTTCAAACATCGCAGAGAAATTGAAGTGAATTTACTTTTAGGAGTTTTTCTTCTCCACTTTCGGTGCTCTCGGAATAGGAAAAGAGGGAATCGGTAGTGCCGAATAGGAAAAGAGGGGATCGGTAGTGCAGACAGTTTTATGGGATTTGTACCTGTTTTTAGCCATCGTTCGTGGAAAAATACTAATAAAATTAGTAATTTTCCACTTATCACACTTTAGTTCCGGAACCGGAAGTCGGATCCAGATAAAATGTTCTACATATTTTTAGTAATTATAAGACCTTTCGTTTGAATCTTAGTTTGCGAAAATCGGTTGAGTTGTTCCAGAGATAATTGAGTGTAAACTTTTTCTCAAATTTTCACATATTACCATATAACTCCGGAACCAGAAGTCGCATTCAAATGAAATTCAATAGCAAGCTATGGGACCATAATACCTTTTATTTGCATCTTAGTTTGTGAAAATCGGTTCAGCCATCTCTGAAAAAAGTGAGTGCATATTTTTTTCATTTTTTTTGTACATATCATCCTATATCTCCGGACTCGGAAGTCGGATCGGAATGAAATTCAATAGCTGGGACTATGAGACCTTTCATTTGGATCTTTGTTTGTAAAAATCGGTTAAGCCATCTCTGAGAAAAGTTAGTGCATATTTTTGTTACATACCCACACATACACACACACACGGACACATACACACAGACATTTGCTCAGTTCGTCGAGCTGAATAGAATGGTATATGCCTCCGGACCTCGGTTAAAATGTCGATTTTCACAGTGATTGCATAGCCTTTCTATATGAGAAAGGAAATTTTCGTTTTAATCTAAGTTGTTTCTGTTCAATCATAAGAAAAATGATTTCAGGTTTTAGTTAATTGTACATATTGAACTCAGCACTTGGTGTGTTGTTTGGTTTTCACAATGTTTGTAATCATTTATCTCTGGACAATCTGCTTTGATGAAAATTGATACCACACTCTCAAATACGCTCGAAATAATTCCTACTGTCGTTCCTCAAGGAAGTCACTTGGGGCTGCTAAAATTTGCTTTATTCAACAACGATCTTTTCAATCGCATAAAATCAGAATAAAATCTACGCTGCTGATCTGAATATCTTCTGCTCTATTACTCCAAGTCTTGATTCTGCAGTACTTCAAGAAAACAACACCGATAAAAATAGTTTGTGAATTTACATTTATTTTCATGCACATATTTGGAGCAGGCAATTGAATGGAAATTTACATTACCAAACGAAGCGGTTTGTATATATACAGTCTTGTTCAATGAAAAACTAAATGAATTTTAATGTAATTTTACATCATTAAATTGATGTCTATTTCATAGTACTATCGGTTGACATGTCGTGTAAATTTCATCTTTTCTTTCTGTGAAGTTTTGATCAATGTTGTTGGTGGAATGGCAAGCTGCTCAATACAAGTTAAAGTAAGATCACGAGCTTGAGGCAATTGCTAGTTTTTCTTTGTTTTAAATATATTCTTTGAGACCATGTCATCGAAATCGTAGATTTCAGTTGCAGATTAGGTGTGCTATTGGAGAGCAAATTTAGCTTTTACGACAGAATTGCATCAATTACGACTAAAGTATTTTCAACACCGGGATTTCTGAAACAGCACGGAACGACCGAAATCAGCTCTGCGCCTAATTCGTATTACTGTTTTTGAATTAGTTGATTTTAACAACAAAATTTCCAAAATAACTATAAAATTAGTTAAAATTTAGAATTTACTGTGCTGAAAAAAACTCTTACTTTTAGAGAAAGTGTTTAGTTAGCGAATATTCTGGACACAAACCAGCAATATTTCAATCCAACACGAAATTCTCATTGACAACTAATTTCGTTATTAAAATCAGAAACTTTGATTCTATTTATCTATCACCGTCATTACTGAAGGACAGCAGTGTCAAACCAAACAATCCATTAAAAAGCTAAAAGGGACAGTCTTGTTGAAACTGCTCGCAAATTGTTTAGATGTTTTTCGCATGTGTTACGATATATCCTTATATAATTTTCTAAACCGATATGTAAAAATGACGTAAACTGTTAGTGGAAAGTGTATTTATTCAGAATTTGTGCGCAGTTAAAGCGATTGTGGGTAATAATGTTTTTACGCGAAACAGTGAAGTGAGTTTCGAATGTTGCACTCTAACTGTGCACGTCAAATGATGTTTTTTTTTGTATCTTCTCATTCCGGGCTACGCCGTCCGGTGTACTACTTGTATTCGGTTTTTGTTTTCCGAGTGCTCAAAGTTTTCAGTGAGAGAGTCGATTTCGCGAAGTCGAATGAAGAAAACAGCGATTTAGAAGTAAAATTTTCAAAAAGAAGTTTATGTTTCGCTTATGTCTTTTTCTCCAATACAACATCGTATTTATACCTGCAAGTATAGAAAAGATAACCGCGACTGAAATTTTTTTCGGTAGTAGTGTGCCATCTAGTGGCTAGTAGTCATTACGGTGTTGACGAGCGCCATATAACTGCTAATTGCAGAAACCAATTCAACCATTTATGTTGGTTGAAAACAACGTTTTATTTCTCTAATTCAACTAAAAAATTATTTGAATGGATATGAAGCGTGCCTTAGCTAAGAAATGACAGCACGTTTAATTGGTGAATTCAACTAAAAAAATAGCCATTTCAACAAATATTTTATTATTATTAAGAAAATTAGAATTAAAAAATCTAAATTAGCAAAAGTAAGATTTTTTTAGTTGTCTCAAAAAATAACTAACTAAAATCAGAAAATCAACTAATTTTTTCGCCAAAATGCTAATTTCGGTCTTTCCGTGAGGTCATTCAAATGATTCCTACATACTGAAAGTTTTCTACTATGCCCCAATGCGAAGTCAAGAGTATGTTTTAAGTGCTTTCTGATTTTATTTAAATTAAAATTTAAGCATTCTAAGTAATGAAATGGCCAAATTTTTCTCTATTTCTATAGAATAGATAGTTTCTTCACATTTATCGTTTAAGTATGATTTCGGGCTTATGGCCGCGACAACTATTTTTCTCCGAGGTCATTCTGGAGGTTCAATTTTCGACCACCTTTTCAAGCATTTGAGAGCGTATTTCAGCAATGACACGTTGAATATTGGTTTCCAAAGCATCAATCATTGCTGGTTTATTCACATGAACCAATGACTTAACGTATAAAATAATCAAGCGGCGTCAAATCACACGAACGCGGAGGCCAATTTACCGGTCCATAAACAGTTTCAATTGAGCACTGATTTTGAAAAAAAATCCACGATTTGGAAGCGTTGTTCTGGAGCTAACCTATTCATGATGATTTGTTAAACAATACTGCGAAGAGACATTGTCAAAACAACTTTCAGAAAATAGAGAAATCACTGTTGAAAAAAACAAATCTTTAAAAACACTCGTCATTTTGGATAACGCTGTACAAGTGTGGGCGCCACAATACGACTTTCGAAGCTACGGATTGGAGCGCGTCCAAAAATGTTTTGCTCGATTCGCTTTGAGAAAACCACTATTGAACGAGCCATTCAAATTAACACATTGGAATCCTGTCGTACTTTTTCACCAGGAATGTTTATCTATGACATGCTATCGAATAATATTGACTGTTCAAAAATCCTATCCCGTCTCGACGTATATGTTCCTGACAAAATATTCGTACGGTATGCGCCGAAAATTGAAATAAATGAATATAAATAAATTCAGTCAACAGTTTCAATTACCAATTTGAAAGCGATTTCAAAACCGAGGCCAGAATGATAAAGCGTCCCATTCTTGAAAATTGTCTCACTTGAGCACTATTTTTCATAAATTTTAGAGATAAAGAGATCGTTCATGAATTCATTTCACTTTTATTGTTTTTCTCTCAACATCAGTATTTGAATCGTAGTCTGGAGCAAAATTAGGAAAAACATTTTCATGTATTGTACGTTATTATTTCGTTTTAGTATCAATATTGCATTGGAGTGATTATAGGAAATAAGTGCGGCGTCTTACTCTGAGCTTTTTGCGGTATCTATAACCATTGTAGGTGATAGACAATTATAAAATATTTGATTGTAAAACAAACTCATTTTATCTATACTGGTCCTCGATTTCCGGTCAAAAATATCTCAAAATAGGACTTACATCGATTCTTCAAATATGATTGGGCCGATTACCACAAACGTTCATTCAAATGAACCGTTGAATTTTACCCGAATCCGACTTGCAGTTCCTGAAACTTTTTAGTCGATTCTTAAGTGTACAGGCAATTGTGGATAGTGCTACGATTCAGTTAAAACTAACCATCCTTCATGTGAAAGCTAGAACATACGACAACTGGATTGGGAGGAACTACTCAAAACGATACCTAGATGCAGAGATATGATGATACATCAGAATGGATCATTGGAATTCGATTAAGCTAATACCTGAGTCAAGCATTTTCGTGTATGAACAACACAGTTGAGTCGAAAATTCTGAAATAGAACTTACACAGATATCTTAAACAAGACTGAAGCAATTTCCACAAACTTACATAAAAATGAAAAGTCTTATAGTGCCATAGTTTGCAAGTGACTTCCGGAATCACATGATGATGAGTATTGAAAATTTCGTGGCGTCGAATAAATTGAGTTTATAGCGTCGATGCAGAAAACATAACAAGTCTTCCAAACTAAGCGTAACGAGACGTTATTTCTGTTTGTAGATCTCGTAGTGTTAGTAGGATCGTAGCACCAGCCATGCAATGGTACTGTACACTCTGAATCGGCTACAAAGTCTGTTGAAACAGAAGGTCAAATTCCACTACAGGAATGTAATACCATGACAGATCTCGTTAGTTGATGACCAACTAAATTTTTCTTTGTTATACTGATCACCGAATTAGAGTTTTGGGTATGTCGATCGAATATAGTCGCTGAAACTCTACTCACTTAAAAAAACCTGTGATTTTACATCTTATTAGATGCAGATAAATGGAGCGTCGCAGTTCACTCAAATTTATGTGGCAGAACATTTATTAATAATTGGATCGCAAGTACGTCTGTTAATCGACTCAGCCACAGAAGCACACATCTGCTTGGCAGGTAAAAGGTACATTTAAATTCATACAGTCGCACTCGCTAGCAGAACGCAAGTTACAGTCAAATCCAGTAAAATTCAAGCCAATCCCATATTAAGTCATTATAAATGAATATTTTCGTCATTTGACAAATTAGGTTTTTATGAATTACATCGTATGAGGGATTAAGTCACCTGCAAAATTGATTTTTCTTTTGGTGTGTCTTTGCATTATGTCCATCCAATAAGATGTAAAATAACAGGGTTTTTTTAAGTGTGAATGATTGAATAATTGTGAATAACTGCAAAAGTGTACTCGAAAATATTTTGTGTTTAACTTTTTATTGAACCATTTAAAGAATAATGTTTACATGAGCCAAATTTCGTCACAACTCATCAAGTAATCGGAATGGTTTCCAAGTAAAAGGGGGATCGACAAAAAAATACGGACGCGGTCATAAGCAATCTAGGTCAGTCACATAGGTGGATCGTGAAACAGTTGGGACATGGTCAAGAAGGCCAATTCTTCGGTCTGGTTTGCCCAACAGACAATACAGCGGGCCGGATTTAATGTTTTCAAGGTTACTAAGGGGTCTTATTGTACCAATAAACAGAACATGAATAACAAATTACGCGCTAGGAAGCTGTATCGCGAGAATATGGTGCGGCCGAAATGCATCGTAATGGACGACTAGACGTACATTAAAGAAGACGCCAACCATATCCCTGACTAGAAATTTTTTCTCGGCAATTTCCGCCTGAATATTCCGAAGAAGCTCCGACAAATTTGCCAAAGAGTACTTGGTGTGGCAGGCAATCTGGAGGTGCGAAAATTTTACCAAGCCTTACATAACTCTCGGCAGCATCAAAGGTCAAATATATTTGAAAACAAAAACCTTCAGAAGCACCTGTTTCTCTTTTTCTGGTTTACGAAGATATCTCTATTTTGGGGGGCTCTGCCATCGTGCCATTAGGCGAAATCGTTAATGAAATGGTATGAAGCTAACAATGTTGGTTTTGTGAAAATGGAGGCAAGTCCGCCAAACTCGCCGGATCTTCGCTCAGTAGGAAAATTATTCGCGATTATGATGGGCTAGCTCCGGTAAACAGGGAGTGTCTTCAAAAAACGACAAGGATTTGTATTGCATATGATTTAATGGATAGCGTTGAGCTCATGTGCGGGCATATTTTCTGTTGCATTTTTTTCGAGTGCAGTCTTTATTACAAATTATGGTTGTACTCAGATAAAAACATCTTAACACATTATTCAAAATCGATATGGTTATATAGTATCCTTGATTAGCAATTTCGCATTTTGTTAAGTGTCACTTATTTACAGTATAACATAGGAATGATATTAATTTGACGGTTAGGCCAATTAAACCGACCATATCATCTAGAAATGTATTCACTCGAGTGCAAGAGTATCACCCGAGTAAACCTGATCGAGTTGACGGGAAAAGTTGAGCGAAACCGCATCAAAAAGAAATCATAAAATTTACACGAACCAAGGTAAAAGGCGAACCAAAATCCCTTATTCCGTTTAATTAGCAGCTGCCATACGCCAAAAACGAAGCATCCTTTCATCATCAACATCGTCAGCATAAAGCTTGAGAGCGACGACGTCACCTAAATCCCCTTGCCAACACCGACGACCGAACAGATTGTGGCTAAGGTGCTAACGTTTTGGGGTGAACGAAAAGAGGGTTATGCAGCGTACACAACCCAATTACTGAATCCCACCGGTTCCCGTTATTGCGCGGTGTATACCGACCTTGTCAGTGATTTTTCTCTGCTGGATTGAAACGCCGTTAAAATTTCATAGCAAAACCACCCATCGTGGGTGAGCCGCAGCGGTTTTGAACCAGAAATTATAAACGAAGAGCTTACAATTTGAGGAGAAACAGAAAGTTTTTGATGAAATGAGGTTTATATAATAAGGTATGTTTTAATGTTTTTCGATGAAAAGTTATCAAGAAGATAAAATCTTTTAGGAAGAATAAATGGTGTGAATTCAAACCGTTATATTTTATTTTGTTCATTAAGAGTCATCTTGAAATATGAAATATGACGATCCTCTTGAATCAAGAGTCTTGATGTCTCGAATCCTGGTCAGAGTTCGTAAAAACACCCTGAAAAGAATGATTAGTTTAATTTCGATTTTCAACTATTGATAATTTGGTTGTATTTGATAAATAAAGTTACGTTCCAAAATAAATATTGAAAGAAAAAAATCCTAAAGTTTGTATGACACTGGGACGTATCACTTTATCTATATATATATAAAGAAAGATGTAAGTTTGTATGTTTGTAACGGCATAACTCCAAAACTACCGAACGGATTGCCACCAAACTTAACACAGATACTCCTTGCTCTTCAAAGATAATCCAAAAAGTATTTTATAAGGGATGGAGCGTAGCAAGTGTCCCTAACAGGGGGATAATGACAAAATTTATCCAATTTGACGAGAATCGATACTTTTTTTAAGACCACATATACTTTTTGAGCCACATCGATATGAATGTAAGGGTATTAGTGAGGAGTGGTTGTAGTAAGTGCCTTTTCAAAGGGGGGTGTAATGTTTCTAACGGCATAACTCCGGAACTACTAAGCGGATTGCTATCAAACTTGGCACAGGAACTTTTTGCTCTTCAGAGGTGCTTCAGATTTCAACCAATTTTACCTCATTTGAAAGCTACTATTAGGATTTCGAAGATTCACTGTCTGTCACTTTTAGTTCCGGGGAAATTATTATATAAGTGACGTAATCGACGAAGCGGTATTTTTCTCCCCATTTAATATTGTCAGAAAGTGACTAATGATCAAGTTAAAATCGATAGTTGCTGATACTTTTAGTTTCGGAAATGTTGTTGATAAAGCGACGTAGGTGCTGAAGCACATTGTTGTGATCTACCAGAATCAATTTATGTCCAAAACTAGCTCAAATTTGTGCATTATTGCAGCCACGTTATCCTTCAGCTCCTTTCTCACTTTCCGAAGAAACACAGTGTGTGTGGTGTTGTTAGATGACTAGAGGTTCCTACTTAACCCTTTCTTTAAGAGGCCGTCGTTTATCATTCTGTTTGTTCGGATTTTCGGACAAAGCCATCCTTATAGCAGCCCTATTTTCAATAGCGGCAGCTTAAAGCTGTAAAAATGGTTTATTTGAAATATACTCTTTATTTTATACCAATATGCTTACATATTTTGTTTCTCCTGTCTTCTCAGAATAATTCATTTAATCCATTTCCTGTCATTAAGAATAATGCATTTAATGCATTTCAATAGTTCAAACTAACCTTAAATGATTTCAATGAATAGTAGCACAAATCTTGTGCCACATGGAAAAAGTGTGCTCCGAAAGCTCTCCTGTATCCAAAAATTACTTGCCAATGTATGAATTGAAATAAATCTAACTAATTTTCTTGACTGAGAGTTCTCTCCGCCTCTATCGACTGACAGTTCTCTCCGAACTTAGCCAAGGGAATCTCCGCAGCTAACGTCTACCCAGTGTTATTTGTCGTGGGCGTCGTTTTCGCAACACTGTTACTTATTCCTCTTTTCCTGTTAGCTGACACACTCTTGCGCGTTCTCCTGTTTCTTTGGGTCGTGAGGCACTTTTTTCTCTGAACGAGCATTTCGACGTCTCTTCGGCGTCTTTCGTGATTCGGTCGATGTTTGTTCCGTGACTTTTATCGAAATATTTAGCACTAATCAGAATGAATTTCCGGAAACGGAAATCGGTTCCAGCTCAATTTAAGCGGAACAATTGGAATTATACAAACTTTCAAATAAAACTAAGTTCCTGAAAATCAGTTCGAGCTCTTCTGACCGCTATTTCCACGGTTTTTTTAAACTGCATATCGGAGACCAATGTGGACTTTGATTGGCCATCAGACTTTTAGATTTTACCGATCTTGAATCCTGATTCAAAAGAAATATACCACCCTAAACAGCTCGTAACTTCTTAAGTAAGATTAAAAAAATCTATTGCACTGTATGAAACAAAACTACTTATCACCTAAGTATCTAAGTTTGTGAAAAATCGGTTCTGCTCTCTCAGAGAAAATTAAGCCCTTCGTTAATGCAGTATCCAGTGTTGGCACTGTTGCGTATTCAGTCTGTATTTCGCTGCAAAAGTTATCTACGAAAGTTCAAATGTAAAACTCTAATATAAATATTAACGGTGCAAGAGGTCTGACAAAGCTTTTTTTATGTGCTAAAAAATCGAAGAAAATTTTTTCACTTGAAGTTATTATCTGGTATACTTCGAACTAAAAAATACGCAAACAGGTTCCACCAAAATATATTGCCTTTACCTTTGTGGTTAAAATAATTTAGCATAATGAATGCTAGTTTTTTCATGTTTGTTAAATCTTATTGTTTATCATTCAAATCTAGCAGACACAGGCAAGTTTCTATAAAGAGATACGAGAGTTTGATTATTCTATCTAAATTGAAAATAAATGTGCTTAATCGAAACTGATCGCAATCAACTTAGGAGCCTTTTCCAATTAATCATCTCCACCAAAGAACTCGATATCTGTTGGTTCATTAGAAATACTTAACATTCAGTCAAAGAGAGGACAAAATTGAGCTTCATATAAATCTGTAACAAACGAGAGTCAATGAAATGGTAGAAAGAAGGAGCTTCCAAATTAGTGCGCGTGGTGAAGAGATGAATGTGCTCTGTCGAGGTGATTTATTACGTTCTATAAATATTATTGCAACAGTTTCCCATTTATCGAGCGCTTTTCTCCTTGGCGAGATAAACATTGTTATGCCGTTCAAATTTTCACATGATGCCGAGTGATACAAAAACTGTTTTTGTATTACACTAGACTAGCAAGAAAAACGGCTACGGCAAAGATTCAATTTAATCGAAATGAAAGGAGCACGGTACGTGCTCAAACCTTTCACAAGCACGATCATCTCATTTTATTTGCTTTCTCCTAATTTTGTACGATAAGGAGCTGCACGAAGAAAATGAATTAGGTTTTTTTTCGGATCCTGTCTTACTTTCGGATTTTCGTGAAATTGTTGAATCGCGTGATGCTGTCCATTTCTGGTGCTGTGATGACTGCTCTCCAAAAAAGGAACAACACATACACTGATGAACAAGACGAGATGAATAAGAAAAATGGCAGCCCGCTATCTCATCTTTATGAATGTTACAAATCAGGCAAATGCTACCATAATGTAACAACGTGAAAGATTGAGTTTGCATGATATTTAATGCATGAGTACTGAGCATCAATTATTATTATTATTTTTATTATTATATCTCTTTTTTCGCTCTGGATTCAACCGCAGTAGTGAGTATCAATTTATTCGAATTCAAATAGGTTTACCATGGCGAGAATCTGTTATTAGCTTTCATCAAGCATGAGTGATAAACAGATGGGTTATATTGTTCACACTATTGTGTAAAGGATCTTGTATAAGACGAATAAAATATATAAAAAACGGTTCTGGTTTAAAACTCTCATTTATAAATCTCCCTCGAAAATAACCGCAAAACAGCGTTGATTGGCAGTGTGGTCTGCAATATTCCAGAGTTATGTGCGAATGATGCTGCATATGAACAAACTTTTTTAGTTTTTAACGAGCTGATTTCTGACAGAGAATGAAAGTAACATTTCGCACAACAGGATCATATCCCATTGTTTCCTTAGTGAAAATTTATTACCAAGCACACCTGTTTCTTTCACCACAGAGTTCGCATGTCTGAGGTAAACTTTAAAAAAGAAGCAGCAGGTAGTTTTTTGCTGTACTCCATCGATATTACTTTTTCCATGAGATTAATAATAATTTTCATAAACCGTAAAAGTTCCATTTGAAAATATTACAGTTTATTGCTGTCTACTGAGATTGATGAAGACTGATGAAGGAGCGAATTTTTTGACAGAGATAATTATTACTGAAGTGGGTAACATTGAACCACTCGAACAACATCTCATTCAGATCTTTGCGTAATGGGTTAAAACCCCAATACCACCAACCCCCAAACCCCCCCTGCGCACGAGCTTGGCTACGTGATCCGGTCATTTATAGAACCCATGAAAATTTAACCAAACGACGTAGTATCGACTGTTTGACTTTAAAGGAAAGTTTTTCTATTCCCTGAAAAGGCCTGCACCAAAAATAGAAACAAAATGGCACAAATTTCACCATCCTAATTCAACTTACTTTGCTGCCGATTCTCGACCTATGATGCTATTGACACTACTATGTCGAGGCTCGAACATACGATAACTAATCTGCGAGACTAGCGCCTTATACTCTGAAATCCGGGTCTCTAAAACGGAAACTGAAAAAAGTTAAATTAATTAAAACATTGTGAAACCAGCGGCAAAAGTTTATGATTGTTTATGAATGCTTCCAGATTCGATCCATCAATCGAATCTGGAAGCATTCTTAGCACCAGTCTCAATCTGGAAGGATTCCTAGTGTCTGTTAGAATTATCTAATATCCATAAAGTTATCTTGTACATTCACTGGTGAATCGGCAGCTTCGTCTTTTGACAGAGATGACCATATCACAATAACGAGTCGAGCCAAACAATAAACTTGATTGTATCGCTGTTTTGCATAAATAGTAAAAAATATGGAAATATGGATACTCGCCTTGTTCACTAAAACATAGTTATGCGTAATTTTTTTTTGTCAGGAGGGAAGACAGGGCACTGGTCATACAAACCAGTTGTCGTATGTTCGAGCCCCGACCTGGAAGGATTCGTAGTATCAGTAGGATCGTAGCACCAGCCATGCAAATGGTTCTATACACTTTGAATCGGCTGAGAAGTCTGTTGAAACAGAAGGTTGAATTCCACTACCTGAATGTAATACCAAGGCTTGGCTTTGGCTTCACCCGCACTGACCTTTTTTGGCAAAATCGGCGGCATAACAATCTCTTCATTATGTTTGCAGGTTTTATTGAGTGTACGAATCGATAGTAAGCCATACCTTCCATGCCTTCCATGCCCAGAAAAACGGACTTGTTTCTATTCAAAGGTCGACGAAAATTTTTGTAAGGATTCTTATATGAAATCTATTCAAATGAGAAAGTCATTATTACACCGATATTCGCGTAAAAACCGTTTTTGCACAATGAAGGAAATTTTTATTTATACGTATACAGAACAATCCAACATATTTCAGTAAATGAATGTTTTAATCCACCTAGTGGTGTAATGATGCCTTTCTCATATATTTACCAAGGGATTGTTTGTGCATTAACTACTATAACATACAAAATGAAACAGTGCTTTGCTCGCGTAGGTCACCCATAAGAAAACGAAGTGGGTTCACTATTATATGTACTTCCAGCATCGGAACCCGAGATCCGGTATAATCGAAGTCGGTTCGTACGGCCACCAATTAACAGGACGTACAAACTCTACTAATTTTTATTCTAATCGACGATTTAAATTTTTCTTGTATCCGAAAATATGCAATCATTTTTGGTAGAACCATAAGACCTTTCATTTGACCCTAAGAGTGAAAATATCGGTATCGCAAACTCTGAGAAAAGTGAGTGATATCCATTTTTGAGCATATGACCGGTCGTTAAGCGAAAACCGGGAACTAGGATAGCTGGAATCGGTTTGTTTAGTTGCCTACTGATAATGAGTATCGATTTGTGTAGTTTTGAAACCAGTTTAGAAATTTTTTTACGTCTTTTGTTTCACCGGTTTAAGTAACGGTGTACAATATTGAACACACTTTACCCTATAACTCCGGAACCGGAAGTAGAATCCGGATAAAATTCAGGAATTTTGTATAGGACCGTGAGACCTTTCATTTGAATCTAAGTTTGTAGAAATCGGTCAAACCATCGCTGAGGAAAGTGAGTGAGATCCATTTGGGAATATATGACCACTATTTCCGGTGCTTCCGGAATCGGAGACCGGAAACCAGAATAGCCGGAATCGGTTTGTTTAGTTGCCTACTGATAATGGCTATTGATTTGAGGAGTTTTGAGATCAGTTTAGAATTTTTTTGCGTATTTTGTTTCGCCGGTTTAGGTGTACTGGTGTACGGTGTACAATATCTAACACACTTTGTCTTAAAACTCCGGAACCGGAAGTCAGATCCGAATGAAATTTGGTGGGATTATACAGGGTTGTAAGACCTTTCATTTGAGCCTTCGTTTGTAAAAAAATCGATTGCACGGTTTAAGTTCATTTTACACATTTTACCCCATAACTCCCGAACCTGAAGTCGGATACAAGACCTTTAATTTAAATCTTAGTTGAAGAAAATCGGTTGAGTGTCCCTGAGAAAATCGAGTGCACTTTTTATTCATTTTTTGCACATTTTACCCCTTTACTCCCGAACCGGAAATGAAAGTCTACGTTTGTCTACGAGCGGAAAGGGGAGGTTTTGTGCAAAGTCTACGTGGTCTCTTTGCTGTTTGTATATTTTTGCCTTTCTCATATAGAAAGGTTATGCAATCACTTGAAAAACCGACAAGTGTAATATACCATTCGACTCAGTTCATCGAGCTGAGCAATGTCTGTGTGTGTATGTATGTGTGTGTATGTATGTGTGTGTGTATGTGTCAAATAATCTCACTAGGTTTTCTCGGAGATGGCTGAACCGATTTTAACAAACTTAGATTCAAATGAAAGGTCTCATGGTCCCATACGGAATTCCTGAATGTCATTCGGATCCGACTTTCGGTTCCGGAGTTATAGGGTAAAGTGTGTCACATATTGTACACCGTCACTTAAACCGGCGAAACAAAACACGTAAAAAAATCTCTAAACTGGACTCAAAACTACACAACTCGATAGTCATTATCAGTTGGCAACTAAAAAAATCGATTCCGGCTATCCTGGTTCCCGTTATCCGGTTCCGGAAGTAAGGGAAATAGTGGTCATATATACCAAAATGGATCTCACTCTCTTTTCTCAGCGATGGTTTGACCGATTTCCACAAACTTAGATTCAAATGAAAGGTCTTGTGGTCCCATACGGAATTCCTGAATTTCATCCGGATCCGACTTCCGGTTCCGAAGTTATATGGTAAAGTGTGTTACATATTGTACACCGTCACTTAAACCGGCGAAACAAAAAACGTAACAAATTTTCTAAACTGGTCTCAAAACTACACAAATCGATAGTCATTATCAATAGGCAACTAAACAAATCGATATCGGCTATCCTGGTTCCCGGTATCCGGTTCCGGAAGTACCGGAAATAGTGGTCATATATACCAAAATGGATCTCACTCACTTTTCTCAGCGATAGTTTGACCGATTTCCACAAACTTAGATTCAAATGAAAGATCTCGTGGTCCCATCCGGAAGTGTGTTACATATTGTACACCGTCACTTAAACTGGCGGAACAAAAACCGTAAAAAATTTTTAAACTGGACTCCAAACCGTCATTCCCAATCTTAGGATCAATTGAATGGTCTTATGGTCCTACCAAAAATTACTGCATATTTTCGGATGCAACAAACATTTAAATCGTAATTTAGAGTGCGTACTAGTAGAGTTTGTATGTCATG